>NW_028135848.1:0-329559 GCF_964662115.1 Mustela nivalis
GGTGAACCCAGGACGCGAACATGGAGCCAGGGAAAGCAAGGCCCAAGAGGCACCAGCTCTCCCGCAGCTCTTCTTCCCAGACGCGACAGAAGCCTTGCTGAGGAAGCAGTGGCGAAGGGCTGTTTGCTCCAAACCAAAGCCTCTGCGAAAGGACAGCATTCCCCGAGAAATGTTTGGGGGCTGCTGCTGCGTGCCTGAGCCCACTCTCGCGGTGGGAGAAACCCGCATACAGCGAAAGCCCTTTGCCTGGGCATCTCCCCTTGGAAAGCACAGCATTCGTTGGGAAATCAGAGTTGGGTTTGGGGATGCTGCTGCTGCTTGCCTAAGCGAGTCTCCGCAGCATGTTGGAAGATACCCGCATGGAGCGAAATCCTCTTGCCCTAGCATCCTTTCTGCTTGAGAGGAAGCATGGTTGCTCACGTCTGTAACCACGCTCCCCAGGAGCAAGTGTGGGGAAGGCACAGCACGCCGCCCCCGGGGAAGAGAAGGATCCCTTGGCCTTGGGGTCGGGAAACGCTCGGGAACAGGATAGCCTGCCGCGGCACGAAATGCAGGCCGGTGGCCAGACATGTGTCACCCGCTCCCTGTGCGGAGAGATGGAAGCCTGGCTGCTAAGGAGACATGAGGGGACGACTAGGGCAGCGGCGCGTGCTCCACTCTAAGGAGTCTGGGTAGAAGGCAGGCCTGTCCTGTGCCTCTGTTACCAAGGGGGACAGCATCTCCTTGGCCACCTGTCCCAAGGGCAGATTTGGCTTGCCACCAGGTGCCATACCTGGAACTTGCAGAAACAACCCCATGGAGAAACGGTCAGTCAGATGCCATCTTCCACCAAGATGTGGCAGCATTGTGGGTGACAGGGGTGCGGCGAGGAAGGAGTGGAGACAGTCCCCCACAGTTCCCCATCCCAGTGCCCGGGCCGTGTGCAGGGATCCTGTTGCCTCCTCTCTCCTGTGGTGAAGGCACTGGCCTTGACCCCAAGTCTGCCCGAGCACCGGAGCAAAAGGCAAAGCCTTACCAGAGCAGGAGATGGAATTAGGAATAGAGTGCCATGCTAGGCCACGCACGCTGCTGCAGGGTTGTGACTGTGCCTGCCTAGTTCGGCTTAGCAAAGTGAAATCCGGGCGCGAACATGAAGCCAGGGAAAGCAAGGCCCAAGAGGCAACAGCTCTCCCGCAGCTCTTCTTCCCTGACTCGACTGAAGCTTTGCTGAGGAAGCAGCGGCGAAGTGCTGTTCGCTCCAAACCAAAGCCTCTGCGAAAGCACAGCATTCGCTGAGAAATGTTGTGCGGGCTGCTGCTGTTTCCCTGAGCCCAGTCTTGCGGTGGGAGAAACCCGCATACAGCGAAAGCCTCTTGCCTGGGCCTCTCCCTTAGGAAAGCACAGCATTCGTTGGGAAATCAGAGTTGAGTTTGGGGATGCTGCTGCTGCTTGCCTGAGCGAGTCTCGGCAACATGGTGGAAGATACCCGCATGGAGCGAAATTCTCTTTGCCCTAGCATCCCCTCTGCCTGAGAGAGAAGCATGGTTGCACACGTCTGTCACCGCGCTCCCCAGGAGCAATTTTGGGGAAGGCACAGCACGCCGCCCCAGGGAAGAGAAGGATCCCTTGGCCTTGGGTCTAGAAACGCTCGGGAGTCAGAATAGCCTGCCGAGCACGAACAGCAGGCCATGAGAAGACAAGTGTCCTCTCCTCCCTGTGCGGAGAGATTGAAGCCTGGCTGCTAAGGAGACATGAGGGGAAGACAAGGGCATGGGTGCGTGCTCCACTCTGAGGAAGGAGTCTGGGCAGAAGGCAGGCCTGTCCTGTGCCTCTTGTCCCAAGGGGAAAGCATCTCTTTGGCCACATGTCCCAAGGGCATACTTGGGCTTGCCACCAGGTGCCATACCCGGAACTCGCAGAAACAACCCCATGGAGAAACGTGCAGTCAGATGCCGTCTTCCACCAAGATATGGCAGATTGTGGGTGGCCGGGGGTGTGCCGGGGAAAGAGTGGAAACAGTCCCCACCGTTCCCCATCCCAGTGCTCGGGCCCTGTGCAGGGATCCTGTCGCCTCTTCTCTCCTGTGGTGAAGGCACTGGCCTTGACCCCGAGTCTGCCCGAGCGCCGGAGCAAAAGGCAAAGCCTTACCTACGCCAGGAGATGGTAATAGGCATAGAGTGTCATGCTAGGCCACGCACGCTGCTGCAAGGTTGTGACTGTTTCTGCTTAGATCGGCTTAGCAAGGTGAACCCCGGGCGCGAACTTGGAGCCCGGGAAAACAAGGCCCAAGAGGCACCAGCTCTCCCGCGGCTCTTCTTTCCAGCCGCGACAGAGCAAACGACCAAAGCCTTGCTGAGGAAGCAGCAGCGAAGTGCGGTTTGCGCCAAGCTGAAAACCTCTGCGAAAGCATAGCAGTCGCTGGGAAATCAGAGTCGGTTCTGTGGGATGCTGCCTGCTGCTTGCCGGAGCTAGTCTCCACTGCACGGTGGAATAAACCCGCATGGAGCGAAATCCTCTTTGCCTGGGCTTCCGCTCTGCCTGAGAGAGAAGCGCGGTGGTGCCTGTGGAAAGAGCCTTAAGGAAATGGACGCATCTGTCACTGCAGAGCGAAGGAAGCCGGGCTGCTAAGGAGACACGAGGGGGAGATTAGGGCAGGGGAAAGGGCTCCACTCTGAGGAAGGAGTCTGGGCAGAAAGCATGCCTGTCCTGAGCCTTTGGGCCCAAGGAGACAGCAGCTCCTTGGCCACCTGACCGTTTTGGAGCCATGGGCTTGCCACCAGGCGCCTACCCTAAACTCGAGAAACAACTCCCAGAAAGACCTGGCCATCAGATGCCGTCTTCCTCCGGGATGTAGAAGCTTGGAGGAGGCCCGGGTTTTAAGGGGAAGGAGTGGTGACAGTCCCCCAAAGCTCCCTATTCAGTGCACGGGCGGTGTGCAGGTATCCTGTCACCTCTCCTTTCCTGTGGGGAAAGCACAGGCCTAGTCCGCGAGTCGGCCTGAGCGCCAGAGTAAAAGGCCAAGCGATGCCTACACCGGGAGATGGTAGTGTGCATGGAGTGCCATCCTAGGCTAAGCGCGCTACTGCACGGTTGTGACTGTGTCTGCGTAGTTCGGCCTGGCAGGGTGAACCCAGGACGCGAACATGGAGCCAGGGAAAGCAAGGCCCAAGAGGCACCAGCTCTCCCGCAGCTCTTCTTCCCTAACGCGACAGAAGCCTTGCTGAGGAAGCAGTGGCGAAGTGCTGTTTGCTCCAAATAAAAGCCTCTGCGAAAGGACAGCATTCCCCGAGAAATGTTTTGGGGGCTGCTGCTGCGTGCCTGAGCCCAGTCTCGCGGTGGGAGAAACCCGCATACAGCGAAAGCCCCTTTGCCTTGGCATCTCCCCTTGGAAAGCACAGCATTCGTTGGGAAATCAAAGTTGGGTTTGGGGATGCTGCTGCTGCTTGCCTAAGCGAGTCTCCGCAGCATGTTGGAAGACACCCGCATGGAGCGAAATCCTCTTTGCCCTAGCATCCTTTCTGCCTGAGAGAGAAGCATGGTTGCTCACGTCTGTCACCACGCTCCCCAGGAGCAAGTGTGGGGAAGGCACAGCACGCCGCCCCCGGGGAAGAGAAGGATCCCTTGGCCTTGGGGTCGGGAAACGCTCGGGAACAGGATAGCCTGCCGCGGCTCGAAATGCAGGCCGGTGGCCAGACATGTGTCACCCGCTCCCTGTGCGGAGAGATGGAAGCCTGGCTGCTAAGGAGACATGAGGGGACGACTAGGGCAGGGGCGCGTGCTCCACTCTAAGGAGTCTGGGCAGAAGGCAGGCCTGTCCTGTGCCTCTGTTACCAAGGGGACAGCATCTCCTTGGCCACCTGTCCCAAGGGCAGACTTGGGCTTGCCACCAGGTGCCATACCCGGAACTCGCAGAAACAACCCCATGGAGAAACGTGCAGTCAGATGCCGTCTTCCACCAAGATGTGGCAGCATTGTGGGTGGCCGGGGTGTGCCGGGGAAAGAGTGGAGACAGTCCCCACTGTTCCCCATCCCAGTGCTCGGGCCTTGTGCAGGGATCCTGTTGCCTCCTCTCTCCTGTGGTGAAGGCACTGGCCTTGACCCCGAGTCTGCCCGAGCGCCGGAGCAAAAGGCAAAGCCTTACCTACGCCAGGAGATGGTAATAGCCATAGAGTGTCATGCTAGGCCACGCACGCTGCTGCAGGGTTGTGACTGTGTCTGCTTAGATCGGCTTAGCAAGGTGAACCCCGGGCGCGAACTTGGAGCCCGGGAAAACAAGGCACAAGAGGCACCAGCTCTCCCGCGGCTCTTCTTTCCTGCCGCGACAGAGCAAACGACCAAAGCCTTGCTGAGGAAGCAGCAGCGAAGTGCGGTTTGCGCCAAGCTGAAAACCTCTGCGAAAGCATAGCAGTCGCTGGGAAATCAGAGTCGGTTCTGTGGGATGCTGCCTGCTGCTTGCCGGAGCTAGTCTCCACTGCACGGTGGAATAAACCCGCATGGAGTGAAATCCTCTTTGCCTGGGCTTCCGCTCTGCCTGAGAGAGAAGCGCGGTGGTGCCTGTGGAAAGAGCCTTAAGGAAAGGGACGCATCTGTCACTGCAGAGCGAAGGAAGCCGGGCTGCTAAGGAGACACGAGGGGAAGATTAGGGCAGGGGAAAGGGCTCCACTCTGAGGAAGGAGTCTGGGCAGAAAGCATGCCTGTCCTGAGCCTTTGGGCCCAAGGAGACAGCAGCTCCTTGGCCACCTGACCGTTTTGGAGCCATGGGCTTGCCACCAGGCGCCTACCCTAAACTCGAGAAACAACTCCCAGAAAGACCTGGCCATCAGATGCCATCTTTCTCCGGGATGTAGAAGCTTGGAGGAGGCCCGGGTTTTAAGGGGAAGGAGTGGTGACAGTCCCCCAAAGCTCCCTATTCAGTGCACGGGCGGTGTGCAGGGATCCTGTCACCTCTCCTTTCCTGTGGGGAAAGCACAGGCCTAGTCCGCGAGTCGGCCTGAGCGCCAGAGTAAAAGGCCAAGCGATGCCTACACCGGGAGATGGTAGTGTGCATGGAGTGCCATCCTAGGCTAAGCGCGCTACTGCACGGTTGTGACTGTGTCTGCTTAGTTCGGCCTGTCAGGGTGAACCCAGGACGCGAACATGGAGCCAGGGAAAGCAAGGCCCAAGAGGCACCAGCTCTCCCGCAGCTCTTCTTCCCTGACGCGACAGAAGCCTTGCTGAGGAAGCAGTGGCGAAGGGCTGTTTGCTCCAAACCAAAGCCTCTGCGAAAGGACAGCATTCCCCGAGAAATGTTTTGGGGGCTGCTGCTGCGTGCCTGAGCCCAGTCTCGCGGTGGGAGAAACCGCATACAGCGAAATCCCCTTTGCCTGAGCATCTCCCCTTGGAAAGCACAGCATTCGTTGGGAAATCAGAGTTGGGTTTGGGGATGCTGCTGCTGCTTGCCTAAGCGAGTCTCCGCAGCATTTTGGAAGATACCCGCATGGAGCGAAATCCTCTTTGCCCTAGCATCCTTTCTGCCTGAGAGAGAAGCATGGTTGCTCACGTCTGTCACCACGCTCCCCAGGAGCAAGTGTGGGGAAGGCACAGCACGCCGCCCCCGGGGAAGAGAAAGATCCCTTGGCCTTGGGGTCGGGAAACGCTCGGGAAGCAGAATAGCCTGCCGAGGCATGAACAGCAGGCCATGAGAAGACAAGTGTCCTCTCCTCCCTGTGGGGAGAGATTGAAGCCTGGCTTCTAAGGAGACATGAGGGGAAGACAAGGGCATGGGTGCGTGCTCCACTCTGAGGAAGGAGTCTGGGCAGAAGGCAGGCCAGTCCTGTGCCTCTTGTCCCAAGGGGAAAGCATCTCTTTGGCCACCTGTCCCAAGGGCAGACTTGGGCTTGCCAACCAGGTGCCATACCCGGAACTCGCAGAAACAACCCCATAGAGAAACGTGCAGAAAGATGCCATCTTCCACCAAGATATGGCAGCATTGTGGGTGGCCGGGGGTGTGCCGGGGAAAGAGTGGAGGCAGTCCCCACCGTTCCCCATCCCAGTGCTCGGGCCCTGTGCAGGGATCCTGTCGCCTCTTCTCTCCTGTGGTGAAGGCACTGGCCTTGACCCCGAGTCTGCCCGAGCGCCGGAGCAAAAGGCAAAGCCTTACCTACGCCAGGAGATGGTAATAGGCATAGAGTGTCATGCTAGGCCACGCACGCTGCTGCAGGGTTGTGACTGTGTCTGCTTAGATCGGCTTAGCAAGGTGAACCCCGGGCGCGAACTTGGAGCCCGGGGAAACAAGGCCCAAGAGGCACCAGCTCTCCCGCGGCTCTTCTTTCCAGCCGCGACAGAGCAAACGACCAAAGCCTTGCTGAGGAAGCAGCAGCGAAGTGCGGTTTGCGCCAAGCTGAAAACCTCTGCGAAAGCATAGCAGTCGCTGGGAAATCAGAGTCGGTTCTGTGGGATGCTGCCTGCTGCTTGCCGGAGCTAGTCTCCACTGCACGGTGGAATAAACCCGCATGGAGCGAAATCCTCTTTGCCTGGGCTTCCGCTCTGCCTGAGAGAGAAGCGCGGTGGTGCCTGTTGAAAGAGCCTTAAGGAAAGGGACGCATCTGTCACTGCAGAGCGAAGGAAGCCGGGCTGATAAGGAGACACGAGGGGGAGATTAGGGCAGGGGAAAGGGCTCCACTCTGAGGAAGGAGTCTGGGCAGAAAGCATGCCTGTCCTGAGCCTTTGGGCGCAAGGAGACAGCAGCTCCTAGGCCACATGACCGTGGTGGAGCCATGGGCTTGCCACCAGGCGCCTACCCTAAACTCGAGAAACAACTCCCAGAAAGACCTGGCCATCAGATGCCGTCTTCCTCCGGGATGTAGAAGCTTGGAGGAGGCCCGGGTTTTAAGGGGAAGGAGTGGTGACAGTCCCCCAAAGCTCCCTATTCAGTGCACGGGCGGTGTGCAGGGATCCTGTCACCTCTCCTTTCCTGTGGGGAAAGCACAGGCCTAGTCCGCGAGTGGGCCTGAGCGCCAGAGTAAAAGGCCAAGCGATGCCTACACCGGGAGATGGTAGTGTGCATGGAGTGCCATCCTAGGCTAAGCGCGCTACTGCACGGTTGTGACTGTGTCTGCGTAGTTCGGCCTGGCAGGGTGAACCCAGGACGCGAACATGGAGCCAGGGAAAGCAAGGCCCAAGAGGCACCAGCTCTCCCGCAGCTCTTCTTCCCTGACGCGACAGAAGCCTTGCTGAGGAAGCAGTGGCGAAGTGCTGTTTGCTCCAAATCAAAGCCTCTGCGAAAGGACAGCATTCCCCGAGAAATGTTTTGGGGGCTGCTGCTGCGTGCCTGAGCCCAGTCTCGCGGTGGGAGAAACCCGCATACAGCGAAAGCCCCTTTGCCTTGGCAACTCCCCTTGGAAAGCACAGCATTCGTTGGGAAATCAGAGTTGGGTTTGGGGATGCTGCTGCTGCTTGCCTAAGCGAGTCTCCGCAGCATGTTGGAAGACACCCGCATGGAGCGAAATCCTCTTTGCCCTAGCATCCTTTCTGCCTGAGAGAGAAGCATGGTTGCTCACGTCTGTCACCACGCTCCCCAGGAGCAAGTGTGGGGAAGGCACAGCACGCCGCCCCCGGGGAAGAGAAGGATCCCTTGGCCTTGGGGTCGGGAAACGCTCGGGAACAGGATAGCCTGCCGCGGCTCGAAATGCAGGCCGGTGGCCAGACATGTGTCACCCGCTCCCTGTGCGGAGAGATGGAAGCCTGGCTGCTAAGGAGACATGAGGGGACGACTAGGGCAGGGGCGCGTGCTCCACTCTAAGGAGTCTGGGCAGAAGGCAGGCCTGTCCTGTGCCTCTGTTACCAAGGGGACACCATCTCCTTGGCCACCTGTCCCAAGGGCAGACTTGGGCTTGCCACCAGGTGCCATACCCGGAACTCGCAGAAACAACCCCATGGAGAAACGTGCAGTCAGATGCCGTCTTCCACCAAGATGTGGCAGCATTGTGGGTGGCCGGGGTGTGCCGGGGAAAGAGTGGAGACAGTCCCCACTGTTCCCCATCCCAGTGCTCGGGCCTTGTGCAGGGATCCTGTTGCCTCCTCTCTCCTGTGGTGAAGGCACTGGCCTTGACCCCGAGTCTGCCCGAGCGCCGGAGCAAAAGGCAAAGCCTTACCTACGCCAGGAGATGGTAATAGCCATAGAGTGTCATGCTAGGCCGCGCACGCTGCTGCAGGGTTGTGACTGTGTCTGCTTAGATCGGCTTAGCAAGGTGAACCCCGGGCGCGAACTTGGAGCCCGGGGAAACAAGGCCCAAGAGGCACCAGCTCTCCCGCGGCTCTTCTTTCCAGCCCCGACAGAGCGAACGACCAAAGCCTTGCTGAGGAAGCAGAAGCGAAGTGCGGTTTGCGCCAAGCTGAAAACCTCTGCGAAAGCATAGCAGTCGCTGGGAAATCAGAGTCGGTTCTGTGGGCTGCTTTTGTTGCTTACCTTAGCCTAGTATTCGCAGCACAATGGGAAAAACCCGCATAGAGCGAAAGCTTCTTGGCCTGGGCATCCCCTCTGGGAAAGCACAGCATTCTCTGGGAAATCAGAGTCGGGTCTGTGGGATGCTGCCTGCTGCTTGCCGGAGCTAGTCTCCCCTGCACGGTGGAATAAACCCGCATGGGGCGAAATTCTCTTTGCCTGGGCTTCCGCTCTGCCTGAGAGAGAAGCGCGGTGGTGCCTGTGGAAAGAGCCTTAAGGAAAGGGACACATCTGTCACTGCAGAGCGAAGGAAGCCGGGCTGCTAAGGAGACACGAGGGGAAGATTAGGGCAGGGGAAAGGGCTCCACTCTGAGGAAGGAGTCTGGGCAGAAAGCTTGCCTGTCCTGAGCCTTTGGGCCCAAGGAGACAGCAGCTCCTTGGCCACCTGACCGTGGTGGAGCCATGGGCTTGCCACCAGGCGCCTACCCTAAACTCGAGAAACAACTCCCAGAAAGACCTGGCCATCAGATGCCGTCTTCCTCCGGGATGTAGAAGCTTGGAGGAGGCCCGGGTTTTAAGGGGAAGGAGTGGTGACAGTCCCCCAAAGCTCCCTATTCAGTGCATGGGCGGTGTGCAGGGATCCTGTCACCTCTCCTTTCCTGTGGGGAAAGCACAGGCCTAGTCCGCGAGTCGGCCTGAGCGCCAGAGTAAAAGGCCAAGCGATGCCTACACCGGGAGATGGTAGTGTGCATGGAGTGCCATCCTAGGCTAAGCGCGCTACTGCCCGGTTGCGACTGTGTCTGCGTAGTTCGGCCTGGCAGGGTGAACCCAGGACGCGAACATGGAGCCAGGGAAAGCAAGGCCCAAGAGGCACCAGCTCTCCCGCAGCTCTTCTTCCCAGACGCGACAGAAGCCTTGCTGAGGACGCAGTGGCGAAGGGCTGTTTGCTCCAAACCAAAGCCTCTGCGAAAGGACAGCATTCCCCGAGAAATGTTTTGGGGGCTGCTGCTGCGTGCCTGAGCCCACTCTCGCGGTGGGAGAAACCCGCATACAGCGAAAGCCCTTTGCCTGGGATTCTCCCCTTGGAAAGCACAGCATTCGTTGGGAAATCAGAGTTGGGTTTGGGGATGCTGCTGCTGCTTGCCTAAGCGAGTCTCCGCAGCATGTTGGAAGATACCCGCATGGAGCGAAATCCTCTTGCCCTAGCATCCTTTCTGCTTGAGAGGAAGCATGGTTGCTCACGTCTGTAACCACGCTCCCCAGGAGCAAGTGTGGGGAAGGCACAGCACGCCGCCCCCGGGGAAGAGAAGGATCCCTTGGCCTTGGGGTCGGGAAACGCTCAGGAACAGGATAGCCTGCCGCGGCACGAAATGCAGGCCGGTGGCCAGACATGTGTCACCCGCTCCCTGTGCGGAGAGATGGAAGCCTGGCTGCTAAGGAGACATGAGGGGACGACTAGGGCAGCGGCGCGTGCTCCACTCTAAGGAGTCTGGGCAGAAGGCAGGCCTGTCCTGTGCCTCTGTTACCAAGGGGACAGCATCTCCTTGGCCACCTGTCCCAAGGGCAGATTTGGGCTTGCCACCAGGTGCCATACCTGGAACTTGCAGAAACAACCCCATGGAGAAACGGTAGTCAGATGCCATCTTCCACCAAGATGTGGCAGCATTGTGGGTGACAGGGGGTGCGGCGAGGAAGGAGTGGAGACAGTCCCCCACAGTTCCCCATCCCAGTGCCCGGGCCGTGTGCAGGGATCCTGTTGCCTCCTCTCTCCTGTGGTGAAGGCACTGGCCTTGACCCCAAGTCTGCCCGAGCACCGGAGCAAAAGGCAAAGCCTTACCAGAGCAGGAGATGGAATTAGGAATAGAGTGCCATGCTAGGCCACGCACGCTGCTGCAGGGTTGTGACTGTGTCTGCCTAGTTCGGCTTAGCAAAGTGAAATCCGGGCGCGAACATGAAGCCAGGGAAAGCAAGGCCCAAGAGGCAACAGCTCTCCCGCAGCTCTTCTTCCCTGACTCGACTGAAGCTTTGCTGAGGAAGCAGCGGCGAAGTGCTGTTCGCTCCAAACCAAAGCCTCTGCGAAAGCACAGCATTCGCTGAGAAATGTTGTGCGGGCTGCTGCTGTTTCCCTGAGCCCAGTCTTGCGGTGGGAGAAACCCGCATACAGCGAAAGCCTCTTTGCCTGGGCCTCTCCCTTAGGAAAGCACAGCATTCGTTGGGAAATCAGAGTTGGGTTTGGGGATGCTGCTGCTGCTTGCCTGAGCGAGTCTCAGCAACATGGTGGAAGATACCCGCATGGAGCGAAATCCTCTTTGCCCTAGCATCCCCTCTGCCTGAGAGAGAAGCATGGTTGCACACGTCTGTCACCGCGCTCCCCAGGAGCAATTTTGGGGAAGGCACAGCACGCCGCCCCAGGGAAGAGAAGGATCCCTTGGCCTTGGGTCTAGAAACGCTCGGGAGTCAGAATAGCCTGCCGAGGCACGAACAGCAGGCCATGAGAAGACAAGTGTCCTCTACTCCCTGTGCGGAGAGATTGAAGCCTGGCTTCTAAGGAGACATGAGGGGACGACAAGGGCAAGGGTGCATGCTCCACTCTGAGGAAGGAGTCTGGGCAGAAGGCAGGCCTGTCCTGTGCCTCTGGTCCCAAGGGGAAAGCATCTCCTTGGGCACCTGTCCCAAGGGCAGACTTGGGCTTGCCACCAGGTGCCATACCCGGAACTCGCAGAAACAACCCCATGGGGAAACGTGCAGTCAGATGCCGTCTTCTAAAAGATATGGCAGCATTGTGGGTGGCCGGGTGTGTGCCGGGGAAAGAGTGGAGACAGTCCCCACCGTTCCCCAGCCCAGTGCTCGGGCCCTGTGCAGGGATCCTGTCGCCTCTTCTCTCCTGTGGTGAAGGCACTGGCCTTGACCCCGAGTCTGCCCGAGCGCCGGAGCAAAAGGCAAAGCCTTACCTACGCCAGGAGATGGTAATAGGCATAGAGTGTCATGCTAGGCCACGCACGCTGCTGCAGGGTTGTGACTGTGTCTGCTTAGATCGGCTTACCAAGGTGAACCCCGGGCGCGAACTTGGAGCCCGGGAAAACAAGGCCCAAGAGGCACCAGCTCTCCCGCGGCTCTTCTTTCCAGCCGCGACAGAGCGAACGACCAAAGCCTTGCTGAGGAAGCAGCAGCGAAGTGCGGTTTGCGCCAAGCTGAAAACCTCTGCGAAAGCATAGCAGTCGCTGGGAAATCAGAGTCGGTTCTGTGGGATGCTGCCTGCTGCTTGCCGGAGCTTGTCTCCACTGCACGGTGGAATAAACCCGCATGGAGCGAAATCCTCTTTGCCTGGGCTTCCGCTCTGCCTGAGAGAGAAGCGCGGTGGTGCCTGTGGAAAGAGCCTTAAGGAAAGGGACGCATCTGTCACTGCAGAGCGAAGGAAGCCGGGCTGCTAAGGAGACACGAGGGGGAGATTAGGGCAGGGGAAAGGGCTCCACTCTGAGGAAGGAGTCTGGGCAGAAAGCATGCCTGTCCTGAGCCTTTGGGCCCAAGGAGACAGCAGCTCCTAGGCCACATGACCGTGGTGGAGCCATGGGCTTGCCACCAGGCGCCGACCCTAAACTCGAGAAACAACTCCCAGAAAGACCTGGCCATCAGATGCCGTCTTCCTCCGGGATGTAGAAGCTTGGAGGAGGCCCGGGTTTTAAGGGGAAGGAGTGGTGACAGTCCCCCAAAGCTCCCTATTCAGTGCACGGGCGGTGTGCAGGGATCCTGTCACCTCTCCTTTCCTGTGGGGAAAGCACAGGCCTAGTCCGCGAGTCGGCCTGAGCGCCAGAGTAAAAGGCCAAGCGATGCCTACACCGGGAGATGGTAGTGTGCATGGAGTGCCATCCTAGGCTAAGCGCGCTACTGCAAGGTTGCGACTGTGTCTGCGTAGTTCGGCCTGGCAGGGTGAACCCAGGACGCGAACATGGAGCCAGGGAAAGCAAGGCCCAAGAGGCACCAGCTCTCCCGCAGCTCTTCTTCCCTGACGCGACAGAAGCCTTGCTGAGGAAGCAGTGGCGAAGTGCTGTTTGCTCCAAATCAAAGCCTCTGCGAAAGGACAGCATTCCCCGAGAAATGTTTTGGGGGCTGCTGCTGCGTGCCTGAGCCCAGTCTCGCGGTAGGAGAAACCCGCATACAGCGAAAGCCCCTTTGCCTTGGCATCTCCCCTTGGAAAGCACAGCATTCGTTGGGAAATCAAAGTTGGGTTTGGGGATGCTGCTGCTGCTTGCCTAAGCGAGTCTCCGCAGCATGTTGGAAGACACCCGCATGGAGCGAAATCCTCTTTGCCCTAGCATCCTTTCTGCCTGAGAGAGAAGCATGGTTGCTCAAGTCTGTCACCACGCTCCCCAGGAGCAAGTGTGGGGAAGGCACAGCACGCCGCCCCCGGGGAAGAGAAGGATCCCTTGGCCTTGGGGTCGGGAAACGCTCGGGAACAGGATAGCCTGCCGCGGCACGAAATGCAGGCCGGTGGCCAGACATGTGTCACCCGCTCCCTGTGCGGAGAGATGGAAGCCTGGCTGCTAAGGAGACATGAGGGGACGACTAGGGCAGGGGCACGTGCTCCAGTCTAAGGAGTCTGGGCAGAAGGCAGGCCTGTCCTGTGCCTCTGTTACCAAGGGGACACCATCTCCTTGGCCACCTGTCCCAAGGGCAGACTTGGGCTTGCCACCAGGTGCCATACCCGGAACTCGCAGAAACAACCCCATGGAGAAACGTGCAGTCAGATGCCGTCTTTCACCAAGATGTGGCAGCATTGTGGGTGGCTGGAATGTGCCGGGGAAAGAGTGGAGACAGTCCCCACCGTTCCCCATCCCAGTGCTCGGGCCCTGTGCAGGGATCCTGTTGCCTCCTCTCTCCTGTGGTGAAGGCACTGGCCTTGACCCCAAGTCTGCCCGAGCGCCGGAGCAAAAGGCAAAGCCTTACCTACGCCAGGAGATGGTAATAGGCATAGAGTGTCATGCTAGGCCACGCACGCTGCTGCAGGGTTGTGACTGTGTCTGCTTAGATCGGCTTAGCAAGGTGAACCCCGGGCGCGAACTTGGAGCCCGGGAAAACAAGGCCCAAGAGGCACCAGCTCTCCCGCGGCTCTTCTTTCCTGCCGCGACAGAGCAAACGACCAAAGCCTTGCTGAGCAAGCAGCAGCGAAGTGCGGTTTGCGCCAAGCTGAAAACCTCTGCGAAAGCATAGCAGTCGCTGGGAAATCAGAGTCGGTTCTGTGGGATGCTGCCTGCTGCTTGCCGGAGCTAGTCTCCACTGCACGGTGGAATAAACCCGCATGGAGTGAAATCCTCTTTGCCTGGGCTTCCGCTCTGCCTGAGAGAGAAGCGCGGTGGTGCCTGTGGAAAGAGCCTTAAGGAAAGGGACGCATCTGTCACTGCAGAGCGAAGTAAGCCGGGCTGCTAAGGAGACACGAGGGGAAGATTAGGGCAGGGGAAAGGGCTCCACTCTGAGGAAGGAGTCTGGGCAGAAAGCATGCCTGTCCTGAGCCTTTGGGCCCAAGAAGACAGCAGCTCCTTGGCCACCTGACCGTTTTTGAGCCATGGGCTTGCCACCAGGCGCCTACCCTAAACTCGAGAAACAACTCCCAGAAAGACCTGGCCATCAGATGCCATCTTCCTCCGGGATGTAGAAGCTTGGAAGAGGCCCGGGTTTTAAGGGGAAGGAGTGGTGACAGTCCCCCAAAGCTCCCTATTCAGTGCACGGGCGGTGTGCAGGGATCCTGTCACCTCTCCTTTCCTGTCGGGAAAGCACAGGCCTAGTCCGCGAGTCGGCCTGAGCGCCAGAGTAAAAGGCCAAGCGATGCCTACACCGGGAGATGGTAGTGTGCATGGAGTGCCATCCTAGGCTAAGCGCGCTACTGCACGGTTGTGACTGTGTCTGCTTAGTTCGGCCTGTCAGGGTGAACCCAGGACGCGAACATGGAGCCAGGGAAAGCAAGGCCCAAGAGGCACCAGCTCTCCCGCAGCTCTTCTTCCCTGACGCGACAGAAGCCTTGCTGAGGAAGCAGTGGCGAAGTGCTGTTTGCTCCAAACCAAAGCCTCTGCGAAAGGACAGCATTCCCCGAGAAATGTTTTGGGGGCTGCTGCTGCGTGCCTGAGCCCAGTCTCGCGGTGGGAGAAACCCGCATACAGCGAAATCCCCTTTGCCTGAGCATCTCCCCTTGGAAAGCACAGCATTCGTTGGGAAATTAGAGTTGGGTTTGGGGATGCTGCTGCTGCTTGCCTAAGCGAGTCTCCGCAGCATGTTGGAAGATACCCGCATGGAGCGAAATCCTCTTTGCCCTAGCATCCTTTCTGCCTGAGAGAGAAGCATGGTTGCTCACGTCTGTCACCACGCTCCCCAGGAGCAAGTGTGGGGAAGGCACAGCACGCCGCCCCCGGGGAAGAGAAGGATCCCTTGGCCTTGGGGTCGGGAAACGCTCGGGAAGCAGAATAGCCTGCCGAGGCATGAACAGCAGGCCATGAGAAGACAAGTGTCCTCTACTCCCTGTGCGGAGAGATTGAAGCCTGGCTTCTAAGGAGACATGAGGGGAAGACAAGGGCATGGGTGCGTGCTCCACTCTGAGGAAGGAGTCTGGGCAGAAGGCAGGCCTGTCCTGTGCCTCTTGTCCCAAGGGGAAAGCATCTCTTTGGCCACCTGTCCCAAGGGCAGACTTGGGCTTGCCAACCAGGTGCCATACCCGGAACTCGCAGAAACAACCCCATTGAGAAACGTGCAGTCAGATGCCATCTTCCCCCATGATATGGCAGCATTGTGGGTGGCCGGGGGTGTGCCGGGGAAAGAGTGGAGACAGTCCCCACCGTTCCCCATCCCAGTGCTCGGGCCCTGTGCAGGGATCCTGTCGCCTCTTCTCTCCTGTGGTGAAGGCACTGGCCTTGACCCCGAGTCTGCCCGAGCGCCGGAGCAAAAGGCAAAGCCTTACCTACGCCAGGAGATGGTAATAGGCATAGAGTGTCATGCTAGGCCTCGCACGCTGCTGCAGGGTTGTGACTGTGTCTGCTTAGATCGGCTTAGCAAGGTGAACCCCGGGCGCGAACTTGGAGCCCGGGGAAACAAGGCCCAAGAGGCCCAGCTCTCCCGAGGCTCTTCTTTCCAGCCGCGACAGAGCAAACGACCAAAGCCTTGCTGAGGAAGCAGCAGCGAAGTGCGGTTTGCGCCAAGCTGAAAACCTCTGCGAAAGCATAGCAGTCGCTGGGAAATCAGAGTCGGTTCTGTGGGATGCTGCCTGCTGCTTGCCGGAGCTAGTCTCCACTGCACGGTGGAATAAACCCGCATGGAGCGAAATCCTCTTTGCCTGGGCTTCCGCTCTGCCTGAGAGAGAAGCGCGGTGGTGCCTGTGGAAAGAGCCTTAAGGAAAGGGACACATCTGTCACTGCAGAGCGAAGGAAGCCGGGCTGCTAAGGAGACACGAGGGGGAGATTAGGGCAGGGGAAAGGGCTCCACTCTGAGGAAGGAGTCTGGGCAGAAAGCATGCCTGTCCTGAGCCTTTGGGCCCAAGGAGACAGCAGCTCCTAGGCCACATGACCGTGGTGGAGCCATGGGCTTGCCACCAGGCGCCGACCCTAAACTCGAGAAACAACTCCCAGAAAGACCTGGCCATCAGATGCCATCTTCCTCCGGGAGGTAGAAGCTTGGAGGAGGCCCGGGTTTTAAGGGGAAGGAGTGGTGACAGTCCCCCAAAGCTCCCTATTCAGTGCACGGGCGGTGTGCAGGGATCCTGTCACCACTCCTTTCCTGTCGGGAAAGCACAGGCCTAGTCCGCGAGTCGGCCTGAGCGCCAGAGTAAAAGGCCAAGCGATGCCTACACCGGGAGATGGTAGTGTGCATGGAGTGCCATCCTAGGCTAAGCGCGCTACTGCACGGTTGCGACTGTGTCTGCTTAGTTCGGCCTGGCAGGGTGAACCCAGGACGCGAACATGGAACCAGGGAAAGCAAGGCCCAAAAGGCACCAGCTCTCCCGCAGCTCTTCTTCCCAGACGCGACAGAAGCCTTGCTGAGGAAGCAGTGGCGAAGGGCTGTTTGCTCCAAACCAAAGCCTCTGCGAAAGGACAGCATTCCCCGAGAAATGTTTTGGGGGCTGCTGCTGCGTACCTGAGCCCACTCTCGCGGTGGGAGAAACCCGCATACAGCGAAAGCCCTTTGCCTGGGCATCTCCCCTTGGAAAGCACAGCATTCGTTGGGAAATCAGAGTTGGGTTTGGGGATGCTGCTGCTGCTTGCCTAAGCGAGTCTCCGCAGCATGTTGGAAGATACCCGCATGGAGCGAAATCCTCTTGCCCTAGCATCCTTTCTGCTTGAGAGGAAGCATGGTTGCTCACGTCTGTAACCACGCTCCCCAGGAGCAAGTGTGGGGAAGGCACAGCACGCCGCCCCCGGGGAAGAGAAGGATCCCTTGGCCTTGGGGTCGGGAAACGCTCGGGAACAGGATAGCCTGCCGCGGAACGAAATGCAGGCCGGTGGCCAGACATGTGTCACCCGCTCCCTGTGCGGAGAGATGGAAGCCTGGCTGCTAAGGAGACATGAGGGGACGACTAGGGCAGGGGCGCGTGCTCCACTCTAAGGAGTCTGGGCAGAAGGCAGGCCTGTCCTGTGCCTCTGTTACCAAGGGGACAGCATCTCCTTGGCCACCTGTCCCAAGGGCAGACTTGGGCTTGCCACCAGGTGCCATACCTGGAACTTGCAGAAACAACCCCATGGTGAAACGGTCAGTCAGATGCCATCTTCCACCAAGATGTGGCAGCATTGTGGGTGACAGGGGGTGCGGCGAGGAAGGAGTGGAGACAGTCCCCCACAGTTCCCCATCCCAGTGCCCGGGCCGTGTGCAGGGATCCTGTTGCCTCCTCTCTCCTGTGGTGAAGGCACTGGCCTTGACCCCAAGTCTGCCCGAGCACCGGAGCAAAAGGCAAAGCCTTACCAGAGCAGGAGATGGAATTAGGAATAGAGTGCCATGCTAGGCCACGCACGCTGCTGCAGGGTTGTGACTGTGTCTGCCTAGTTCGGCTTAGCAAAGTGAAATCCGGGCGCGAACATGGAGCCAGGGAAAGCAAGGCCCAAGAGGCAACAGCTCTCCCGCAGCTCTTCTTCCCTGACTCGACTGAAGCTTTGCTGAGGAAGCAGCGGCGAAGTGCTGTTCGCTCCAAACCAAAGCCTCTGCGAAAGCACAGCATTCGCTGAGAAATGTTGTGCGGGCTGCTGCTGTTTCCCTGAGCCCAGTCTTGCGGTGGGAGAAACCCGCATACAGCGAAAGCCTCTTTGCCTGGGCCTCTCCCTTAGGAAAGCACAGCATTCGTTGGGAAATCAGAGTTGGGTTTGGGGATGCTGCTGCTGCATGCCTGAGCGAGTCTCGGCAACATGGTGGAAGATACCCGCATGGAGCGAAATCCTCTTTGCCCTAGCATCCCCTCTGCCTGAGAGAGAAGCATGGTTGCACACGTCTGTCACCGCGCTCCCCAGGAGCAATTTTGGGGAAGGCACAGCATGCCGCCCCAGGGAAGAGAAGGATCCCTTGGCCTTGGGTCTAGAAACGCTCGGGAGTCAGAATAGCCTGCCGAGGCACGAACAGCAGGCCATGAGAAGACAAGTGTCCTCTACTCCCTGTGCGGAGAGATTGAAGCCTGGCTGCTAAGGAGACATGAGGGGAAGACAAAGGCATGGGTGCGTGCCCCACTCTGAGGAAGGGGTCTGGGCAGAAAGCAGGCCTGTCCTGTGCCTCTTGTCCCAAGGGGAAAGCATCTCTTTGGCCACCTGTCCCAAGGGCATACTTGGGCTTGCCACCAGGTGCCATACCCGGAACTCGCAGAAACAACCCCATGGGGAAACGTGCAGTCAGATGCCGTCTTCTACCAAGATATGGCAGCATTGTGGGTGGCCGGGGGTGTGCCGGGGAAAGAGTGGAGACAGTCCCCACAGTTCCCCACCCCAGTGCTCGGGCCCTGTGCAGGGATCCTGTCGCCTCTTCTCTCCTGTGGTGAAGGCACTGGCCTTGACCCCGAGTCTGCCCGAGCGCCGGAGCAAAAGGCAAAGCCTTACCTACGCCAGGAGATGGTAATAGCCATAGAGTGTCATGCTAGGCCACGCACGCTGCTGCAGGGTTGTGACTGTGTCTGCTTAGATCGGCTTACCAAGGTGAACCCCGGGCACGAACTTGGAGCCCGGGAAAACAAGGCCCAAGAGGCACCAGCTCTCCCGCGGCTCTTCTTTCCAGCCCCGACAGAGCGAAGGACCAAAGCCTTGCTGAGGAAGCAGAAGCGAAGTGCGGTTTGCGCCAAGCTGAAAACCTCTGCGAAAGCATAGCAGTCGCTGGGAAATCAGAGTCGGTTCTGTGGGCTGCTTTTGTTGCTTACCTTAGCCTAGTATTCGCAGCACAATGGGAAAAACCCGCATAGATCGAAAGCTTCTTGGCCTGGGCATCCCCTCTGGGAAAGCACAGCATTCTCTGGTAAATCAGAGTCGGGTCTGTGGGATGCTGCCTGCTGCTTGCCGGAGCTAGTCTCCCCTGCACGGTGGAATAAACCCGCATGGGGCGAAATTCTCTTTGCCTGGGCTTCCGCTCTGCCTGAGAGAGAAGCGCGGTGGTGCCTGTGGAAAGAGCCTTAAGGAAAGGGACACATCTGTCACTGCAGAGCGAAGGAAGCCGGGCTGCTAAGGAGACACGAGGGGAAGATTAGGGCAGGGGAAAGGGCTCCAATCTGAGGAAGGAGTCTGGGCAGAAAGCTTGCCTGTCCTGAGCCTTTGGGCCCAAGGAGACAGCAGCTCCTTGGCCACCTGACCGTGGTAGAGCCATGGGCTTGCCACCAGGCGCCTACCCTAAACTCGAGAAACAACTCCCAGAAAGACCTGGCCATCAGATGCCGTCTTCCTCCGGGATGTAGAAGCTTGGAGGAGGCCCGGGTTTTAAGGGGAAGGAGTGGTGACAGTCCCCCAAAGCTCCCTATTCAGTGTACGGGCGGTGTGCAGGGATCCTGTCACCTCTCCTTTCCTGTGGGGAAAGCACAGGCCTAGTCCGCGAGTCGGCCTGAGCGCCAGAGTAAAAGGCCAAGCGATGCCTACACCGGGAGATGGTAGTGTGCATGGAGTGCCATCCTAGGCTAAGCGCGCTACTGCACGGTTGCGACTGTGTCTGCTTAGTTCGGCCTGGCAGGGTGAACCCAGGACGCGAACATGGAACCAGGGAAAGCAAGGCCCAAGAGGCACCAGCTCTCCCGCAGCTCTTCTTCCCAGACGCGACAGAAGCCTTGCTGAGGAAGCAGTGGCGAAGGGCTGTTTGCTACAAACCAAAGCCTCTGCGAAAGGACAGCATTCCCCGAGAAATGTTTTGGGGGCTGCTGCTGCGTGCCTGAGCCCAGTCTCGCGGTGGGAGAAACCCGCATACAGCGAAAGCCCTTTGCCTGGGCATCTCCCCTTGGAAAGCACAGCATTCGTTGGGAAATCAGAGTTGGGTTTGGGGATGCTGCTGCTGCTTGCCTAAGCGAGTCTCCGCAGCATGTTGGAAGATACCCACATGGAGCGAAATCCTCTTGCCCTAGCATCCTTTCTGCTTGAGAGGAAGCATGGTTGCTCACGTCTGTAACCACGCTCCCCAGGAGCAAGTGTGGGGAAGGCACAGCACGCCGCCCCCGGGGAAGAGAAGGATCCCTTGGCCTTGGGGTCGGGAAACGCTCGGGAACAGGATAGCCTGCCGCGGCACGAAATGCAGGCCGGTGGCCAGACATGTGTCACCCGCTCCCTGTGCGGAGAGATGGAAGCCTGGCTGCTAAGGAGACATGAGGGGACGACTAGGGCAGGGGCGCGTGCTCCACTCTAAGGAGTCTGGGCAGAAGGCAGGCCTGTCCTGTGCCTCTGTTACCAAGGGGACAGCATCTCCTTGGCCACCTGTCCCAAGGGCAGACTTGGGCTTGCCACCAGGTGCCATACCTGGAACTTGAAGAAACAACCCCATGGTGAAACGGTCAGTCAGATGCCATCTTCCACCAAGATGTGGCAGCATTGTGGGTGACAGGGGGTGCGGCGAGGAAGGAGTGGAGACAGTCCCCCACAGTTCCCCATCCCAGTGCCCGGGCCGTGTGCAGGGATCCTGTTGCCTCCTCTCTCCTGTGGTGAAGGCACTGGCCTTGACCCCAAGTCTGCCCGAGCACCGGAGCAAAAGCAAAGCCTTACCAGAGCAGGAGATGGAATTAGGAATAGAGTGCCATGCTAGGCCACGCACGCTGCTGCAGGGTTGTGACTGTGTCTGCCTAGTTCGGCTTAGCAAAGTGAAATCCGGGCGCGAACATGAAGCCAGGGAAAGCAAGGCCCAAGAGGCAACAGCTCTCCCGCAGCTCTTCTTCCCTGACTCGACTGAAGCTTTGCTGAGGAAGCAGCGGCGAAGTGCTGTTCGCTCCAAACCAAAGCCTCTGCGAAAGCACAGCATTCGCTGAGAAATGTTGTGCGGGCTGCTGCTGTTTACCTGAGCCCAGTCTTGCGGTGGGAGAAACCCGCATACAGCGAAAGCCTCTTTGCCTGGGCCTCTCCCTTAGGAAAGCACAGCATTCGTTGGGAAATCAGAGTTGGGTTTGGGGATGCTGCTGCTGCTTGCCTGAGCGAGTCTCAGCAACATGGTGGAAGATACCCGCATGGAGCGAAATCCTCTTTGCCCTAGCATCCCCTCTGCCTGAGAGAGAAGCATGGTTGCACACGTCTGTCACCGCGCTCCCCAGGAGCAATTTTGGGGAAGGCACAGCACGCCGCCCCAGGGAAGAGAAGGATCCCTTGGCCTTGGGTCTAGAAACGCTCGGGAGTCAGAATAGCCTGCCGAGGCACGAACAGCAGGCCATGAGAAGACAAGTGTCCTCTACTCCCTGTGCGGAGAGATTGAAGCCTGGCTTCTAAGGAGACATGAGGGGACGACAAGGGCAAGGGTGCATGCTCCACTCTGAGGAAGGAGTCTGGGCAGAAGGCAGGCCTGTCCTGTGCCTCTGGTCCCAAGGGGAAAGCATCTCATTGGGCACCTGTCCCAAGGGCAGACTTGGGCTTGCCACCAGGTGCCATACCCGGAACTCGCAGAAACAACCCCATGGAGAAACGTGCAGTCAGATGCCCTCTTCCACCAAGATGTGGCAGCATTGTGGGTGGCCGGGGTGTGCCGGGGAAAGAGTGGAGACAGTCCCCACCGTTCCCCATCCCAGTGCTCGGGCCCTGTGCAGGGATCCTGTTGCCTCCTCTCTCCTGTGGTGAAGGCACTGGCCTTGACCCCAAGTCTGCCCGAGAGCTGGAGCAAAAGGCAAAGCCTTACCTACGCCAGGAGATGGTAATAGCCATAGAGTGTCATGCTAGGCCACGCACGCTGCTGCAGGGTTGTGACTGTGTCTGCTTAGATCGGCTTAGCAAGGTGAACCCCGGGCGCGAACTTGGAGCCCGGGAAAACAAGGCCCAAGAGGCACCAGCTCTCCCGCGGCTCTTCTTTCCAGCCGCGACAGAGCAAACGACCAAAGCCTTGCTGAGGAAGCAGCAGCGAAGTGCGGTTTGCGCCAAGCTGAAAACCTCTGCGAAAGCATAGCAGTCGCTGGGAAATCAGAGTCGGTTCTGTGGGATGCTGCCTGCTGCTTGCCGGAGCTAGTCTCCACTGCACGGTGGAATAAACCCGCATGGAGTGAAATCCTCTTTGCCTGGGCTTCCGCTCTGCCTGAGAGAGAAGCGCGGTGGTGCCTGTGGAAAGAGCCTTAAGGAAAGGGACGCATCTGTCACTGCAGAGCGAAGGAAGCCGGGCTGCTAAGGAGACACGAGGGGAAGATTAGGGCAGGGGAAAGGGCTCCACTCTGAGGAAGGAGTCTGGGCAGAAAGCATGCCTGTCCTGAACCTTTGGGCCCAAGGAGACAGCAGCTCCTTGGCCACCTGACCGTTTTGGAGCCATGGGCTTGCCACCAGGCGCCTACCCTAAACTCGAGAAACAACTCCCAGAAAGACCTGGCCATCAGATGCCATCTTCCTCCGGGATGTAGAAGCTTGGAGGAGGCCCGGGTTTTAAGGGGAAGGAGTGGTGACAGTCCCCCAAAGCTCTCTATTCAGTGCACGGGCGGTGTGCAGGGATCCTGTCACCTGTCCTTTCCTGTGGGGAAAGCACAGGCCTAGTCCGCGAGTCGGCCTGAGCGCCAGAGTAAAAGGCCAAGCGATGCCTACACCGGGAGATGGTAGTGTGCATGGAGTGCCATCCTAGGCTAAGCGCGCTACTGCACGGTTGTGACTGTGTCTGCGTAGTTCGGCCTGGCAGGGTGAACCCAGGACACGAACATGGAGCCAGGGAAAGCAAGGCCCAAGAGGCACCAGCTCTCCCGCAGCTCTTCTTCCCTGACGCGACAGAAGCCTTGCTGAGGAAGCAGTGGCGAAGTGCTGTTTGCTCCAAATCAAAGCCTCTGCGAAAGGACAGCATTCCCCGAGAAATGTTTTGGGGGCTGCTGCTGCGTGCCTGAGCCCAGTCTCGCGGTGGGAAAAACCCGCATACAGCGAAAGCCCCTTTGCCTTGGCATCTCCCCTTGGAAAGCACAGCATTCGTTGGGAAATCAAAGTTGGGTTTGGGGATGCTGCTGCTGCTTGCCTAAGCGAGTCTACGCAGCATGTTGGAAGACACCCGCATGGAGCGAAATCCTCTTTGCCCTAGCATCCTTTCTGCCTGAGAGAGAAGCATGGTTGCTCACGTCTGTCACCACGCTCCCCAGGAGCAAGTGTGGGGAAGGCACAGCACGCCGCCCCAGGGAAGAGAAGGATCCCTTGGCCTTGGGGTCGGGAAACGCTCGGGAACAGGATAGCCTGCCGCGGCTCGAAATGCAGGCCGGTGGCCAGACATGTGTCACCCGCTCCCTGTGCGGAGAGATGGAAGCCTGGCTGCTAAGGAGACATGAGGGGACGACTAGGGCAGGGGCGCGTGCTCCACTCTAAGGAGTCTGGGCAGAAGGCAGGCCTGTCCTGTGCCTCTGTTACCAAGGGGACACCATCTCCTTGGCCACCTGTCCCAAGGGCAGACTTGGGCTTGCCACCAGGTGCCATACCCGGAACTCGCAGAAACAACCCCATGAAGAAACGTGCAGTCAGATGCCCTCTTCCACCAAGATGTGGCAGCATTGTGGGTGGCCGGGGTGTGCCGGGGAAAGAGTGGAGACAGTCCCCACTGTTCCCCATCCCAGTGCTCGGGCCTTGTGCAGGGATCCTGTTGCCTCCTCTCTCCTGTGGTGAAGGCACTGGCCTTGACTCCGAGTCTGCCCGAGCGCCGGAGCAAAAGGCAAAGCCTTACCTACGCCAGGAGATGGTAATAGCCATAGAGTGTCATGCTAGGCCACGCACGCTGCTGCAGGGTTGTGACTGTGTCTGCTTAGATCGGCTTAGCAAGGTGAACCCCGGGCGCGAACTTGGAGCCCGGGAAAACAAGGCCCAAGAGGCACCAGCTCTCCCGCGGCTCTTCTTTCCAGCCGCGACAGAGCGAACGACCAAAGCCTTGCTGAGGAAGGAGAAGCGAAGTGCGGTTTGCGCCAAGCTGAAAACCTCTGCGAAAGCATAGCAGTCGCTGGGAAATCAGAGTCGGTTCTGTGGGCTGCTTTTGTTGCTTGCCTTAGCCTAGTATTCGCAGCACAATGGGAAAAACCCGCATAGAGCGAAAGCTTCTTGGCCGGGGCATCCCCTCTGGGAAAGCACAGCATTCTCTGGGAAATCAGAGTCGGGTCTGTGGGATGCTGCCTGCTGCTTGCCGGAGCTAGTCTCCCCTGCACGGTGGAATAAACCCGCATGGGGCGAAATTCTCTTTGCCTGGGCTTCCGCTCTGCCTGAGAGAGAAGCGCGGTGGTGCCTGTGGAAAGAGCCTTAAGGAAAGGGACACATCTGTCACTGCAGAGCGAAGGAAGCCGGGCTGCTAAGGAGACACGAGGGGAAGATTAGGGCAGGGGAAAGGGCTCCACTCTGAGGAAGGAGTCTGGGCAGAAAGCTTGCCTGTCCTGAGCCTTTGGGCCCAAGGAGACAGAAGCTCCTTGGCCACCTGACCGTGGTGGAGCCATGGGCTTGCCACCAGGCGCCTACCCTAAACTCGAGAAACAACTCCCAGAAAGACCTGGCCATCAGATGCCGTCTTCCTCCGGGAAGTAGAAGCTTGGAGGAGGCCCGGGTTTTAAGGGGAAGGAGTGGTGACAGTCCCCCAAAGCTCCCTATTCAGTGCATGGGCGTTGTGCAGGGATCCTGTCACCTCTCCTTTCCTGTGGGGAAAGCACAGGCCTAGTCCGCGAGTCAGCCTGAGTGCCAGAGTAAAAGGCCAAGCGATGCCTACACCGGGAGATGGTAGTGTGCATGGAGTGCCATCCTAGGCTAAGCGCGCTACTGCACGGTTGCGACTGTGTCTGCGTAGTTCGGCCTGGCAGGGTGAACCCAGGACGTGAACATGGAGCCAGGGAAGCAAGGCCCAAGAGGCACCAGCTCTCCCGCAGCTCTTCTTCCCTGACGCGACAGAAGCCTTGCTGAGGAAGCAGTGGCGAAGTGCTGTTTGCTCCAAATAAAAGCCTCTGCGAAAGGACAGCATTCCCCGAGAAATGTTTTGGGGGCTGCTGCTGCGTGCCTGAGCCCAGTCTCGCGGTGGGAGAAACCCGCATACAGCGAAAGCCCCTTTGCCTTGGCATCTCCCCTTGGAAAGCACAGCATTCGTTGGGAAATCAAAGTTGGGTTTGGGGATGCTGCTGCTGCTTGCCTAAGCGAGTCTCCGCAGCATGTTGGAAGACACCCGCATGGAGCGAAATCCTCTTTGCCCTAGCATCCTTTCTGCCTGAGAGAGAAGCATGGTTGCTCACGTCTGTCACCACGCTCCCCAGGAGCAAGTGTGGGGAAGGCACAGCACGCCGCCCCCGGGGAAGAGAAGGATCCCTTGGCCTTGGGGTCGGGAAACGCTCGGGAACAGGATAGCCTGCCGCGGCTCGAAATGCAGGCCGGTGGCCAGACATGTGTCACCCGCTCCCTGTGCGGAGAGATGGAAGCCTGGCTGCTAAGGAGACATGAGGGGACGACTAGGGCAGGGGCGCGTGCTCCACTCTAAGGAGTCTGGGCTGAAGGCAGGCCTGTCCTGTGCCTCTGTTACCAAGGGGACACCATCTCCTTGGCCACCTGTCCCAAGGGCAGACTTGGGCTTGCCACCAGGTGCCATACCCGGAACTCGCAGAAACAACCCCATGGAGAAACGTGCAGTCAGATGCCGTCTTCCACCAAGATGTGGCAGCATTGTGGGTGGCCGGGGTGTGCCGGGGAAAGAGTGGAGACAGTCCCCACTGTTCCCCATCCCAGTGCTCGGGCCTTGTGCAGGGATCCTGCTGCCTCCTCTCTCCTGTGGTGAAGGCACTGGCCTTGACCCCGAGTCTGCCCGAGCGCCGGAGCAAAAGGCAAAGCCTTACCTACGCCAGGAGATGGTAATAGGCATAGAGTGTCATGCTAGGCCACGCACGCTGCTGCAGGGTTGTGACTGTGTCTGCTTAGATCGGCTTAGCAAGGTGAACCCCGGGCGCGAACTTGGAGCCCGGGAAAACAAGGCCCAAGAGGCACCAGCTCTCCCGCGGCTCTTCTTTCCAGCCCCGACAGAGCGAAGGACCAAAGCCTTGCTGAGGAAGCAGAAGCGAAGTGCGGTTTGCGCCAAGCTGAAAACCTCTGCGAAAGCATAGCAGTCGCTGGGAAATCAGAGTCGGTTCTGTGGGCTGCTTTTGTTGCTTACCTTAGCCTAGTATTCGCAGCACAATGGGAAAAACCCGCATAGAGCGAAAGCTTCTTGGCCTGAGCATCCCCTCTGGGAAAGCACAGCATTCTCTAGGAAATCAGAGTCGGGTCTGTGGGATGCTGCCTGCTGCTTGCCGGAGCTAGTCTCCCCTGCACGGTGGAATAAACCCGCATGGGGCGAAATTCTCTTTGCCTGGGCTTCCGCTCTGCCTGAGAGAGAAGCGCGGTGGTGCCTGTGGAAAGAGCCTTAAGGAAAGGGACACATCTGTCACTGCAGAGCGAAGGAAGCCGGGCTGCTAAGGAGACACGAGGGGAAGATTAGGGCAGGGGAAAGGGCTCCACTCTGAGGAAGGAGTCTGGGCAGAAAGCTTGCCTGTCCTGAGCCTTTGGGCCCAAGGAGACAGCAGCTCCTTGGCCACCTGACCGTGGTGGAGCCATGGGCTTGCCACCAGGCGCCTACCCTAAACTCGAGAAACAACTCCCAGAAAGACCTGGCCATCAGATGCCGTCTTCCTCCGGGATGTAGAAGCTTGGAGGAGGCCCGGGTCTTAAGGGGAAGGAGTGGTGACAGTCCCCCAAAGCTCCCTATTCAGTGCACGGGCGGTGTGCAGGGATCCTGTCACCTCTCCTTTCCTGTGGGGAAAGCACAGGCCTAGTCCGCGAGTCGGCCTGAGCGCCAGAGTAAAAGGCCAAGCGATGCCTACACCGGGAGATGGTAGTGTGCATGGAGTGCCATCCTAGGCTAAGCGCGCTACTGCACGGTTGCGACTGTGTCTGCGTAGTTCGGCCTGGCAGGGTGAACCCAGGACGCGAACATGGAACCAGGGAAAGCAAGGCCCAAGAGGCACCAGCTCTCCCGCAGCTCTTCTTCCCAGACGCGACAGAAGCCTTGCTGAGGAAGCAGTGGCGAAGGGCTGTTTGCTCCAAACCAAAGCCTCTGCGAAAGGACAGCATTCCCCGAGAAATGTTTTGGGGGCTGCTGCTGCGTGCCTGAGCCCACTCTCGCGGTGGGAGAAACCCGCATACAGCGAAAGCCCTTTGTCTGGGCATCTCCCCTTGGAAAGCACAGCATTCGTTGGGAAATCAGAGTTGGGTTTGGGGATGCTGCTGCTGCTTGCCTAAGCGAGTCTCCGCAGCATGTTGGAAGATACCCGCATGGAGCGAAATCCTCTTGCCCTAGCATCCTTTCTGCTTGAGAGGAAGCATGGTTGCTCACGTCTGTAACCACGCTCCCCAGGAGCAAGTGTGGGGAAGGCACAGCACGCCGCCCCCGGGGAAGAGAAGGATCCCTTGGCCTTGGGGTCGGGAAACGCTCGGGAACAGGATAGCCTGCTGCGGCACGAAATTCAGGCCAGTGGCCAGACATGTGTCACCCGCTCCCTGTGCGGAGAGATGGAAGCCTGGCTGCTAAGGAGACATGAGGGGACGACTAGGGCAGGGGCGCGTGCTCCACTCTAAGGAGTCTGGGCAGAAGGCAGGCCTGTCCTGTGCCTCTGTTACCAAGGGGACAGCATCTCCTTGGCCACCTGTCCCAAGGGCAGACTTGGGCTTGCCACCAGGTGCCATACCTGGAACTTGCAGAAACAATACCATGGAGAAAGGGTCAGTCAGATGCCATCTTCCACCAAGATGTGGCAGCATTGTGGGTGACAGGGGGTGCGGCGAGGAAGGAGTGGAGACAGTCCCCCACAGTTCCCCATCCCAGTGCCCGGGCCGTGTGCAGGGATCCTGTTGCCTCCTCTCTCCTGTGGTGAAGGCACTGGCCTTGACCCCAAGTCTGCCCGAGCACCGGAGCAAAAGGTAAAGCCTTACCAGAGCAGGAGATGGAATTAGGAATAGAGTGCCATGCTAGGCCACGCACGCTGATGCAGGGTTGTGACTGTGTCTGCCTAGTTCGGCTTAGCAAAGTGAAATCCGGGCGCGAACATGAAGCCAGGGAAAGCAAGGCCCAAGAGGCAACAGCTCTCCCGCAGCTCTTCTTCCCTGACTCGACTGAAGCTTTGCTGAGGAAGCAGCGGCGAAGTGCTGTTCGCTCCAAACCAAAGCCTCTGCGAAAGCACAGCATTCGCTGAGAAATGTTGTGCGGGCTGCTGCTGTTTCCCTGAGCCCAGTCTTGCGGTGGGAGAAACCCGCATACAGCGAAAGCCTCTTTGCCTGGGCCTCTCCCTTAGGAAAGCACAGCATTCGTTGGGAAATCAGAGTTGGGTTTGGGGATGCTGCTGCTGCTTGCCTGAGCGAGTCTCAGCAACATGGTGGAAGATACCCGCATGGAGCGAAATCCTTTTTGCCCTAGCATCCCCTCTGCCTGAGAGAGAAGCATGGTTGCACACGTCTGTCACCGCGCTCCCCAGGAGCAATTTTGGGGAAGGCACAGCACGCCGCCCCAGGGAAGAGAAGGATCCCTTGGCCTTGGGTCTAGAAACGCTCGGGAGTCAGAATAGCCTGCCCAGGCACGAACAGCAGGCCATGAGAAGACAAGTGTCCTCTACTTCCTGTGCGGAGAGATTGAAGCCTGGCTTCTAAGGAGACATGAGGGGACGACAACGGCAAGGGTGCATGCTCCACTCTGAGGAAGGAGTCTGGGCAGAAGGCAGGCCTGTCCTGTGCCTCTGGTCCCAAGGGGAAAGCATCTCCTTGGGCACCTGTCCCAAGGGCAGACTTGGGCTTGCCACCAGGTGCCATACCCGGAACTCGCAGAAACAACCCCATGGAGAAACGTGCAGTCAGATGCCCTCTTCCACCAAGATGTGGCAGCATTGTGGGTGGCCTGGGTGTGCCGGGGAAAGAGTGGAGACAGTCCCCACCGTTCCCCATCCCAGTGCTCGGGCCCTGTGCAGGGATCCTGTTGCCTCCTCTCTCCTGTGGTGAAGGCACTGGCCTTGACCCCAAGTCTGCCCGAGAGCTGGAGCAAAAGGCAAAGCCTTACCTACGCCAGGAGATGGTAATAGCCATAGAGTGTCATGCTAGGCCACGCACGCTGCTGCAGGGTTGTGACTGTGTCTGCTTAGATCGGCTTAGCAAGGTGAACCCCGGGCGCGAACTTGGAGCCCGGGAAAACAAGGCCCAAGAGGCACCAGCTCTCCCGCGGCTCTTCTTTCCAGCCGCGACAGAGCAAACGACCAGAGCCTTGCTGAGGAAGCAGCAGCGAAGTGCGGTTTGCGCCAAGCTGAAAACCTCTGCGAAAGCATAGCAGTCGCTGGGAAATCAGAGTCGGTTCTGTGGGATGCTGCCTGCTGCTTGCCGGAGCTAGTCTCCACTGCACGGTGGAATAAACACGCATGGAGTGAAATCCTCTTTGCCTGGGCTTCCGCTCTGCCTGAGAGAGAAGCGCGGTGGTGCCTGTGGAAAGAGCCTTAAGGAAAGGGACGCATCTGTCACTCCAGAGCGAAGGAAGCCGGGCTGCTAAGGAGACACGAGGGGGAGATTAGGGCAGGGGAAAGGGCTGCACTCTGAGGAAGGAGTCTGGGCAGAAAGCATGCCTGTCCTGAGCCTTTGGGCCCAAGGAGACAGCAGCTCCTTGGCCACCTGACCGTTTTGGAGCCATGGGCTTGCCACCAGGCGCCTACCCTAAACTCGAGAAACAACTCCCAGAAAGACCTGGCCATCAGATGCCATCTTCCTCCGGGATGTAGAAGCTTGGAGGAGGCCCGGGTTTTAAGGGGAAGGAGTGGTGACAGTCCCCCAAAGCTCCCTATTCAGTGCACGGGCGGTGTGCAGGGATCCTGTCACCTCTCCTTTCCTGTCGGGAAAGCACAGGCCTAGTCCGCGAGTCGGCCTGAGCGCCAGAGTAAAAGGCCAAGCGATGCCTACACCGGAAGATGGTAGTGTGCATGGAGTGCCATCCTAGGCTAAGCGCGCTACTGCACGGTTGTGACTGTGTCTGCGTAGTTCGGCCTGGCAGGGTGAACCCAGGACGCGAACATGGAGCCAGGGAAAGCAAGGCCCAAGAGGCACCAGCTCTCCCGCAGCTCTTCTTCCCTGACGCGACAGAAGCCTTGCTGAGGAAGCAGTGGCGAAGTGCTGTTTGCTCCAAATCAAAGCCTCTGCGAAAGGACAGCATTCCCCGAGAAATGTTTTGGGGGCTGCTGCTGCGTGCCTGAGCCCAGTCTCGCGGTGGGAGAAACCCGCATACAGCGAAAGCCCCTTTGCCTTGGCATCTCCCCTTGGAAAGCACAGCATTCGTTGGGAAATCAAAGTTGGGTTTGGGGATGCTGCTGCTGCTTTCCTAAGCGAGTCTACGCAGCATGTTGGAAGACACCCGCATGGAGCGAAATCCTCTTTGCCCTAGCATCCTTTCTGCCTGAGAGAGAAGCATGGTTGCTCACGTCTGTCACCAAGCTCCCCAGGAGCAAGTGTGGGGAAGGCACAGCACGCCGCCCCCGGGGAAGAGAAGGATCCCTTGGCCTTGGGGTCGGGAAACGCTCGGGAACAGGATAGCCTGCCGCGGCTCGAAATGCAGGCCGGTGGCCAGACATGTGTCACCCGCTCCCTGTGCGGAGAGATGGAAGCCTGGCTGCTAAGGAGACATGAGGGGACGACTAGGGCAGGGGTGCGTGCTCCACTCTAAGGAGTCTGGGCAGAAGGCAGGCCTGTCCTGTGCCTCTGTAACCAAGGGGACACCATCTCCTTGGCCACCTGTCCCAAGGGCAGACTTGGGCTTGCCACCAGGTGCCATACCCGGAACTCGCAGAAACAACCCCATGAAGAAACGTGCAGTGAGATGCCCTCTTCCACCAAGATGTGGCAGCATTGTGGGTGGCCGGGGTGTGCCGGGGAAAGAGTGGAGACAGTCCCCACTGTTCCCCATCCCAGTGCTCGGGCCTTGTGCAGGGATCCTGTTGCCTCCTCTCTCCTGTGGTGAAGGCACTGGCCTTGACTCCGAGTCTGCCCGAGCGCCGGAGCAAAAGGCAAAGCCTTACCTACGCCAGGAGATGGTAATAGCCATAGAGTGTCATGCTAGGCCACGCACGCTGCTGCAGGGTTGTGACTGTGTCTGCTTAGATCGGCTTAGCAAGGTGAACCCCGGGCGCGAACTTGGAGCCCGGGAAAACAAGGCCCAAGAGGCACCAGCTCTCCCGCGGCTCTTCTTTCCAGCCGCGACAGAGCGAACGACCAAAGCCTTGCTGAGGAAGCAGAAGCGAAGTGCGGTTTGCGCCAAGCTGAAAACCTCTGCGAAAGCATAGCAGTCGCTGGGAAATCAGAGTCGGTTCTGTGGGCTGCTTTTGTTGCTTGCCTTAGCCTAGTATTCGCAGCACAATGGGAAAAACCCGCATAGAGCGAAAGCTTCTTGGCCGGGGCATCCCCTCTGGGAAAGCACAGCATTCTCTGGGAAATCAGAGTCGGGTCTGTGGGATGCTGCCTGCTGCTTGCCGGAGCTAGTCTCCCCTGCACGGTGGAATAAACCCGCATGGGGCGAAATTCTCTTTGCCTGGGCTTCCGCTCTGCCTGAGAGAGAAGCGCGGTGGTGCCTGTGGAAAGAGCCTTAAGGAAAGGGACACATCTGTCACTGCAGAGCGAAGGAAGCCGGGCTGCTAAGGAGACACGAGGGGAAGATTAGGGCAGGGGAAAGGGCTCCACCCTGAGGAAGGAGTCTGGGCAGAAAGCTTGCCTGTCCTGAGCCTTTGGGCCCAAGGAGACAGCAGCTCCTTGGCCACCTGACCGTGGTGGAGCCATGGGCTTGCCACCAGGCGCCTACCCTAAACTCGAGAAACAACTCCCAGAAAGACCTGGCCATCAGATGCCGTCTTCCTCCGGGATGTAGAAGCTTGGAGGAGGCCCGGGTTTTAAGGGGAAGGAGTGGTGACAGTCCCGCAAAGCTCCCTATTCAGTGCATGGGCGGTGTGCAGGGATCCTGTCACCTCTCCTTTCCTGTGGGGAAAGCACAGGCCTAGTCCGCGAGTCGGCCTGAGCGCCAGAGTAAAAGGCCAAGTGATGCCTACACCGGGAGATGGTAGTGTGCATGGAGTGCCATCCTAGGCTAAGCGCGCTACTGCCCGGTTGCGACTGTGTCTGCGTAGTTCGGCCTGGCAGGGTGAACCCAGGACGTGAACATGGAGCCAGGGAAAGCAAGGCCCAAGAGGCACCAGCTCTCCCGCAGCTCTTCTTCCCAGACGCGACAGAAGCCTTGCTGAGGAAGCAGTGGCGAAGGGCTGTTTGCTCCAAACCAAAGCCTCTGCGAAAGGACAGCATTCCCCGAGAAATGTTTTGGGGGCTGCTGCTGCGTGCCTGAGCCCACTCTCGCGGTGGGAGAAACCCGCATACAGCGAAAGCCCTTTGCCTGGGCATCTCCCCTTGGAAAGCACAGCATTCGTTGGGAAATCAGAGTTGGGTTTGGGGATGCTGCTGCTGCTTGCCTAAGCGAGTCTCCGCAGCATGTTGGAAGATACCCGCATGGAGCGAAATCCTCTTGCCCTAGCATCCTTTCTGCTTGAGAGGAAGCATGGTTGCTCACGTCTGTAACCACGCTCCCCAGGAGCAAGTGTGGGGAAGGCACAGCACGCCGCCCCCGGGGAAGAGAAGGATCCCTTGGCCTTGGGGTCGGGAAACGCTCGGGAACAGGATAGCCTGCCGCGGCACGCAATGCAGGCCGGTGGCCAGACATGTGTCACCCGCTCCCTGTGCGGAGAGATGGAAGCCTGGCTGCTAAGGAGACATGAGGGGACGACTAGGGCAGGGGCGCGTGCTCCACTCTAAGGAGTCTGGGCAGAAGGCAGGCCTGTCCTGTGCCTCTGTTACCAAGGGGACAGCATCTCCTTGGCCACCTGTCCCAAGGGCAGACTTGGGCTTGCCACCAGGTGCCATACCTGGAACTTGCAGAAACAACCCCATGGAGAAACGGTCAGTCAGATGCCATCTTCCACCAAGATGTGGCAGCATTGTGGGTGACAGGGGGTGCGGCGAGGAAGGAGTGGAGACAGTCCCCCACAGTTCCCCATCCCAGTGCCCGGGCCGTGTGCAGGGATCCTGTTGCCTCCTCTCTCCTGTGGTGAAGGCACTGGCCTTGACCCCAAGTCTGCCCGAGCACCGGAGCAAAAGGCAAAGCCTTACCAGAGCAGGAGATGGAATTAGGAATAGAGTGCCATGCTAGGCCACGCACGCTGCTGCAGGGTTGTGACTGTGTCTGCCTAGTTCGGCTTAGCAAAGTGAAATCCGGGCACGAACATGGAGCCAGGGAAAGCAAGGCCCAAGAGGCAACAGCTCTCCCGCAGCTCTTCTTCCCTGACTCGACTGAAGCTTTGCTGAGGAAGCAGCGGCGAAGTGCTGTTCGCTCCAAACCAAAGCCTCTGCGAAAGCACAGCATTCGCTGAGAAATGTTGTGCGGGCTGCTGCTGTTTCCCTGAGCCCAGTCTTGCGGTGGGAGAAACCCGCATACAGCGAAAGCCTCTTTGCCTGGGCCTCTCCCTTAGGAAAGCACAGCATTCGTTGGGAAATCAGAGTTGGGTTTGGGGATGCTGCTGCTGCTTGCCTGAGCGAGTCTCGGCAACATGGTGGAAGATACCCGCATGGAGCGAAATCCTCTTTGCCCTAGCATCCCCTCGCCTGAGAGAGAAGCATGGTTGCACACGTCTGTCACCGCGCTCCCCAGGAGCAATTTTGGGGAAGGCACAGCACGCCGCCCCAGGGAAGAGAAGGATCCCTTGGCCTTGGGTCTAGAAACGCTCGGGAGTCAGAATAGCCTGCCGAGGCACGAACAGCAGGCCATGAGAAGACAAGTGTCCTCTACTCCCTGTGCGGAGAGATTGAAGCCTGGCTTCTAAGGAGACATGAGGGGACGACAAGGGCAAGGGTGCATGCTCCACTCTGAGGAAGGAGTCTGGGCAGAAGGCAGGCCTGTCCTGTGCCTCTGGTCCCAAGGGGAAAGCATCTCCTTGGGCACCTGTCCCAAGGGCAGACTTGGGCTTGCCACCAGGTGCCATACCCGGAACTCGCAGAAACAACCCCATGGAGAAACGTGCAGTCAGATGCCCTCTTCCACCAAGATGTGGCAGCATTGTGGGTGGCCGGGGTGTGCCGGGGAAAGAGTGGAGACAGTCCCCACCGTTCCCCATCCCAGTGCTCGGGCCCTGTGCAGGGATCCTGTTGCCTCCTCTCTCCTGTGGTGAAGGCACTGGCCTTGACCCCAAGTCTGCCCGAGAGCTGGAGCAAAAGGCAAAGCCTTACCTACGCCAGGAGATGGTAATAGCCATAGAGTGTCATGCTAGGCCACGCACGCTGCTGCAGGGTTGTGACTGTGTCTGCTTAGATCGGCTTAGCAAGGTGAACCCCGGGCGCGAACTTGGAGCCCGGGAAAACAAGGCCCAAGAGGCACCAGCTCTCCCGCGCCTCTTCTTTCCAGCCGCGACAGAGCAAACGACCAAAGCCTTGCTGAGGAAGCAGCAGCGAAGTGCGGTTTGCGCCAAGCTGAAAACCTCTGCGAAAGCATAGCAGTCGCTGGGAAATCAGAGTCGGTTCTGTGGGATGCTGCCTGCTGCTTGCCGGAGCTAGTCTCCACTGCACGGTGGAATAAACACGCATGGAGTGAAATCCTCTTTGCCTGGGCTTCCGCTCTGCCTGAGAGAGAAGCGCGGTGGTGCCTGTGGAAAGAGCCTTAAGGAAAGGGACGCATCTGTCACTGCAGAGCGAAGGAAGCCGGGCTGCTAAGGAGACACGAGGGGGAGATTAGGGCAGGGGAAAGGGCTGCACTCTGAGGAAGGAGTCTGGGCAGAAAGCATGCCTGTCCTGAGCCTTTGGGCCCAAGGAGACAGCAGCTCCTTGGCCACCTGACCGTTTTGGAGCCATGGGCTTGCCACCAGGCGCCTACCCTAAACTCGAGAAACAACTCCCAGAAAGACCTGGCCATCAGATGCCATCTTCCTCCGGGATGTAGAAGCTTGGAGGAGGCCCGGGTTTTAAGGGGAAGGAGTGGTGACAGTCCCCCAAAGCTCCCTATTCAGTGCACGGGCGGTGTGCAGGGATCCTGTCACCTCTCCTTTCCTGTCGGGAAAGCACAGGCCTAGTCCGCGAGTCGGCCTGAGCGCCAGAGTAAAAGGCCAAGCGATGCCTACACCGGGAGATGGTAGTGTGCATGGAGTGCCATCCTAGGCTAAGCGCGCTACTGCACGGTTGTGACTGTGTCTGCGTAGTTCGGCCTGGCAGGGTGAACCCAGGACGCGAACATGGAGCCAGGGAAAGCAAGGCCCAAGAGGCACCAGCTCTCCCGCAGCTCTTCTTCCCTGACGCGACAGAAGCCTTGCTGAGGAAGCAGTGGCGAAGTGCTGTTTGCTCCAAATCAAAGCCTCTGCGAAAGGACAGCATTCCCCGAGAAATGTTTTGGGGGCTGCTGCTGCGTGCCTGAGCCCAGTCTCGCGGTGGGAGAAACCCGCATACAGCGAAAGCCCCTTTGCCTTGGCATCTCCCCTTGGAAAGCACAGCATTCGTTGGGAAATCAAAGTTGGGTTTGGGGATGCTGCTGCTGCTTGCCTAAGCGAGTCTACGCAGCATGTTGGAAGACACCCGCATGGAGCGAAATCCTCTTTGCCCTAGCATCCTTTCTGCCTGAGAGAGAAGCATGGTTGCTCACGTCTGTCACCACGCTCCCCAGGAGCAAGTGTGGGGAAGGCACAGCACGCCGCCCCCGGGGAAGAGAAGGATCCCTTGGCCTTGGGGTCGGGAAACGCTCGGGAACAGGATAGCCTGCCGCGGCTCGAAATGCAGGCCGGTGGCCAGACATGTGTCACCCGCTCCCTGTGCGGAGAGAGGGAAGCCTGGCTGCTAAGGAGACATGAGGGGACGACTAGGGCAGGGGCGCGTGCTCCACTCTAAGGAGTCTGGGCAGAAGGCAGGCCTGTCCTGTGCCTCTGTTACCAAGGGGACACCATCTCCTTGGCCACCTGTCCCAAGGGCAGACTTGGGCTTGCCACCAGGTGCCATACCCGGAACTCGCAGAAACAACCCCATGGAGAAACGTGCAGTCAGATGCCGTCTTCCACCAAGATGTGGCAGCATTGTGGGTGGCCGGGGTGTGCCGGGGAAAGAGTGGAGACAGTCCCCACTGTTCCCCATCCCAGTGCTCGGGCCTTGTGCAGGGATCCTGTTGCCTCCTCTCTCCTGTGGTGAAGGCACTGGCCTTGACCCCGAGTCTGCCCGAGCGCCGGAGCAAAAGGCAAAGCCTTACCTACGCCAGGAGATGGTAATAGCCATAGAGTGTCATGCTAGGCCACGCACGCTGCTGCAGGGTTGTGACTGTGTCTGCTTAGATCGGCTTAGCAAGGTGAACCCCGGGCGCGAACTTGGAGCCCGGGAAAACAAGGCCCAAGAGGCACCAGCTCTCCCGCGGCTCTTCTTTCCAGCCGCGACAGAGCGAACGACCAAAGCCTTGCTGAGGAAGCAGAAGCGAAGTGCGGTTTGCGCCAAGCTGAAAACCTCTGCGAAAGCATAGCAGTCGCTGGGAAATCAGAGTCGGTTCTGTGGGCTGCTTTTGTTGCTTGCCTTAGCCTAGTATTCGCAGCACAATGGGAAAAACCCGCATAGAGCGAAAGCTTCTTGGCCGGGGCATCCCCTCTGGGAAAGCACAGCATTCTCTGGGAAATCAGAGTCGGGTCTGTGGGATGCTGCCTGCTGCTTGCCGGAGCTAGTCTCCCCTGCACGGTGGAATAAACCCGCATGGGGCGAATTTCTCTTTGCCTGGGCTTCCGCTCTACCTGAGAGAGAAGCGCGGTGGTGCCTGTGGAAAGAGCCTTAAGGAAAGGGACGCATCTGTCACTGCAGAGCAAAGGAAGCCGGGCTGCTAAGGAGACACGAGGGGAAGATTAGGGCAGGGGAAAGGGCTCCACTCTGAGGAAGGAGTCTGGGCAGAAAGCATGCCTGTCCTGAGCCTTTGGGCCCAAGGAGACAGCAGCTCCTTGGCCACCTGACCCTGGTGGAGCCATGGGCTTGCCACCAGGCGCCTACCCTAAACTCGAGAAACAACGTCCAGAAAGTCCTGGCCATCAGATGCCATCTTCCTCCGGGATGTAGAAGCTTGGAGGAGGCCCGGGTTTTAAGGGGAAGGAGTGGTGACAGTCCCCCAAAGCTCCCTATTCAGTGCACGGGCGGTGTGCAGGGATCCTGTCACCTCTCCTTTCCTGTCGAGAAAGCACAGGCCTTGTCCGCGAGTCGGCCTGAGCGCCAGAGTAAAAGGCCAAGCGATGCCTACACCGGGAGATGGTAGTGTGCATGGAGTGCCATCCTAGGCTAAGCGCGCTACTGCACGGTTGTGACTGTGTCTGCTTATTTCGGCCTGTCAGGGTGAACCCAGGACGCGAACATGGAGCCAGGGAAAGCAAGGCCCAAGAGGCACCAGCTCTCCCGCAGCTCTTCTTCCCTGATGCGACAGAAGCCTTGCTGAGGAAGCAGTGGCGAAGGGCTGTTTGCTCCAAACCAAAGCCTCTGCGAAAGGACAGCATTCCCCGAGAAATGTTTTGGGGGCTGCTGCTGCGTGCCTGAGCCCAGTCTCGCGGTGGGAGAAACCCGCATACAGCGAAATCCCCTTTGCCTGAGCATCTCCCCTTGGAAAGCACAGCATTCGTTGGGAAATCAGAGTTGGGTTTGGGGATGCTGCTGCTGCTTGCCTGAGCGAGTCTCGGCAACATGGTGGAAGATACCCGCATGGAGCAAAATCCTCTTTGCCCTAGCATCCCCTCTGCCTGAGAGAGAAGCATGGTTGCACACGTCTGTCACCGCGCTCCCCAGGAGCAATTTTGGGGAAGGCACAGCACGCCGCCCCAGGGAAGAGAAGGATCCCTTGGCCTTGGGTCTAGAAACGCTCGGGAGTCAGAATAGCCTGCCGAGGCACGAACAGCAGGCCATGAGAAGACAAGTGTCCTCTACTCCCTGTGCGGAGAGATTGAAGCCTGGCTTCTAAGGAGACATGAGGGGAAGACAAGGGCATGGGTGCGTGCTCCACTCTGAGGAAGAAGTCTGGGCAGAAAGCAGGCCTGTCCTGTGCCTCTTGTCCCAAGGGGAAAGCATCTCTTTGGCCACCAGTCCCAAGGGCAGACTTGGGCTTGCCAACCAGGTGCCATACCCGGAACTCGCAGAAACAACCCCATAGAGAAACGTGCAGTCAGATGCCATCTTCCACCAAGATATGGCAGCATTGTGGATGGCCGGGGGGGTGTGCTGGGGAAAGAGTGGAGACAGTCCCCACCGTTCCCCATCCCAGTGCTCGGGCCCTGTGCAGGGATCCTGTCGCCTCTTCTCTCCTGTGGTGAAGGCACTGGCCTTGACCCCGAGTCTGCCCGAGCGCCGGAGCAAAAGGCAAAGCCTTACCTACGCCAGGAGATTGTAATAGGCATAGAGTGTCATGCTAGGCCACGCACGCTGCTGCAGGGTTGTGACTGTGTCTGCTTAGATCGGCTTAGCAAGGTGAACCCCGGGCGCGTACTTGGAGCCCGGGGAAACAAGGCCCAAGAGGCCAGCTCTCCCGAGGCTCTTCTTTCCAGCCGCGACAGAGCAAACGACCAAAGCCTTGCTGAGGAAGCATTAGCGAAGTGCGGTTTGCGCCAAGCTGAAAACCTCTGCGAAAGCACAGCAGTCGCTGGGAAATCAGAGGCGGTTCTGTGGGATGCTGCCTGCTGCTTGCCGGAGCTAGTCTCCACTGCACGGTGGAATAAACCCACATGGAGCGAAATCCTCTTTGCCTGGGCTTCTGCTCTGCCTGAGAGAGAAGCGCGGTGGTGCCTGTGGAAAGAGCCTTAAGGAAAGGGACACATCTGTCACTGCAGAGCGAAGGAAGCCGGGCTGCTAAGGAGACACGAGGGGAAGATTAGGGCAGGGGAAAGGCTCCACTCTGAGGAAGGAGTCTGGACAGAAAGCATGCCTGTCCTGAGCCTTTGGGCCCAAGGAGACAGCAGCTCCTAGGCCACATGACCGTGGTGGAGCCATGGGCTTGCCACCAGGCGCCTACCCTAAACTCGAGAAACAACTCCCAGAAAGACCTGGCCATCAGATGCCGTCTTCCTCCGGGATGTAGAAGCTTGGAGGAGGCCCGGGTTTTAAGGGGAAGGAGTGGTGACAGTCCCCCAAAGCTCCCTATTCAGTTCACGGGCGGTGTGCAGGGATCCTGTCACCTCTCCTTTCCTGTGAGGAAAGCACAGGCCTAGTCCGCGAATCGGCCTGAGCGCCAGAGTAAAAGGCCAAGCGATGCCTACACCGGGAGATGGTAGTGTGCATGGAGTGCCATCCTAGGCTAAGCGCGCTACTGCACGGTTGCGACTGTGTCTGCGTAGTTCGGCCTGGCAGGGTGAACCCAGGACGCGAACATGGAGCCAGGGAAAGCAAGGCCCAAGAGGCACCAGCTCTCCCGCAGCTCTTCTTCCCAGACGCGACAGAAGCCTTGCTGTGGAAGCAGTGGCGAAGGGCTGTTTGCTCCAAACCAAAGCCTCTGCGAAAGGACAGCATTCCCCGAGAAATGTTTTGGGGGCTGCTGCTGCGTGCCTGAGCCCACTCTCGCGGTGGGAGAAACCCGCATACAGCGAAAGCCCTTTGCCTGGGCATCTCCCCTTGGAAAGCACAGCATTCGTTGGGAAATCAGAGTTGGGTTTGGGGATGCTGCTGCTGCTTGCCTAAGCGAGTCTCCGCAGCATGTTGGAAGATACCCGCATGGAGCGAAATCCTCTTGCCCTAGCATCCTTTCTGCTTGAGAGGAAGCATGGTTGCTCACGTCTGTAACCACGCTCCCCAGGAGCAAGTGTGGGGAAGGCACAGCACGCCGCCCCCGGGGAAGAGAAGGATCCCTTGGCCTTGGGGTCGGGAAACGCTCGGGAACAGGATAGCCTGCCGCGGCACGCAATGCAGGCCGGTGGCCAGACATGTGTCACCCGCTCCCTGTGCGGAGATATGGAAGCCTGGCTGCTAAGGAGACATGAGGGGACGACTAGGGCAGGGGCGCGTGCTCCACTCTAAGGAGTCTGGGCAGAAGGCAGGCCTGTCCTGTGCCTCTGTTACCAAGGGGACAGCATCTCCTTGGCCACCTGTCCCAAGGGCAGACTTGGGCTTGCCACCAGGTGCCATACCTGGAACTTGCAGAAACAACCCCATGGAGAAACGGTCAGTCAGATGCCATCTTCCACCAAGATGTGGCAGCATTGTGGGTGACAGGGGGTGCGGCGAGGAAGGAGTGGAGACAGTCCCCCACAGTTCCCCATCCCAGTGCCCGGGCCGTGTGCAGGGATCCTGTTGCCTCCTCTCTCCTGTGGTGAAGGCACTGGCCTTGACCCCAAGTCTGCCCGAGCACCGGAGCAAAAGCCAAAGCCTTACCAGAGCAGGAGATGGAATTAGGAATAGAGTGCCATGCTAGGCCACGCACGCTGCTGCAGGGTTGTGACTGTGTCTGCCTAGTTCGGCTTAGCAAAGTGAAATCCGGGCACGAACATGGAGCCAGGGAAAGCAAGGCCCAAGAGGCAACAGCTCTCCCGCAGCTCTTCTTCCCTGACTCGACTGAAGCTTTGCTGAGGAAGCAGCGGCGAAGTGCTGTTCGCTCCAAACCAAAGCCTCTGCGAAAGCACAGCATTCGCTGAGAAATGTTGTGCGGGCTGCTGCTGTTTCCCTGAGCCCAGTCTTGCGGTGGGAGAAACCCGCATACAGCGAAAGCCTCTTTGCCTGGGCCTCTCCCTTAGGAAAGCACAGCATTCGTTGGGAAATCAGAGTTGGGTTTGGGGATGCTGCTGCTGCTTGCCTGAGCGAGTCTCGGCAACATGGTGGAAGATACCCGCATGGAGCGAAATCCTCTTTGCCCTAGCATCCCCTCGCCTGAGAGAGAAGCATGGTTGCACACGTCTGTCACCGCGCTCCCCAGGAGCAATTTTGGGGAAGGCACAGCACGCCGCCCCAGGGAAGAGAAGGATCCCTTGGCCTTGGGTCTAGAAACGCTCGGGAGTCAGAATAGCCTGCCGAGGCACGAACAGCAGGCCATGAGAAGACAAGTGTCCTCTACTCCCTGTGCGGAGAGATTGAAGCCTGGCTTCTAAGGAGACATGAGGGGACGACAAGGGCAAGGGTGCATGCTCCACTCTGAGGAAGGAGTCTGAGCAGAAGGCAGGCCTGTCCTGTGCCTCTGGTCCCAAGGGGAAAGCATCTCCTTGGGCACCTGTCCCAAGGGCAGACTTGGGCTTGCCACCAGGTGCCATACCCGGAACTCGCAGAAACAACCCCATGGAGAAACGTGCAGTCAGATGCCCTCTTCCACCAAGATGTGGCAGCATTGTGGGTGGCCGGGGTGTGCCGGGGAAAGAGTGGAGACAGTCCCCACCGTTCCCCATCCCAGTGCTCGGGCCCTGTGCAGGGATCCTGTTGCCTCCTCTCTCCTGTGGTGAAGGCACTGGCCTTGACCCCAAGTCTGCCCGAGAGCTGGAGCAAAAGGCAAAGCCTTACCTACGCCAGGAGATGGTAATAGCCATAGAGTGTCATGCTAGGCCACGCACGCTGCTGCAGGGTTGTGACTGTGTCTGCTTAGATCGGCTTAGCAAGGTGAACCCCGGGCGCGAACTTGGAGCCCGGGAAAACAAGGCCCAAGAGGCACCAGCTCTCCCGCGGTTCTTCTTTCCAGCCGCGACAGAGCAAACGACCAAAGCCTTGCTGAGGAAGCAGCAGCGAAGTGCGGTTTGCGCCAAGCTGAAAACCTCTGCGAAAGCATAGCAGTCGCTGGGAAATCAGAGTCGGTTCTGTGGGATGCTGCCTGCTGCTTGCCGGAGCTAGTCTCCACTGCACGGTGGAATAAACACGCATGGAGTGAAATCCTCTTTGCCTGGGCTTCCGCTCTGCCTGAGAGAGAAGCGCGGTGGTGCCTGTGGAAAGAGCCTTAAGGAAAGGGACGCATCTGTCACTGCAGAGCGAAGGAAGCCGGGCTGCTAAGGAGACACGAGGGGGAGATTAGGGCAGGGGAAAGGGCTGCACTCTGAGGAAGGAGTCTGGGCAGAAAGCATGCCTGTCCTGAGCCTTTGGGCCCAAGGAGACAGCAGCTCCTTGGCCACCTGACCGTTTTGGAGCCATGGGCTTGCCACCAGGCGCCTACCCTAAACTCGAGAAACAACTCCCAGAAAGACCTGGCCATCAGATGCCATCTTCCTCCGGGATGTAGAAGCTTGGAGGAGGCCCGGGTTTTAAGGGGAAGGAGTGGTGACAGTCCCCCAAAGCTCCCTATTCAGTGCACGGGCGGTGTGCAGGGATCCTGTCACCTCTCCTTTCCTGTCGGGAAAGCACAGGCCTAGTCCGCGAGTCGGCCTGAGCGCCAGAGTAAAAGGCCAAGCGATGCCTACACCGGGAGATGGTAGTGTGCATGGAGTGCCATCCTAGGCTAAGCGCGCTACTGCACGGTTGTGACTGTGTCTGCGTAGTTCGGCCTGGCAGGGTGAACCCAGGACGCGAACATGGAGCCAGGGAAAGCAAGGCCCAAGAGGCACCAGCTCTCCCGCAGCTCTTCTTCCCTGACGCGACAGAAGCCTTGCTGAGGAAGCAGTGGCGAAGTGCTGTTTGCTCCAAATCAAAGCCTCTGCGAAAGGACAGCATTCCCCGAGAAATGTTTTGGGGGCTGCTGCTGCGTGCCTGAGCCCAGTCTCGCGGTGGGAGAAACCCGCATACAGCGAAAGCCCCTTTGCCTTGGCATCTCCCCTTGGAAAGCACAGCATTCGTTGGGAAATCAAAGTTGGGTTTGGGGATGCTGCTGCTGCTTGCCTAAGCGAGTCTACGCAGCATGTTGGAAGACACCCGCATGGAGCGAAATCCTCTTTGCCCTAGCATCCTTTCTGCCTGAGAGAGAAGCATGGTTGCTCACGTCTGTCACCACGCTCCCCAGGAGCAAGTGTGGGGAAGGCACAGCACGCCGCCCCCGGGGAAGAGAAGGATCCCTTGGCCTTGGGGTCGGGAAACGCTCGGGAACAGGATAGCCTGCCGCGGCTCGAAATGCAGGCCGGTGGCCAGACATGTGTCACCCGCTCCCTGTGCGGAGAGAGGGAAGCCTGGCTGCTAAGGAGACATGAGGGGACGACTAGGGCAGGGGCGCGTGCTCCACTCTAAGGAGTCTGGGCAGAAGGCAGGCCTGTCCTGTGCCTCTGTTACCAAGGGGACACCATCTCCTTGGCCACCTGTCCCAAGGGCAGACTTGGGCTTGCCACCAGGTGCCATACCCGGAACTCGCAGAAACAACCCCATGGAGAAACGTGCAGTCAGATGCCGTCTTCCACCAAGATGTGGCAGCATTGTGGGTGGCCGGGGTGTGCCGGGGAAAGAGTGGAGACAGTCCCCACTGTTCCCCATCCCAGTGCTCGGGCCTTGTGCAGGGATCCTGTTGCCTCCTCTCTCCTGTGGTGAAGGCACTGGCCTTGACCCCGAGTCTGCCCGAGCGCCGGAGCAAAAGGCAAAGCCTTACCTACGCCAGGAGATGGTAATAGCCATAGAGTGTCATGCTAGGCCACGCACGCTGCTGCAGGGTTGTGACTGTGTCTGCTTAGATCGGCTTAGCAAGGTGAACCCCGGGCGCGAACTTGGAGCCCGGGAAAACAAGGCCCAAGAGGCACCAGCTCTCCCGCGGCTCTTCTTTCCAGCCGCGACAGAGCGAACGACCAAAGCCTTGCTGAGGAAGCAGAAGCGAAGTGCGGTTTGCGCCAAGCTGAAAACCTCTGCGAAAGCATAGCAGTCGCTGGGAAATCAGAGTCGGTTCTGTGGGCTGCTTTTGTTGCTTGCCTTAGCCTAGTATTCGCAGCACAATGGGAAAAACCCGCATAGAGCGAAAGCTTCTTGGCCGGGGCATCCCCTCTGGGAAAGCACAGCATTCTCTGGGAAATCAGAGTCGGGTCTGTGGGATGCTGCCTGCTGCTTGCCGGAGCTAGTCTCCCCTGCACGGTGGAATAAACCCGCATGGGGCGAAATTCTCTTTGCCTGGGCTTCCGCTCTACCTGAGAGAGAAGCGCGGTGGTGCCTGTGGAAAGAGCCTTAAGGAAAGGGACGCATCTGTCACTGCAGAGCAAAGGAAGCCGGGCTGCTAAGGAGACACGAGGGGAAGATTAGGGCAGGGGAAAGGGCTCCACTCTGAGGAAGGAGTCTGGGCAGAAAGCATGCCTGTCCTGAGCCTTTGGGCCCAAGGAGACAGCAGCTCCTTGGCCACCTGACCCTGGTGGAGCCATGGGCTTGCCACCAGGCGCCTACCCTAAACTCGAGAAACAACGTCCAGAAAGTCCTGGCCATCAGATGCCATCTTCCTCCGGGATGTAGAAGCTTGGAGGAGGCCCGGGTTTTAAGGGGAAGGAGTGGTGACAGTCCCCCAAAGCTCCCTATTCAGTGCACGGGCGGTGTGCAGGGATCCTGTCACCTCTCCTTTCCTGTCGAGAAAGCACAGGCCTTGTCCGCGAGTCGGCCTGAGCGCCAGAGTAAAAGGCCAAGCGATGCCTACACCGGGAGATGGTAGTGTGCATGGAGTGCCATCCTAGGCTAAGCGCGCTACTGCACGGTTGTGACTGTGTCTGCTTATTTCGGCCTGTCAGGGTGAACCCAGGACGCGAACATGGAGCCAGGGAAAGCAAGGCCCAAGAGGCACCAGCTCTCCCGCAGCTCTTCTTCCCTGATGCGACAGAAGCCTTGCTGAGGAAGCAGTGGCGAAGGGCTGTTTGCTCCAAACCAAAGCCTCTGCGAAAGGACAGCATTCCCCGAGAAATGTTTTGGGGGCTGCTGCTGCGTGCCTGAGCCCAGTCTCGCGGTGGGAGAAACCCGCATACAGCGAAATCCCCTTTGCCTGAGCATCTCCCCTTGGAAAGCACAGCATTCGTTGGGAAATCAGAGTTGGGTTTGGGGATGCTGCTGCTGCTTGCCTGAGCGAGTCTCGGCAACATGGTGGAAGATACCCGCATGGAGCAAAATCCTCTTTGCCCTAGCATCCCCTCTGCCTGAGAGAGAAGCATGGTTGCACACGTCTGTCACCGCGCTCCCCAGGAGCAATTTTGGGGAAGGCACAGCACGCCGCCCCAGGGAAGAGAAGGATCCCTTGGCCTTGGGTCTAGAAACGCTCGGGAGTCAGAATAGCCTGCCGAGGCACGAACAGCAGGCCATGAGAAGACAAGTGTCCTCTACTCCCTGTGCGGAGAGATTGAAGCCTGGCTTCTAAGGAGACATGAGGGGAAGACAAGGGCATGGGTGCGTGCTCCACTCTGAGGAAGAAGTCTGGGCAGAAAGCAGGCCTGTCCTGTGCCTCTTGTCCCAAGGGGAAAGCATCTCTTTGGCCACCAGTCCCAAGGGCAGACTTGGGCTTGCCAACCAGGTGCCATACCCGGAACTCGCAGAAACAACCCCATAGAGAAACGTGCAGTCAGATGCCATCTTCCACCAAGATATGGCAGCATTGTGGATGGCCGGGGGGGTGTGCTGGGGAAAGAGTGGAGACAGTCCCCACCGTTCCCCATCCCAGTGCTCGGGCCCTGTGCAGGGATCCTGTCGCCTCTTCTCTCCTGTGGTGAAGGCACTGGCCTTGACCCCGAGTCTGCCCGAGCGCCGGAGCAAAAGGCAAAGCCTTACCTACGCCAGGAGATTGTAATAGGCATAGAGTGTCATGCTAGGCCACGCACGCTGCTGCAGGGTTGTGACTGTGTCTGCTTAGATCGGCTTAGCAAGGTGAACCCCGGGCGCGTACTTGGAGCCCGGGGAAACAAGGCCCAAGAGGCCAGCTCTCCCGAGGCTCTTCTTTCCAGCCGCGACAGAGCAAACGACCAAAGCCTTGCTGAGGAAGCATTAGCGAAGTGCGGTTTGCGCCAAGCTGAAAACCTCTGCGAAAGCACAGCAGTCGCTGGGAAATCAGAGGCGGTTCTGTGGGATGCTGCCTGCTGCTTGCCGGAGCTAGTCTCCACTGCACGGTGGAATAAACCCACATGGAGCGAAATCCTCTTTGCCTGGGCTTCTGCTCTGCCTGAGAGAGAAGCGCGGTGGTGCCTGTGGAAAGAGCCTTAAGGAAAGGGACACATCTGTCACTGCAGAGCGAAGGAAGCCGGGCTGCTAAGGAGACACGAGGGGAAGATTAGGGCAGGGGAAAGGCTCCACTCTGAGGAAGGAGTCTGGACAGAAAGCATGCCTGTCCTGAGCCTTTGGGCCCAAGGAGACAGCAGCTCCTAGGCCACATGACCGTGGTGGAGCCATGGGCTTGCCACCAGGCGCCTACCCTAAACTCGAGAAACAACTCCCAGAAAGACCTGGCCATCAGATGCCGTCTTCCTCCGGGATGTAGAAGCTTGGAGGAGGCCCGGGTTTTAAGGGGAAGGAGTGGTGACAGTCCCCCAAAGCTCCCTATTCAGTTCACGGGCGGTGTGCAGGGATCCTGTCACCTCTCCTTTCCTGTGAGGAAAGCACAGGCCTAGTCCGCGAATCGGCCTGAGCGCCAGAGTAAAAGGCCAAGCGATGCCTACACCGGGAGATGGTAGTGTGCATGGAGTGCCATCCTAGGCTAAGCGCGCTACTGCACGGTTGCGACTGTGTCTGCGTAGTTCGGCCTGGCAGGGTGAACCCAGGACGCGAACATGGAGCCAGGGAAAGCAAGGCCCAAGAGGCACCAGCTCTCCCGCAGCTCTTCTTCCCAGACGCGACAGAAGCCTTGCTGTGGAAGCAGTGGCGAAGGGCTGTTTGCTCCAAACCAAAGCCTCTGCGAAAGGACAGCATTCCCCGAGAAATGTTTTGGGGGCTGCTGCTGCGTGCCTGAGCCCACTCTCGCGGTGGGAGAAACCCGCATACAGCGAAAGCCCTTTGCCTGGGCATCTCCCCTTGGAAAGCACAGCATTCGTTGGGAAATCAGAGTTGGGTTTGGGGATGCTGCTGCTGCTTGCCTAAGCGAGTCTCCGCAGCATGTTGGAAGATACCCGCATGGAGCGAAATCCTCTTGCCCTAGCATCCTTTCTGCTTGAGAGGAAGCATGGTTGCTCACGTCTGTAACCACGCTCCCCAGGAGCAAGTGTGGGGAAGGCACAGCACGCCGCCCCCGGGGAAGAGAAGGATCCCTTGGCCTTGGGGTCGGGAAACGCTCGGGAACAGGATAGCCTGCCGCGGCACGCAATGCAGGCCGGTGGCCAGACATGTGTCACCCGCTCCCTGTGCGGAGATATGGAAGCCTGGCTGCTAAGGAGACATGAGGGGACGACTAGGGCAGGGGCGCGTGCTCCACTCTAAGGAGTCTGGGCAGAAGGCAGGCCTGTCCTGTGCCTCTGTTACCAAGGGGACAGCATCTCCTTGGCCACCTGTCCCAAGGGCAGACTTGGGCTTGCCACCAGGTGCCATACCTGGAACTTGCAGAAACAACCCCATGGAGAAACGGTCAGTCAGATGCCATCTTCCACCAAGATGTGGCAGCATTGTGGGTGACAGGGGGTGCGGCGAGGAAGGAGTGGAGACAGTCCCCCACAGTTCCCCATCCCAGTGCCCGGGCCGTGTGCAGGGATCCTGTTGCCTCCTCTCTCCTGTGGTGAAGGCACTGGCCTTGACCCCAAGTCTGCCCGAGCACCGGAGCAAAAGCCAAAGCCTTACCAGAGCAGGAGATGGAATTAGGAATAGAGTGCCATGCTAGGCCACGCACGCTGCTGCAGGGTTGTGACTGTGTCTGCCTAGTTCGGCTTAGCAAAGTGAAATCCGGGCACGAACATGGAGCCAGGGAAAGCAAGGCCCAAGAGGCAACAGCTCTCCCGCAGCTCTTCTTCCCTGACTCGACTGAAGCTTTGCTGAGGAAGCAGCGGCGAAGTGCTGTTCGCTCCAAACCAAAGCCTCTGCGAAAGCACAGCATTCGCTGAGAAATGTTGTGCGGGCTGCTGCTGTTTCCCTGAGCCCAGTCTTGCGGTGGGAGAAACCCGCATACAGCGAAAGCCTCTTTGCCTGGGCCTCTCCCTTAGGAAAGCACAGCATTCGTTGGGAAATCAGAGTTGGGTTTGGGGATGCTGCTGCTGCTTGCCTGAGCGAGTCTCGGCAACATGGTGGAAGATACCCGCATGGAGCGAAATCCTCTTTGCCCTAGCATCCCCTCGCCTGAGAGAGAAGCATGGTTGCACACGTCTGTCACCGCGCTCCCCAGGAGCAATTTTGGGGAAGGCACAGCACGCCGCCCCAGGGAAGAGAAGGATCCCTTGGCCTTGGGTCTAGAAACGCTCGGGAGTCAGAATAGCCTGCCGAGGCACGAACAGCAGGCCATGAGAAGACAAGTGTCCTCTACTCCCTGTGCGGAGAGATTGAAGCCTGGCTTCTAAGGAGACATGAGGGGACGACAAGGGCAAGGGTGCATGCTCCACTCTGAGGAAGGAGTCTGAGCAGAAGGCAGGCCTGTCCTGTGCCTCTGGTCCCAAGGGGAAAGCATCTCCTTGGGCACCTGTCCCAAGGGCAGACTTGGGCTTGCCACCAGGTGCCATACCCGGAACTCGCAGAAACAACCCCATGGAGAAACGTGCAGTCAGATGCCCTCTTCCACCAAGATGTGGCAGCATTGTGGGTGGCCGGGGTGTGCCGGGGAAAGAGTGGAGACAGTCCCCACCGTTCCCCATCCCAGTGCTCGGGCCCTGTGCAGGGATCCTGTTGCCTCCTCTCTCCTGTGGTGAAGGCACTGGCCTTGACCCCAAGTCTGCCCGAGAGCTGGAGCAAAAGGCAAAGCCTTACCTACGCCAGGAGATGGTAATAGCCATAGAGTGTCATGCTAGGCCACGCACGCTGCTGCAGGGTTGTGACTGTGTCTGCTTAGATCGGCTTAGCAAGGTGAACCCCGGGCGCGAACTTGGAGCCCGGGAAAACAAGGCCCAAGAGGCACCAGCTCTCCCGCGGTTCTTCTTTCCAGCCGCGACAGAGCAAACGACCAAAGCCTTGCTGAGGAAGCAGCAGCGAAGTGCGGTTTGCGCCAAGCTGAAAACCTCTGCGAAAGCATAGCAGTCGCTGGGAAATCAGAGTCGGTTCTGTGGGATGCTGCCTGCTGCTTGCCGGAGCTAGTCTCCACTGCACGGTGGAATAAACACGCATGGAGTGAAATCCTCTTTGCCTGGGCTTCCGCTCTGCCTGAGAGAGAAGCGCGGTGGTGCCTGTGGAAAGAGCCTTAAGGAAAGGGACGCATCTGTCACTGCAGAGCGAAGGAAGCCGGGCTGCTAAGGAGACACGAGGGGGAGATTAGGGCAGGGGAAAGGGCTGCACTCTGAGGAAGGAGTCTGGGCAGAAAGCATGCCTGTCCTGAGCCTTTGGGCCCAAGGAGACAGCAGCTCCTTGGCCACCTGACCGTTTTGGAGCCATGGGCTTGCCACCAGGCGCCTACCCTAAACTCGAGAAACAACTCCCAGAAAGACCTGGCCATCAGATGCCATCTTCCTCCGGGATGTAGAAGCTTGGAGGAGGCCCGGGTTTTAAGGGGAAGGAGTGGTGACAGTCCCCCAAAGCTCCCTATTCAGTGCACGGGCGGTGTGCAGGGATCCTGTCACCTCTCCTTTCCTGTCGGGAAAGCACAGGCCTAGTCCGCGAGTCGGCCTGAGCGCCAGAGTAAAAGGCCAAGCGATGCCTACACCGGGAGATGGTAGTGTGCATGGAGTGCCATCCTAGGCTAAGCGCGCTACTGCACGGTTGTGACTGTGTCTGCGTAGTTCGGCCTGGCAGGGTGAACCCAGGACGCGAACATGGAGCCAGGGAAAGCAAGGCCCAAGAGGCACCAGCTCTCCCGCAGCTCTTCTTCCCTGACGCGACAGAAGCCTTGCTGAGGAAGCAGTGGCGAAGTGCTGTTTGCTCCAAATCAAAGCCTCTGCGAAAGGACAGCATTCCCCGAGAAATGTTTTGGGGGCTGCTGCTGCGTGCCTGAGCCCAGTCTCGCGGTGGGAGAAACCCGCATACAGCGAAAGCCCCTTTGCCTTGGCATCTCCCCTTGGAAAGCACAGCATTCGTTGGGAAATCAAAGTTGGGTTTGGGGATGCTGCTGCTGCTTGCCTAAGCGAGTCTACGCAGCATGTTGGAAGACACCCGCATGGAGCGAAATCCTCTTTGCCCTAGCATCCTTTCTGCCTGAGAGAGAAGCATGGTTGCTCACGTCTGTCACCACGCTCCCCAGGAGCAAGTGTGGGGAAGGCACAGCACGCCGCCCCCGGGGAAGAGAAGGATCCCTTGGCCTTGGGGTCGGGAAACGCTCGGGAACAGGATAGCCTGCCGCGGCTCGAAATGCAGGCCGGTGGCCAGACATGTGTCACCCGCTCCCTGTGCGGAGAGAGGGAAGCCTGGCTGCTAAGGAGACATGAGGGGACGACTAGGGCAGGGGCGCGTGCTCCACTCTAAGGAGTCTGGGCAGAAGGCAGGCCTGTCCTGTGCCTCTGTTACCAAGGGGACACCATCTCCTTGGCCACCTGTCCCAAGGGCAGACTTGGGCTTGCCACCAGGTGCCATACCCGGAACTCGCAGAAACAACCCCATGGAGAAACGTGCAGTCAGATGCCGTCTTCCACCAAGATGTGGCAGCATTGTGGGTGGCCGGGGTGTGCCGGGGAAAGAGTGGAGACAGTCCCCACTGTTCCCCATCCCAGTGCTCGGGCCTTGTGCAGGGATCCTGTTGCCTCCTCTCTCCTGTGGTGAAGGCACTGGCCTTGACCCCGAGTCTGCCCGAGCGCCGGAGCAAAAGGCAAAGCCTTACCTACGCCAGGAGATGGTAATAGCCATAGAGTGTCATGCTAGGCCACGCACGCTGCTGCAGGGTTGTGACTGTGTCTGCTTAGATCGGCTTAGCAAGGTGAACCCCGGGCGCGAACTTGGAGCCCGGGAAAACAAGGCCCAAGAGGCACCAGCTCTCCCGCGGCTCTTCTTTCCAGCCGCGACAGAGCGAACGACCAAAGCCTTGCTGAGGAAGCAGAAGCGAAGTGCGGTTTGCGCCAAGCTGAAAACCTCTGCGAAAGCATAGCAGTCGCTGGGAAATCAGAGTCGGTTCTGTGGGCTGCTTTTGTTGCTTGCCTTAGCCTAGTATTCGCAGCACAATGGGAAAAACCCGCATAGAGCGAAAGCTTCTTGGCCGGGGCATCCCCTCTGGGAAAGCACAGCATTCTCTGGGAAATCAGAGTCGGGTCTGTGGGATGCTGCCTGCTGCTTGCCGGAGCTAGTCTCCCCTGCACGGTGGAATAAACCCGCATGGGGCGAAATTCTCTTTGCCTGGGCTTCCGCTCTACCTGAGAGAGAAGCGCGGTGGTGCCTGTGGAAAGAGCCTTAAGGAAAGGGACGCATCTGTCACTGCAGAGCAAAGGAAGCCGGGCTGCTAAGGAGACACGAGGGGAAGATTAGGGCAGGGGAAAGGGCTCCACTCTGAGGAAGGAGTCTGGGCAGAAAGCATGCCTGTCCTGAGCCTTTGGGCCCAAGGAGACAGCAGCTCCTTGGCCACCTGACCCTGGTGGAGCCATGGGCTTGCCACCAGGCGCCTACCCTAAACTCGAGAAACAACGTCCAGAAAGTCCTGGCCATCAGATGCCATCTTCCTCCGGGATGTAGAAGCTTGGAGGAGGCCCGGGTTTTAAGGGGAAGGAGTGGTGACAGTCCCCCAAAGCTCCCTATTCAGTGCACGGGCGGTGTGCAGGGATCCTGTCACCTCTCCTTTCCTGTCGAGAAAGCACAGGCCTTGTCCGCGAGTCGGCCTGAGCGCCAGAGTAAAAGGCCAAGCGATGCCTACACCGGGAGATGGTAGTGTGCATGGAGTGCCATCCTAGGCTAAGCGCGCTACTGCACGGTTGTGACTGTGTCTGCTTATTTCGGCCTGTCAGGGTGAACCCAGGACGCGAACATGGAGCCAGGGAAAGCAAGGCCCAAGAGGCACCAGCTCTCCCGCAGCTCTTCTTCCCTGATGCGACAGAAGCCTTGCTGAGGAAGCAGTGGCGAAGGGCTGTTTGCTCCAAACCAAAGCCTCTGCGAAAGGACAGCATTCCCCGAGAAATGTTTTGGGGGCTGCTGCTGCGTGCCTGAGCCCAGTCTCGCGGTGGGAGAAACCCGCATACAGCGAAATCCCCTTTGCCTGAGCATCTCCCCTTGGAAAGCACAGCATTCGTTGGGAAATCAGAGTTGGGTTTGGGGATGCTGCTGCTGCTTGCCTGAGCGAGTCTCGGCAACATGGTGGAAGATACCCGCATGGAGCAAAATCCTCTTTGCCCTAGCATCCCCTCTGCCTGAGAGAGAAGCATGGTTGCACACGTCTGTCACCGCGCTCCCCAGGAGCAATTTTGGGGAAGGCACAGCACGCCGCCCCAGGGAAGAGAAGGATCCCTTGGCCTTGGGTCTAGAAACGCTCGGGAGTCAGAATAGCCTGCCGAGGCACGAACAGCAGGCCATGAGAAGACAAGTGTCCTCTACTCCCTGTGCGGAGAGATTGAAGCCTGGCTTCTAAGGAGACATGAGGGGAAGACAAGGGCATGGGTGCGTGCTCCACTCTGAGGAAGAAGTCTGGGCAGAAAGCAGGCCTGTCCTGTGCCTCTTGTCCCAAGGGGAAAGCATCTCTTTGGCCACCAGTCCCAAGGGCAGACTTGGGCTTGCCAACCAGGTGCCATACCCGGAACTCGCAGAAACAACCCCATAGAGAAACGTGCAGTCAGATGCCATCTTCCACCAAGATATGGCAGCATTGTGGATGGCCGGGGGGGTGTGCTGGGGAAAGAGTGGAGACAGTCCCCACCGTTCCCCATCCCAGTGCTCGGGCCCTGTGCAGGGATCCTGTCGCCTCTTCTCTCCTGTGGTGAAGGCACTGGCCTTGACCCCGAGTCTGCCCGAGCGCCGGAGCAAAAGGCAAAGCCTTACCTACGCCAGGAGATTGTAATAGGCATAGAGTGTCATGCTAGGCCACGCACGCTGCTGCAGGGTTGTGACTGTGTCTGCTTAGATCGGCTTAGCAAGGTGAACCCCGGGCGCGTACTTGGAGCCCGGGGAAACAAGGCCCAAGAGGCCAGCTCTCCCGAGGCTCTTCTTTCCAGCCGCGACAGAGCAAACGACCAAAGCCTTGCTGAGGAAGCATTAGCGAAGTGCGGTTTGCGCCAAGCTGAAAACCTCTGCGAAAGCACAGCAGTCGCTGGGAAATCAGAGGCGGTTCTGTGGGATGCTGCCTGCTGCTTGCCGGAGCTAGTCTCCACTGCACGGTGGAATAAACCCACATGGAGCGAAATCCTCTTTGCCTGGGCTTCTGCTCTGCCTGAGAGAGAAGCGCGGTGGTGCCTGTGGAAAGAGCCTTAAGGAAAGGGACACATCTGTCACTGCAGAGCGAAGGAAGCCGGGCTGCTAAGGAGACACGAGGGGAAGATTAGGGCAGGGGAAAGGCTCCACTCTGAGGAAGGAGTCTGGACAGAAAGCATGCCTGTCCTGAGCCTTTGGGCCCAAGGAGACAGCAGCTCCTAGGCCACATGACCGTGGTGGAGCCATGGGCTTGCCACCAGGCGCCTACCCTAAACTCGAGAAACAACTCCCAGAAAGACCTGGCCATCAGATGCCGTCTTCCTCCGGGATGTAGAAGCTTGGAGGAGGCCCGGGTTTTAAGGGGAAGGAGTGGTGACAGTCCCCCAAAGCTCCCTATTCAGTTCACGGGCGGTGTGCAGGGATCCTGTCACCTCTCCTTTCCTGTGAGGAAAGCACAGGCCTAGTCCGCGAATCGGCCTGAGCGCCAGAGTAAAAGGCCAAGCGATGCCTACACCGGGAGATGGTAGTGTGCATGGAGTGCCATCCTAGGCTAAGCGCGCTACTGCACGGTTGCGACTGTGTCTGCGTAGTTCGGCCTGGCAGGGTGAACCCAGGACGCGAACATGGAGCCAGGGAAAGCAAGGCCCAAGAGGCACCAGCTCTCCCGCAGCTCTTCTTCCCAGACGCGACAGAAGCCTTGCTGTGGAAGCAGTGGCGAAGGGCTGTTTGCTCCAAACCAAAGCCTCTGCGAAAGGACAGCATTCCCCGAGAAATGTTTTGGGGGCTGCTGCTGCGTGCCTGAGCCCACTCTCGCGGTGGGAGAAACCCGCATACAGCGAAAGCCCTTTGCCTGGGCATCTCCCCTTGGAAAGCACAGCATTCGTTGGGAAATCAGAGTTGGGTTTGGGGATGCTGCTGCTGCTTGCCTAAGCGAGTCTCCGCAGCATGTTGGAAGATACCCACATGGAGCGAAATCCTCTTGCCCTAGCATCCTTTCTGCTTGAGAGGAAGCATGGTTGCTCACGTCTGTAACCACGCTCCCCAGGAGCAAGTGTGGGGAAGGCACAGCACGCCGCCCCCAGGGAAGAGAAGGATCCCTTGGCCTTGGGGTCGGGAAACGCTCGGGAACAGGATAGCCTGCCGCGGCACGAAATGCAGGCCGGTGGCCAGACATGTGTCACCCGCTCCCTGTGCGGAGAGATGGAAGCCTGGCTGCTAAGGAGACATGAGGGGACGACTAGGGCAGGGGTGCGTGCTTCACTCTAAGGAGTCTGGGCAGAAGGCAGGCCTGTCCTGTGCCTCTGTTACCAAGGGGACAGCATCTCCTTGGCCACCTGTCCCAAGGGCAGACTTGGGCTTGCCACCAGGTGCCATACCTGGAACTTGCAGAAACAACCCCATGGAGAAACGGTCAGTCAGATGCCATCTTCCACCAAGATGTGGCAGCATTGTGGGTGACAGGGGGTGCGGCGAGGAAGGAGTGGAGACAGTCCCCCACAGTTCCCCATCCCAGTGCCCGGGCCGTGTGCAGGGATCCTGTTGCCTCCTCTCTCCTGTGGTGAAGGCACTGGCCTTGACCCCAAGTCTGCCCGAGCACCGGAGCAAAAGGCAAAGCCTTACCAGAGCAGGAGATGGAATTAGGAATAGAGTGCCATGCTAGGCCACGCACGCTGCTGCAGGGTTGTGACTGTGTCTGCCTAGTTCGGCTTAGCAAAGTGAAATCCGGGCGCGAACATGGAGCCAGGGAAAGCAAGGCCCAAGAGGCAACAGCTCTCCCGCAGCTCTTCTTCCCTGACTCGACTGAAGCTTTGCTGAGGAAGCAGCGGCGAAGTGCTGCTCGCTCCAAACCAAAGCCTCTGCGAAAGCACAGCATTCGCTGAGAAATGTTGTGCGGGCTGCTGCTGTTTCCCTGAGCCCAGTCTTGCGGTGGGAGAAACCCGCATACAGCGAAAGCCTCTTTGCCTGGGCCTCTCCCTTAGGAAAGCACAGCATTCGTTGGGAAATCAGAGTTGGGTTTGGGGATGCTGCTGCTGCTTGCCTGAGCGAGTCTCGGCAACATGGTGGAAGATACCCGCATGGAGCGAAATCCTCTTTGCCCTAGCATCCCCTCTGCCTGAGAGAGAAGCATGGTTGCACACGTCTGTCACCGCGCTCCCCAGGAGCAATTTTGGGGAAGGCACAGCACGCCGCCCCAGGGAAGAGAAGGATCCCTTGGCCTTGGGTCTAGAAACGCTCGGGAGTCAGAATAGCCTGCCGAGGCACGAACAGCAGGCCATGAGAAGACAAGTGTCCTCTACTCCCTGTGCGGAGAGATTGAAGACTGGCTGCTAAGGAGACATGAGGGGAAGACAAGGGCATGGGTGCGTGCTCCACTCTGAGGAAGGAGTCTGGGCAGAAGGCAGGCCTGTCCTGTGCCTCTTGTCCCAAGGGGAAAGCATCTCTTTGGCCACCTGTCCCAAGGGCAGACTTGGGCTTGCCACCAGGTGCCATACCCGGAACTCGCAGAAACAACCCCATGGAGAAACGTGCAGTCAGATGCCCTCTTCCACCAAGATGTGGCAGCATTGTGGGTGGCCGGGGTGTGCCGGGGAAAGAGTGGAGACAGTCCGCACCGTTCCCCATCCCAGTGCTCGGGCCCTGTGCAGGGATCCTGTTGCCTCTTCTCTCCTGTGGTGAAGGCACTGGCCTTGACCCCGAGTCTGCCCGAGCGCCGGAGCAAAAGGCAAAGCCTTACCTACGCCAGGAGATGGTAATAGGCATAGAGTGTCATGCTAGGCCACGCACGCTGCTGCAGGGTTGTGACTGTGTCTGCTTAGATCGGCTTAGCAAGGTGAACCCCGGGCGCGAACTTGGAGCCCGGGTAAACAAGGCCCAAGAGGCACCAGCTCTCCCGAGGCTCTTCTTTCCAGCCGCGACAGAGCAAACGACCAAAGCCTTGCTGAGGAAGCAGCAGCGAAGTGCGGTTTGCGCCAAGCTGAAAACCTCTGCGAAAGCATAGCAGTCGCTGGGAAATCAGAGTCGGTTCTGTGGGATGCTGCCTGCTGCTTGCCGGAGCTAGTCTCCACTGCACGGTGGAATAAACCCGCATGGGGCGAAATTCTCTTTGCCTGGGCTTTCGCTCTGCCTGAGAGAGAAGCGCGGTGGTGCCTGTGGAAAGAGCCTTAAGGAAAGGGACACATCTGTCACTGCAGAGCGAAGGAAGCCGGGCTGCTAAGGAGACACGAGGGGGAGATTAGGGCAGGGGAAAGGGCTCCACTCTGAGGAAGGAGTCTGGGCAGAAAGCATGCCTGTCCTGAGCCTTTGGGCCCAAGGAGACAGCAGCTCCTAGGCCACATGACCGTGGTGGAGCCATGGGCTTGCCACCAGGCGCCGACCCTAAACTCGAGAAACAACTCCCAGAAAGACCTGGCCATCAGATGCCGTCTTCCTCCGGGATGTAGAAGCTTGGAGGAGGCCCGGGTTTTAAGGGGAAGGAGTGGTGACAGTCCCCCAAAGCTCCCTATTTAGTGCACGGGCGGTGTGCAGGGATCCTGTCACCTCTCCTTTCCTGTGGGGAAAGCACAGGCCTAGTCCGCGAGTCGGCCTGAGCGCCAGAGTAAAAGGCCAAGCGATGCCTACACCGGGAGATGGTAGTGTGCATGGAGTGCCATCCTAGGCTAAGCGCGCTACTGCACGGTTGCGACTGTGTCTGCGTAGTTCGGCCTGGCAGGGTGAACCCAGGACGCGAACATGGACCCAGGGAAAGCAAGGCCCAAGAGGCACCAGCTCTCCCGCAGCTCTTCTTCCCTGACGCGACAGAAGCCTTGCTGAGGAAGCAGTGGCGAAGGGCTGTTTGCTCCAAACCAAAGCCTCTGCGAAAGCACAGCATTCCCCGAGAAATGTTTTGGGGGCTGCTGCTGCGTGCCTGAGCCCAGTCTCGCGGTGGGAAAAACCCGCATACAGCGAAAGCTCCTTTGCCTTGGCATCTCCCCTTGGAAAGCACAGCATTCGTTGGGAAATCAGAGTTGGGTTTGGGGATGCTGCTGCTGCTTGCCTAAGCGAGTCTCCGCAGCATGTTGGAAGATACCCGCATGGAGCGAAATCCTCTTTGCCCTAGCATCCTTTCTGCCTGAGAGAGAAGCATGGTTGCTCACGTCTGTCACCACGCTCCCCAGGAGCAAGTGTGGGGAAGGCACAGCACACCGCCCCCGGGGAAGAGAAGGATCCCTTGGCCTTGGGGTCGGGAAACGCTCGGGAACAGGATAGCCTGCCGCGGCACGCAATGCAGGCCGGTGGCCAGACATGTGTCACCCGCTCCCTGTGCGGAGAGATGGAAGCCTGGCTGCTAAGGAGACATGAGGGGACGACTAGGGCAGGGGCGCGTGCTCCACTCTAAGGAGTCTGGGCAGAAGGCAGGCCTGTCCTGTGCCTCTGTTACCAAGGGGACAGCATCTCCTTGGCCACCTGTCCCAAGGGCAGACTTGGGATTGCCACCAGGTGCCATACCTGGAACTTGCAGAAACAACCCCATGGAGAAACGGTCAGTCAGATGCCATCTTCCACCAAGATGTGGCAGCATTGTGGGTGACAGGGGGTGCGGCGGGGAAGGAGTGGAGACAGTCCCCCACAGTTCCCCATCCCAGTGCCCGGGCCGTGTGCAGGGATCCTGTTGCCTCCTCTCTCCTGTGGTGAAGGCACTGGCCTTGACCCCGAGTCTGCCCGAGCACCGGAGCAAAAGGCAAAGCCTTACCAGAGCAGGAGATGGAATTAGGAATAGAGTGCCATGCTAGGCCACGCACGCTGCTGCAGGGTTGTGACTGTGTCTGCCTAGTTCGGCTTAGCAAAGTGAAATCCGGGCGCGAACATGGAGCCAGGGAAAGCAAGGCCCAAGAGGCAACAGCTCTCCCGCAGCTCTTCTTCCCTGACTCGACTGAAGCTTTGCTGAGGAAGCAGCGGCGAAGTGCTGTTCGCTCCAAAGCAAAGCCTCTGCGAAAGCACAGCATTCGCTGAGAAATGTTGTGCGGGCTGCTGCTGCTTCCCTGAGCCCAGTCTTGCGGTGGGAGAAACCCGCATACAGCGAAAGCCTCTTTGCCTGGGCCTCTCCCTTAGGAAAGCACAGCATTCGTTGGGAAATCAGAGTTGGGTTTGGGATGCTGCTGCTGCTTGCCTGAGCGAGTCTCGGCAACATGGTGGAAGATACCCACATGCAGCGAAATCCTCTTTGCCCTAGCATCCCCTCTGCCTGAGAGAGAAGCATGGTTGCACACGTCTGTCACCCCGCTCCCCAGGAACAGTATGGAGATTATTCATATTATTAAAAGTAAAATTACCATATGATTCAGTAATCCCACTTCTAGGTATCTATCTAAAGGAAACGAAGTCACTGTTCATAGACATATCTGCACTCTTATGTTTATTATAAAATTATTAACTCTAAGCAAGAGATGGGAATAACTTCAGTATCCATTAATGGATGAAAGAATAAAATAAGTATGGTAAATATATACTACGGAATACTACTTAACCATGAAAAATTAAGAAATACTGCCATTTACAACAGCATGGATGGATCTTGAAGGTATTATACTAAGTGAAATATTTCAAAGATTTTATATATTTTTTAATTTTATGTATTATGATATCCCTTACATACAGAATCTGAGGAAAAGGAAAACTAATGGAAACTTAGAGTTGAGTTGACAAGGGGTGAACCCGGGGTGGAGTAAGGTGGTCCAAGGGTGCAAACTTGCAACTATAATATGAAAAAGTTCTGGGGATCTAATGTACAGCATGATGATCATAGTTAATAAAATATACATACTTTTTTTATTGTGCTTCCCTTTATTAAACTTTGCATATATCACATTCTTACAAGTTGAAAGTTTATAGCAATCTTGTATAAAAAAAGTCTGCTGCCACCATTTCTCTAACAACATTTGTTCATTTTGTGTCTCTCTGTCACATGTTGGTAATTCTTGCAATATTTCAAGTTTTTTACATTATTATTGTATTTGTTATGGTGAACTGTGATCAGTAATTATGACCCACTGAAAACTCAGAACTAGTTTACTTAAGGTATATACATTGTTTTTCTTTAAAAACATAATGCTTTTGAACAGTACAGTATAGTGTCTATTTTTTATATGCACTGGGAAACCATAAAAAATAATAATTTGACTTAGTTTATTGAGATAATCACTTTATTGAGGCGGTCTGGAACAAAACCCACAAGACCTCTGAAGTTTATCTCTACTATACTATATACATAAAAGTTGCTAAGAGAGTAGATCTTAAAATTCCTTACGATACATGCATAAAAATCAGTGGCAACTATACGAGATAGTAGATGTATTAACATTTTTGTGTAGATTATATTGCAATAAAGATGTATACCAATTTATCAAATTGTACAAAATTTACACAATGTTAAAAGTTTGCAATGTTATAAGAAATCATTTCTTAAATTTACAAATATGTCGATTTTTTTCAATAAAGCTGGAAAAAACTTTTTGTAGAATTAATCTATTTTTCAAAAAAGGAAGTAAGGCAGTAGAAACTGCAACTAACTCTGAAATAATAGAATATAAAATCCATTTTTGTTATATACACTGTGACAAAAACTATTACTTAGTTTACAATGGAGGAGTACTTATGAAGCATGAAGGATGGTCTATAAAAAAGGCTGAAAGAGCTCAGTTTTAAGGTTTAAATTTAAAATCTTCTTTTGAAATACTAAACTGACCACCCAGTGTTCCAAACATCAATGTCTTAACTGCATGAATTTATTTCATACAACTCTATAATCTAGTTTCATAAGAAAGCAGCATGCAAAGTTTGAATAAGACAGACTTGCTTAAGTTTCTTTATGTTCAACAGTAAAGGATACCTCCTTAAAAACAAATAGAAGAAAAATCAGCATATTTATTATGATAATTATTATTCATAAGGAGATTCATATTGAATTAGGGAATATATATCCTCAGAGGGGGTAAAGTAAAATGAAATTTATGTTGGTAAATGTGTCTAATAATAGTCAATACAATGCCTCAATATAAATGAATATTACCATTTTGAACAATTTAATTACTATTACTAGAATTATTATAAGTATAAAAATAGCTATCATTTTAGCATGGAATATGAGACTCTCATGCTCCATGCTTCATCACATCCACACAACAACGCTGCATAATAAGTATTATCATCACCATTTCATGGGTGAAAAAACTGAGGCTAACACATTTAGATAACTGGTTTATGATTACATGGGTAGCAAAAATGCATCACACTAATTTAGGCTTTATGATTTCAGAATTGTACTCTTTCCACTGCACATTCTATTACTCTGTAAATACTTGGCCTGTTTTCATTTGGTTCTTTAATTTTATTCATGTGGTGATGGCTTAAAGCTTCCTTTAAAGGAAGCTTAAAAATTTCATTTAACCAAAAGCTCCCAAGAATTAAAAATGCCACGGATCTAATGTAGACATGGATATCATTAGTTAATGGGTAACTATATATTTTCCACCCTAGTGAGATAACAATCAGAGTATTTTTCTAAGTTTTAGTCTCTCAGTGTTAAAAAGGACTTTGTTAAAATAGAAATATTTAGACAAAGGTGATCAAAAGTCTGAATCAGGTCACCTTAAGGTAAATATTAGGAACCTGAGGAAACAAATGGAGATTTGAACACTGAGCTATGATATAATGAATGGTTTCAAGTATTTAGTAGAGTATAGAAAAGCCCTTTAAAGCCTGGTCTTAGCCTAGCATTGCAGCTTCTGGGATATCTGTCTATCTATCATCTATCTATCTAGATATAAATTTGAAAACTTTTTTAACTTAAAGATTTTGAGAAATAGAACATAATCAGCACCATAGAAGATCTGTTTCTGATAACAACCTAGCCCCTCCTCCCAGTTTGTTAATATTCTCTCTTATTTAATGTAACATTGTGCAAATAGACCACTACTGATCTGCCGTTATGAATGAAATAGCTATAATCATCTGTTTGCATATCCTGGTGAAAATATTCATTTAGTTCCATGTTGTATTTCTAGGAATGGACCAAATTTTTATTTTTATTTTTAAGTTTTCTAAATATTGTCCAACTTACCTCAAATGTTTTTATTATGGGCACTTTCATTCTTTCACATTCTTGCAAGGCAATTTTACTGTTGCCCAATATGGTAAGTGTGTAATAGTATGTCATTTTAGGTTTTAATTTATTTTTAATTTAATTTAATTTAATTCCAGATTCATAATAAAGATAAACAGTTTTTATATATGAGTGGCCATTTGGATTACCCTTTCTGTAAAGTACATGCTCAAATCTTTTGATATCTTAACACTGTGTCATACTGACTTCTTTAATAGTAGATTTTCTGAATGAACTTTTAGCTGTGTAGGTCTTCTCTATTTTATTTTGAACTTGTTTTCATTTCAAAATCTTTATATTTATTTTCATAATCTGCTTTTATTTTGCTTTGTCTATTATCTATCTATCTATCTATTTATTTGCAAGCAAGAGAGAGTGAGCAAGTGAGAGTGCAGGGAGGGATAGAAAAAGAAGGGAAAAGAATCTTAAGCAGGCTCCAGGCTCAGCACAGAGCCCAACTCTGGGCTCTATTTCACAACCATGACATCATGACCTGAGCCAAATTGAAAGAGATAAAATAAAATTAAGGTGTTAAAAAAAAAGGAAAAAGAATTGGAGGTTTAATTAAGTGAGCCACCCAGGCACCCCTGTGGTATCTTAAATTAGCTGTCATATCTTTAAAGTTCTAGAGTATCCATTTGGTTCATTTATAAAACCTTTCTCAATATCATTTTTAGTGTCAGCTTTTTGTTCAATTTGCTTCCCCTCTCATTTCTTTGAGCAGAGTAATCAAGCCATTTTACAATCTTTATTGATCATTTTAACATCATACTTAATCCCATTTTGTCTATCAAATCTTGTTAATGGTTTTTCTTTGTGTGCTTTGTTACATTTTGCTATGTTCAAGACATTATATTTGAAACTCTTATTGAGTAGGGATAATTAAGATAATTAGCTATAATAATGGTATGGTCCTCCTTGGTAGGATTTTCTCTTATATCTGAGACTCTACAAGACAATCATACTCCAAATTCAGTGATTGACTTTCTCAGTTTACACAGAAGGCAAGGTAGGCTATAGTCTTATTTCTGCTTCTCCTTGTGCTTTGGGGATCTCAACTTAAATTTGGGTTGTACCAAAGTCCTCAAATTTGATTGCTGCTGGATTTGTTTCTCTAGTATCAAGAGTCTATGAACAACACAGCTCAGTGTGTTTTAGCAGTTTCAAATGCTCTCATAGCTAAAATGGCTTCAGGGCATATATCTCTAGGCTCTCATTGTATTTCGTATTTTGGCCCAGTAATCCCTCACTTATTTTTATAATCATTCTGATATTTTTAACTTTAAAAGCTATTTTGTCTGGATTTTTAGTTGTCTTAAGTAGGAGTTTTTAGATCACCATTACTAGAAGCAACAACAAATATACATGAAAATATCTGCAGTAGTTTATCACATCTTTATGGCTTTGAACTTCCATAAGCTGAGGCATCCTTCTCTAATCACTTAGGCAAACTCCAATTTACCCTTTAATACAACACAAGAATTGCTTCATTTAAGAACATGTTCAGGGATGACTCTTCCCCACTGTTCTTACCAACATTCCCACACACTCTTTGCTACCCACACCTTGTTTATGAACTTTCGTTAGGTATATCAGCGTGACCAGAATTTTGCTCTATTGTATTTTTGTCCTTTAGAGCTTTAATTAAATATGAATTCCATAGAAAGTCTGTCCCTTTTCTTTCAAACCTGGGTTAGTTATTTCTTCTCATTCTTTGTCAGAAGTTACTTTATTAGAGAAACTTATAGCTCTATTGTGACTTTGGAGCCTTTACAGTTTTTCGACTGGAAAAATCACCCATCCCTGAGATTTTTACGCAGCTTCCTAGCTGATATTATTCAGAAATCTGTTCAAAACAGACTTTTTCAGGGAGGCCCTTTCGGACCACTCAGTTAAAAAACCTCTTCTCAATCACTGCTCTTTTAAAAATGTGCTTATTTAGTTCAAATATGCATCTCTATTAAAGAAAAAGCAGTACGATTTTTTTTTTTTAAAGTTGGCTTACCTATTATCTATCTCTCCCATTAAAATGATTCCTCTGGCCTGGGGTTTTGTTGTGCTCATTTTAGGCCAGGCACTCAATAAATTGTCACTGAATGATTGAATTGTTTGACTCCCTTGCTAGATTCTCAACTTCATGAGGCCAAGGATTGTTCTATTCAGTCCTTCTTTATCCTCAATGTCTGTTATATTGCAGTCACTTACGTGACTAATGGGAAAAATCACAGAAAGAAAGAGTTAAAACTACAGAAAAACCCTGTAGGTTCAATAACACAAAGCTTTCTAAAATTATTTAGCCCAGGAATTGAATACTGGCTGCACTTTTGATTTTTTTTAAATGGTATTGAATTTAATTTAAATGGAAATACTGGAATGGTAGAATAATAAAAAAATTATAAAAGCAACTTGCTCCTTAAAGTAAGAATTATATAGGGCATCTCTTCTAGAAGCAAAATTTTCAAATGTCAAACATCTGAAAGCATAGAAGGAGAAGTAAGAGTGTGAATTGTACTTCAATGCTCTTTTCTTTATATTCAGCAAACAGCTTCATTCACACACCTTTCCAATTTTTTCAACTCTTTTGACAAAGCCTTCAGAGGAGTTACTGCTGATGACAACCATCACAGCCTAACAGGAGAAATTTTATAAAGAAAAATAATAGCATGTTTTTCCCAAATTGTTAAGGATATGGTGAAGCTCTGTCGGATTCAAAGGAGGAATGTGCAATTCCATGCTATATATAATAATAACTTGTTTTAATAGTGGCTTTGCAATTTTTCAGATATATCCATTTTCTGAAACCACTATCAAATAAACAAAAACAAAGAAATGAACAGGGGTTCGAGACAGAAATTATCTAATCTAAAAATAGCACATGTTCACAGAATACACAACACATATCCCACGTACTACTATAGGTTTCAAGTAATAGTCAAAACAATAGTAAAAATGATTCAGACCACACCAGTCAAATCATAAATGGGACCTTAACTGTAAATCCTTATCTTTAGATCAAAGCGGGTAATTGGGGGCTGAAGATACATTATAGAACTAATATGTTATAGAACTCCTCTGAAATGAGTCATTTATTCCATCACTTTTCCTGCACAGCTGCTGACCCATGTTTTGGTTCCTGGAAATAGCTGCTACCCTGTCATACTTCTTAAAAGCACATATATTGATAACTCTACTCATTCCTCCATTCTCTGTGACTGTCACTGTGTTAAAATGTGGAGTCAGCTGACTCACTTGTGATGGTAATAAAGTAGATGAGTTTGCAAAGTATTTTGTTATTTCTAAAAATGCAAAAACCAAATTACATTGAAATCATAAGGGGTGTTTCAGGGAGAGCTGTAGGATGTGGTTTCTTGTGTAATCCACAGAGATTAGCTCCAACACATATTTAAACTCTCCTCTAGGAGCAACCTTAGTGGTAAAGCAAGAAGATAAACAGATGTAAACACACCCTGGCACAAAATTATCACTTATGTTTGGCTTCCTAGTCTCCTCGTGTTACTTATTTATCTTAACTTCTCTCTGAAATCAGGGAACACAGAATCTCAATCAGTTGACATTTTTCTACTGAATTACCCAATAGTCTGATCATACCCCAAGACTTTTTTAAATTATTTCACTCATAATCCCAAATCTGCTTTGCTTCCTCATCTTAGTACACTGTAATTTGATTTCAAAATGAGGACAGTTGTCAGTAATGCCACATTCGTTCATCTATTTTACAATTCCATGTGCTTATAACTATGAAGATATGTTAATAACATCCATTCCAATAAGCCACCCTAAATTTATTATCATGAAACAAGACCTCAAGAAAGAGAATTCAAAATCATCCATGTATTTGCAACTTATTGCAATAAAGCCTTTATCAATAGACTTCCCTGTGCACATGGTGGTCAAATTGCTGGTGAAAACCAGCCAGATCTATTACAAGCTTTCTCATGGCTTCTAGGTAACCCAAGTGAGCCTTTATTGATACTGGGAAGGGATAAAGCAGGGAAGGGATAAACAGTGCTGTAAGAATTGGCTAGACAAAAGTAATGACTCTCATTACAAAGTGAGTATTTTAAAGCAAAAGAGCCTGTTGGGAATATTGTTTTATAAAATAGTGGTTTTTTTATTAACTTTTTAAAATTCAATTAGGTAACATATAGTGTACCATTAGTTTCAAATGTAGATTTCAGTTATTCATCCATAGCATATAATAGCTAATGCTCAGTACTTACTGTGATAGCTTCTTGAAAGCAGAATTTTAACCCACTGAGCCACCCAGGCGCCCTTGAAAGCAGAATTTTAGATCACATTTTCTGATTACTTCCATGTCGTACAACACTTTCCTGCTAGCAACCTTCAAAACATACTGTTTGTTAGAGGAATTTCTTTAATAATAAATAAATAGAAATTTATTTAAATTTATAAATATATAAAATAAATAGGAATTTATTTAAATTTATTTAAATATTGCACACTGTTTCATTGTTCATAAATAAGGTGATGATATTATAGCCATTAGTTGGTAGCACTGATATATCACTTTCTTTTTACTTCTCAGTGCATTCTCTTTACACAAAATAGATATATATTTTAAAAGAATCTGAATCTGTGGCAAACTTGTAAAAAACCCTATACAGTAAAGTTTATCATTTTAAGTAATCTCAATTATCTTCCTCAATTGTGATAGTATATCCTTCTATCTAGGCCAGATATTGTATGAGGGATTTGAAAAGACATACTTTTCTAAATTTCACTTTTCTCATCTGCAAAATGCTTATCATATCCTACAATAAAATACACTTACAATTTTTTGATGAAAATTTATTTATTTATTTTAAGATTTTATTTCTTTATCAGAGAGAGTGGGCGAGAGAGCAAGCACAGGCAGACAGAATGGCAGGCAGAGGCAGAGGGAGAAGCAGGCTCCCGGCCGAGCAAGGAGCCCGATGCGGGACTCGATCCCAGGACGCTGGGATCATGACCTGAGCCAAAGGCAGCTGCTTAACCAACTGAGCCACCCAGGCGTCCCTTTTGATGAAAATTTAATCTGTATAAACAATATATTTGCTGTAATGCGTGGTTCATGGAAAACATCTTATTTAATTATAAGCAACAACAGTATTAGAAATTAAGTAAATGTGTCTATAATATTTAAAGTTTTAACACATAATTCCACTGCTTTGCCTTATTTTCTCAAATCCCTTTACCACTTTCACTGACAGAGTTAAATGTACTTTTTCTACTAGTAGCCAGCTCTTTGTCTTTTGTCAGAAAGATGCCCTTGTGAATTATTTATAATAGAGATATTAGCAATAATAATAATAATAATAAATAGCAATGAAAATGTTAAAAAAAAGTTTTCTTAACTAATTAGGGTTCTTAGACATCAATTAGAGGAACCACCTCGGGCAAGCAAATTAATCTGCAAGACATTCCCAGAATTAACAAGTCAGTCAGATACAGGGTTGTCCGTAGACTGAAAGGTGAAGCAAAAGGACTAGGTTTGGAAAATAGGTAAGGACAGTGAAAAAAGTGATCAAATTTTGGGGCAAAATAAATTCTTAGGTGTCCTTTCAATGGAGTCCTGTTCATTATGTAGCAGAAACTCTAGAGATTATCTCAATCCATTGGAGTCACCCCATTTATTAGCTTGCTATTGACAAAGTTATTTACAAACTGTAGAGCAAGAGGTTATAATGGAGAAAACTGATGGTAATGCACAGGATTCTTGTTAACAATAATGCAAGTTAGTGATTTTTCATTAGAAAACATAAATTCTATAACCCAAATTATGGGCCCAGAGCACTTCTGCTGCACAACTCTGCTTATATCCCAAATAACCATGTGAACTAGTTTTAATATCTGCTTCTCTTATTAATTTTTGAATAAAAATTCTTGACACAAGTATTTTATAATTGTGTGATAACCATGCATTTAATTTCTTGGAGAACAAAACACACTTTAGCATAACTAGGTTCGTTCACAGAACCAGCCTTGATAACACACTTCTATATGTTAGAAATGATGTAATAAATGTAGAATATTGGGCACTTGTTTGGTATTCTTTGCCATGTTTTGCACTATCTAAAAAGAGATCAGTGAACTTGGACTGGAGTTAGTAGACATGGAAGAAAATAAAATATTACAGAGAAGAATACTCTGTGGTCCACAACCTAAACGGGCTGGGATTCCCATCATTTGGATCCCTGTAGCTTTACAAAAGTCAATTAAATTTTTGTATCTCCGATTAAAGTTGATTCCCCAGTACTTTTTCAAACATATCTTGTAAAGTATTGTTTCCCAGAAAAAAAGGGATTTTGCACATGTATCTGCCTTTGTCTCTGGTCATGATCTCAGTCAGGATCCTGGGATCGAGCCCCATTTCGGGCTTCCTGCTCATTAGGGAGTATACTTCTCAGTCTCTCTCTGCAGCTACATCCCCCTGCCCCACTCATGCTCTCTCTCTCTCTCAAATAAATAAATACAATCTTTAATTTTTTAATTAAAAATAAGATAAATAAAATAAAATAAAAAGTCTGGTCTTACTGCCCCATTTAGCTCCTTTTGTTTTTTTGAGTTGTATTTAAAGCAGCATGAGAGAACATGAGGCTCTCAAACTTTAAAAAAAAAAGGAAAAAATTGAGTTTTGTTAGGATTTAAGATCTTGTCTGCTAGACAAAAACGTTGGCTTTGTTAACATGTGAAAATCAACAAAAGAGAATAAGATCGAATTCTAATAATTTTTGTAGAAATTAAAAATTTCCTCCAACCCAATTACATACAGACCCATTAAGTAAATTCATTCCAATGTCCCAAACCAACCTTTTCTAATAGTAATGCATCTGTGTAAACAGGGTCAACCCAAGGAATAAATAAATATTATTATTTTTTTTCCTGTCTCTTCCACAGTCACATCTGGGTATATTGGTAGCAAGCCAATTATCTATCTTATAAGACATGATATCATAAGGAAGGTTATTCTGTCCATTTGGAACAACTGAAAATCATTGTAATTTTATCTTGGTGCAGTAACTTGAGATGGCACAGTGTGGGTTATGAATATATTTTATTTTTTTTACTGGGAAGAAGAGATTATAGAGATATTGGTTATCCAAGAGAGACTGACAGGTGTTGATAGTTGCCAGGTCAATATCCATCTACTCTTTCCTTTAATATCAGAAAGCACTGAGGGATTGACAACAAGGAAACTTAAAACAACATCAAATATTTTATTGTCTCTTTTCTAGTTACATTGTAACCTTATGACAAAGTATCAGTCGTACAAGATATCATTCTCTTTTACCTCTATCTTTCTGCCAGAAATGTGGGCTTAATAGTGAGAACTCCAACAGCAATTTTTGCAACTGTGAATAAAAAGCCATGAAAACCTCTAAGATAGTTCACTTGACTTTCTTAAGACTCTGAACCAACACCAGAAAACACTCTCTGTAGTCTTCTTGTTAAATGAAAAATATGGTTAAACCACTTTTGACAGTCTACTACCTACAGCAAACTGTAAATCTTAATTGAAATATGTCCTCTCAGCTGTGCTTAAGCAACTGAGTCCTGAGCTTTTTAGGTTTTCAGTCTGAAAGAGTACACCTCGGGTGCTCTGAAAGGGAAGAGAAAGGACACCCTGTTCTCCATATAAATTAAAGAAGAGAAATCTGTGCATTTAAGTGGGCCATATAAAATTTATCAAGCAATTATCTCCTAACTCCTTCCTATCCAAATTACCTGATATGCTCTCCCTACTCCTTTATTCCACGTTACTGCCTTTTCCAGGACTCTGTATCACATCACAGCATGTCTTCTGTTATTTCCTTCTTGCAAGCTAGTTTTGTTTTCTCCATCTAAAAAAATCAACAATCATTGTGTATTTCAATTCCCATTTTCCTCAAATGCATTGATTCTTCTTATCTATTACTCTTTTCTCATACTCAGTGTCTTTGTCTTTATGGGGCTTGTACTTTGCTTTTCCCCATTCTTTACTGCCATTATATAATCAAATCTAATAACTTCTTAGAGAAAGTTAAAAATTCCTGCATAGCCACACGTGAACACAAAGTCACTGATTTTTAGCAAACCTATAAGATAGTCAGACATCCATTCAATTTCTTTTTAAGATTTTATTTATTTATTTGACAGAGAGGGATGAAAAGCAGGCAGAGAGGCAGGCAGAGAGAGAGGAGGAAGCAGGCTCCCTGCTGAGCAGAGAGCCTGATTTGGGGCTCGGTCCCAGGACCCTGGGATCATGACCTGAGCCGAAGGCAGCGGCTTAACCCACTGAGCCACCCAGGCGTCCCTCCATTCAATTTCTTAACTGAGTCCCAAATGCATCCTGACTTCTAACCTAAACCTAAGTTCTACTTCTTACACGTTGTTATATGACCAAATTCTTTCAGTTCAGTATTTTGTAACATTTAAATATTAGTCAATTGATGCTTTGTTTGTGTATTTCTATGAAAATAATTTGAATACTGTAGATTTATTGTTATATTTATAGGTTTATAATCAAAGTTTCATCAGTTGAAGTTTTTGGAAATTTCAGATATAATGATTAACCTAAAATGATACTGCCTCAAATCCCTCTGATATCAAGGCCCAACTCCTGATCATAGCCAAACCTGTGGTGGATAGTTCCATGGGAAATTGCAGTTGCTTAACACTGATAGGATCTCATGTTCTCTCTCTCATTTTGGAATGTCTCCAACACAACCCAAAAGTGTAGGAGAGTTAATGTCCTCTGAGGACAGCTCTCAGTGAAGTGGAAATAAGAACCATAGGTAAAATTGTCAGTTTTCAGGTCTTCATGAGGACAACTTAAAGAAGTTTCTCAGGACCTTTCAGTAAAAGCAAGCCTTCATTTTCTATCCACAACAATTATATCAACAATGTACCTCTTTGACAAAGTTGCTTCTTCACTGTATCACTTTCCCATTCTTTTCTACCTTGGATAATCTCCCAGATAAACTAACAGTACTCAAATCCTTTGTCCTACTCTTTGCTCTCAGGATAAATGGAGCCAAAAGACTTAGATTAATATCAAGTTCTGAATGGGATCTTAGAGCTATTTCTGTCCAGATTTTCATAAACATAGGGACCTTTGAATTATCAGGCTATAAATAAGTTCTAAATGGAGGGGGCAAAAGCAAAAAGTAGAAATTTTTATGTTTGATTTTTAATCATGATTAATTGACTTTATTGATTATTATAAATACTAACATTATAAAAGTGTGGATCTTTGTAAAACAATGTCTTAATGTAAGAAAGAAGTTGCATAGTCCTTTTGAGAATATTAAACCAAGTGTTCAGGTGCCATCTAATTTCTTGTTTAATCCAGAACTTTGGTGTGCATCATCTTGAGGAATAGGATTTTGAAGTCCAGACAGACTAACAGAAAACTGATCCAAATGTGTGTGTTTATATTTCTGCTTTTGTTGTAAAAATCAAAGTGTGATTGCTGGTTTAAAATGGTAAAACTAATAATGTTCATGGACTCGATTATAAATTTTCTAATTGTATGGGAAGAATCCAACAAAGATAGAATTAATTGATTTGCAAATCCTCAAAGAGCTACAGGATCAGGTAGTGGTATGTTCTGATTCAACAGCATCATAATGCAGCATTTTATATGTGTGGCTAATGGATATTTTCATGAATGTTTGCTAGCTAGTCAGCCAATACAGAGAAATATTAGGTAGGGTAATTACTCACAGTTGTGTTTAATATAATGAGAGAAAATTATCAAATGGCACTAATAATAATAATCCTATAGCAGGCTAAATAATTCAATGATAATTACAAGTATTAATCTAGCTTTCTTCCCTGATTATGACTCTTCTCTCCTTTATCATAATGGGAGTAGCACATTGTCTGCAATGAATTGTGAAAACCCAGCAGTGACTTTGGCAGTGAAGGCCTCCCATCAATTTTGATAGGTTAAAAGGATTCTGGTTGGTCTTGAGCAAATGTGTCAATTTTTTTATTCTGTGTGTGTCATAAAAGAAAGAAGCAATAGTAAATTCTTGCTGTTATTCCATGGAGCCAATAAAATCATACTGCCAACAAGAGGCTGTTGACACCATAGGTGTAGTTAACTGTCTTGAAATACTACGCCTGGAAATAAAATCCTAATATTTCACATAACCTCTTTTTTTAAAAGAAACAAAACAAAACAAAACAAAACAACTATACTGCTTACATTTAGGGCCCTGCTGTTGTGTAACTATTTTTGAACATGTCTTCTGTAAGTGTATATATATATATATATGTATATATATATACATATTTTTCTGTGCAATAAATTCATTTAGAGATAAATTTGGATTGCAAATTATTTTGGGGGAGGCGTGGTATTTGTGGCTAGTCTTACAAGTAAAAAGGACTAAAAGAAAGAAGAAAAACATTTTTTATTACAGCATATTTACATCTGTCCAAAGTACTTATCTACTATAATACTGACTAATGTATAATACTGTACACAAAGAAAGAAGCTAAATGAGTTATAATTCAGTCAGTGTATAGCTGGCCATTTTAAAACTTACCACTGAATCTTTCTGGTATGCAATGTGATATCTGGCAATCTGGTCCAGTTCATTACATCAGGTCATTTGTATGTTCTTATTACCATTTTGATAGCATAGCACATTTTATAACCCAGACATTTTACAATGGAACTATGATGCATGTATTTTCAAAAGTATAGACATACATGAAGCTATGAGGTCAAAAAAGATGAATGTCCGTAGTACCATATAGACTCAACAAATAAAAGTGTCCAAGGGTCTGAGTGTGACTTATGAATATTGTATAAGATTAGGCCAACATGTGGTTTTGATATAAATAATCTGTTCTTAAATTAGAATTACAATCGTTGAGTACAGTGTTGAAAATGGCAGATAGATTTTAGCTATCTTTGCTCACTAGGGAAAATGGAAAAATGTTTAGTTTGGTCAGATTTTCACTTAACTTCTGAAAAATCTTACGTTTGAGAGAACCCTTCTGAAATAAGAATCCTTAAAGACATAACCCCTTTGGCACAAGTTTTCAAGAAACTTGTTTGATGTTGTAGACAATTCTATGGCACACGTACTGTTCTAGATGTTTCATGCCAATAATATGTAAGCCATACCAAGGCTACATATACATATAGAGATGTTCCTCAGCTTACAAGGGGGCTATGTACAGAGAAACACATAAAAAATTGAAAATGCATTTAATACCCCTAAACAATCAAATATCATAGCTTACCTTAAGCTTATTTAAACATACTCAGAACACTTACATTTGCCTGCATTTGGGCAAAATCATCTTAAGCAAAGCCTATTTTATAACAAAGTATCAAATATCACATGCAATTTATTAAATATTACATTAAAAAAAGAATGCTTGTAAGAATATCAGGTGTTCACCCCTGTAATCTTCTAGCTGACTGGGAGCTGTGGCTCACTGCCGCTGCCCAGCATCACAAGATGGCACCATATAGAACAAGAGTTTCAGGTGGTAGGTGTTGTAAATTTTACCCAAACTGACATTGGTCAAACTCGTTTTTGTCATCATATATATCAAGTAGTTTTCTCGGGTTTATTTTTAGAATATCCTTGTATAATGAATATTTACACTGATATCTAGTATAAAAATCTTGCAATTTAACAGTAGAAACATTAAGATATTGAAAATCAATCTATTTCTTTAATTCATTGAAGACATTTTTGGCTTGTTTCCAGTACTTTCTTACTGGTTAAAAAGTGAATTTGAAGTAGTCTGGATTTCATTATTATATGGCACTTTCCCTTTGATGAATACAAAGACGATATTCTATATTAGCTATCTGAGAAGAATTTATTTTTTTAATTTTATTTATTTGTAAGAGAGAGAGTGAGAGAGAGCACAAGCAGGGGGAGCAGCAGGATGAGGGAGAAGCAAACTCCCGGCTAAGCAGGAAATCTGTTGCAGAACTGAGTCCCAGGACCCTAAGATCATAACCCAAGCTAAAGGCTCAGGCGTTTAACTGACTGAGCCACCCAGGTGTCCCAATCTGAGAAGAGTTCTCTATGCTATTCCTATTAATATGCAGTTTAAAGTCTAGGTAATTAACTTAATATTTTAGTGGCTATTGTATAGATAGCACTATGTTCCAGGCAGAGAGTAAGAAAGAAATATTAAATCAACCATATTCTATGCATTCTAAATGAAAATAATTAATCAATCATAATAAATCCTTCTATTTATGGAATATCAACTTATAAGCTTTCCTCCATATGAACAATGCCAAATACCAGAATAAAGGGTCATCTAATACAAATAAAGGATAGAATTAAAGAATTCTGGTAAGCCATTTAATTTTGAAAAATGGTGTTCTATTGTTGCTGAGTTGTGGTTTTCCGTTACATAATATCTGATAAGTGTAGAAGTAACATGAGTGTTACGTGAGATGAGAAATGGTATATAATTAAGATATTTTTAAAAGTACAGATAAATACAAATTTGTAAACATAGCATTATGGAGGAGTAAAAATAAATGATAGCTACACACTCTAAAGTGAATAAAAATTGGAAAGCTAATAGAGAAGTAAACCAAGGACAGTGCAAAAAGTATGGTACATTTTTATGAAGTTCAAACAAATTCTGTGAAACCATAGATGGACTTAAAGATACTATTATGTATCAAATATTGTAAAAATTAAGCAAGGAAATAGCAAACATAAAACAACCAAAGCATACAAACTTGGGTAGATACAAGAGGTGTGATCATGTTCTACTTCATAAAGAGATGAGTTAATAGATAAATACAAGTAACTAGACTTTTTAGAAGTTCATAAAACGTTGCCTGTTATTTCTTAGTAATATAAAATATATGGTTTTCTAACAAAAACGTTTATCTTAAAAATATTTAAAAATAAATTTCAGGCTACTCCTAAGGTTATATTTACTTTTCCACTGTGGGAAAAGCTGGTTGTTGTAGTTGTAGTTGTTTGTTTGTTTTAGTCTCCTCCTAGTTTTTATTATTATAATGTGGAATGAGGAATGTTAGATTGAAAAGTGAATTATTTTATAGACAAAAATCATTACTTGATTCACCTCCTGGTACAGCAGATGGAACTCCTGAAAATATGCCCTTTTGCCTTATGGAAGAGTAACAGTTATGCTTACTTCTGAAACATACTTGGTGGTGGCCCTAAATAGTGACACCATAGTAAACATTTTGAATATTTGCAATTAATTTTTATAGTCATAGGGCTCCAAAAGGCACTGCAGGTATCTTAGCAGGTATTTCAATAAGGCTAAAAGTTGCCTGACTGTTTAAAAATATTAGCAAGGCACAAAACATGGCAGAAGTATTGTCCTCAGATATTATTTTTTTCCATATGCTCCTGATTTCACACATGACAAGTTATTTTTTCAAATATTTATTATAAAAGTTTTTATTTATTTATTTGACAGAGATCACAATTAGGCAGAGTCAGGCAGAGAGAGAGAGGAGGAAGCAGGCTCCCTGCTGAGCTGAGAGCCCGATGTGGGCCTCGATCCAAGGATCCTAGGATCATGACCTGAGCCGAAGGCAGATGCTTTTACCTACTGAGCCACCCAGGCTCCCCCATGACAAGTTATTTTGATAGATGTATATACAGTGTATTTTCCAGTTATAAGAAAAATGGTTCTGCTATTTTTAACCTTTTTTTAAAATTAAATAATTTTTTTCATTGAAATTTTATTTTTTAATGTTTTACTTCTCTTTTCTTTTTTTTTAAAGATTTTATATATTTATTTGAGAGACAGAGATCACAAGTAGGCAGAGAGGCAGGCAGAGAGAGGGGGGGGGGAAGCAGGCTCCCTGCGGAGCAGAGAGCCAGATGCGGGGCTCAATCCAAGGACCCTGAGATCATGACCCGAGCTGAAGGCAGCAGCCCAACCCACTGCGCAACCCAGGCGCCCCAATGTTTTACTTTTCAATATACTACTTAGAATATAAAACCTATTCCATTTTGTAAGATGTTTACCATTTAAAAACTGGTAATTTTCTCATTGTGTCTTCCCCTCACATTGCTTTATTTTGAATAAAAAATTTCACAATAAACATAACTGATGCTTTCCTTCTGATGGTCCCTCTGTTGGTCATATTGTATATGAGCCATGACAATTAGTTTTACAAAATTTATTGATGTTTGTTGATATGTTTTATCATAACTAATTTTCCCTCCCTTATCTAGATTCCCCAGCTTTCAGACAGGTGGACACTTCAATAAACCATACCCAAGGGATGTATCAAGTACTTCTTAGACATTCTCTCAGATCCTTGAGGTGTCATTTTGCCTAGGGATTTGCAATAGGTTCTGCCAGAGGCACCACTGTGACAACTGATGTCCATGGTCTATCTCCTGCTAAGCTCAAGAGGTCACTGGTTTCCAAGTTTATCTATACAATTAATGCATACCAGCAAGTTCTTTTTTTTTAATATTAACAAACTTATTTTAAAGTTTATATGGAGAGGCAAAGACTCACAATAGTCAACATAGTGTTGAAGGAGAACAAAGACTGAGGACTGACTTCAAAGTTTACCATAACGATTGGGCGCCTGGGTGGCTCAGTGGGTTAAGCCTCTGCCTTCCGGCTCAGGTCATGATCCCAGGGGCCAGGGATCGAGTCCCGCATTGGGTTCTCTGCTCAGCAGGGAGCCTGCTTCTCCTCATCTCTCTCTCTGGCTGTCTCTCTGCCCATTTGTGATCTCTCTCTCTGTCAAATAAATAAATAAAATCTTAAAAAAAAGTTTACCATAACGATAATTGTAAGCATGATATTGTAATACCACAGAAAGACTAGATTAAAGCAACAGAATATATATTATCAATTATATTTTATATATAATAGAAAAGCAAAAGCAATACAAGAGAGCAAAATACAATCTTTTAAACAAATGGTTCTGTAGCAATGGTGAAGCTAAATCTAAAAATATAAAATAAAATAAATCCAGGCAGATATCCTACACTCTTCACAAAAATGAACTCAGATTGGATTATAAACCTAAACATGAAACATGTAGAAGGTAATATAGAAGAAAATTTAAATGACCTTGGTTTTCGCAATAACTTTAGCTAAAAAACACAAGCACTGAATTTAAAAATGTCTACTCTGTGAAACACAATGCCAAGAGAATGAAAAGGCAAAGCACAGACTATGAAAAAAAATTTGCAAAATACACATCTGGCAAAGGACTGTTAATCAAAAATACACAAAGACCCCTTAAAACTCAACAATGGGGGAAAAACCTGATTAAAAATGAGCCAAAGACCTTAGCAGATACCTCACAAAAGAAAATATTACAGATGGCAAATAAGCATATAAAAAGATGCTTCACATCAAAGGTCATCAGGAAAATGCAAATTAAAACAAAAAAGAGACACCAGTACATACCCAGAATCCAGAGCACTGACAACAGAACATGAAATGTTGGTGAGGATGTGGAGCAACAGGAATGTTCTTCCATGTATATTGAGAATAAAGAATGGAAAACAACTTGGCAGTTTCTTACATAACTAAACATATTCTTGCCAGATTATTCAGCAGTAGCAGCTCTTGGTATTTATCCAAAGAAGATGAAATCTATACCCACAAAGATGTCTATAGTAGTTTTATTCATAACTGACAAAAGCTTGGAAGCAACCAAGATATCCTTCCATAAGTGAAAGGTCAAAGAAAGTGTAGTACATGCAAACAATGGAATATTATTTAATGCTAGAGAAATGAATTACCAAGCTATGAAAAGATATGGATATAAATATTTAATAAATATTTGATTTTAGGCTTCTACAAGTCTATCAATGTTATTAGTATATTTTAACAGTGAATGCTCAGCATTCATGAATTTACCTAATAAAACATTTTGGGTTCAATATTTTAAATACTTCAACCTCTATGATTATATTCCTAATAATTTTGAATTGGGGTAAATAAACCTTAATTTTTTGTAACTTGTTTCTTATTGCAAGAGAGCTCAATGAAATTTTAGAAAATAAAAATTTACAAAAAAAAAGTTTAGTTTATTATTGCCAAATAATTTAAAACTTTATCTTATATTCAAATACATATATTTTTCTAAATTGATTTATATGCTACTAAAACCAAAAACTTTTAGTTATACTAGATTTCATATCCTGCAATCAATGCCAGAAATCCATCTGGCAATGATTTGTCTTAAATAGAGTTAAGATGGGTGTTATTACAATGCAAGATGGAAACAAAGATAGTATAACAATTGGTGTTACATAACTTTTCCGTTTTGATCAAGTTACTAATCTACAAAAGGCTTTTATCAGTGACAGACTTGGGACTTTAACAAAACTTTTAAACTAGCATGTGCGACTCATTCCTAGAAAACAACACAATCAATAACACTTTATTTAGATTAAATCATGACTATTTCTCCATTTGAATAAAAAAGGTAGCAACCCCAATAAGTTTATTGAACATGAAAAGTTGAAATGCTATCATGCTCCTAAGGAATTAAATGATCCAGTCAAGAATTACAAAAAAAGGATATAAATTACCAAAGTGTTTGTATAATTGTAATGTACAACTGCCCATTATCGTTCCATAGTGTAGGCTTGTACAAGAACTCTATAAAAGAACTCCACTTCTAAACTGTGGAAAATATGTTCCCTTTCCCCCTATATACAACTATTAAGCCATTCATTTAGCTTTTAAAATATCCACTTAATACAGGCTTTTTACACATTTGAACAGGCAGCAGGGCTCTATTCTTATCGCTTACATCTGAAGGATAGACTTCTAGCGTAAGAGGTAAAGCCCATAAAGGAGCCCAATAATAACAACAAAATACAGTTTAGTGAGCCCTTACAATCTGCCAGCTACCTTTCTGAGAATACTTCAATTAATAAAACATATAAAATACCTGACCACAAAGAGCTTACATTCTTTTGAAATATAATAGTGAAATAAACCAATAATAGAGGGGCACCTGGGTGGCTCAGTCCATTGAGTGACTGCCTTTGGCTTGGGTCATGATCTCAGGGTCCTGGGATGTAACTCCCCAGCAGGCTTTCTAGGCAGTGGGGTGTTTTCTTCTTCCTCTGCGCACCCTCCCAATTCTCTCTCTCTCTGTCTCAAATAAGAAAATAAACCAGTAATAGAATAATGATTGATGGTTGATGGTGATAAGTGATACAAAGAAATACAAGAAAGGTAAAAGCCATTGGAGAATGCTGGGATGAAAGTTAATTTTATTTTGTGTTGGGTGGTTATATCTCATTTATGAGATGTTATTTGCACAAAGACCCAGGAAGTGAAGGAGAGTGTTATACAAATATTAAAGGAAAAGATTGCTCTAGGCAGAGCAAGTAAGTATATAGACTTTGTGTGAACAGCTTGTCTGTTACTTTTGAGGAAAAGCAAGGAGGCCAATGAGGAGTTCATAGTGGTGGAGAGAGGAAGAACGTATTGATGTATGACCTTCTAGTACATTAAAACGCCTTCAGTTTTTATTTAATATGAAAGGGGAAGATACCAAAAGACCCTCAACAGCAGAATAAAATCATCTGACTTGATTTTTAGGTTAAATTGCTGTACCAAAATAAATTTGCAGGGAGAAAGGAGTGCAGTTTGTGTGGAAGTGGGGTTATCAATCAAGTCAATAATTCAGGAACATATGATGGTGTTTTTAGCATGCTGGGTGGTAATAGAAGTGGTGAGGTATGGTTTTCATTGTGTATATATTTTGATGGTGAATATTCTGGTGAACAGGATGGGGTATGTGCAGGACAGACATCAACATTTATTTTACCTGCACAAACAGAAGGGTGGAGTCTTCATTCCCTGATATGGAGAGAACTCTGAGTTCAAATGTTCTTTCTCATTAAATGGCATAGTGATGATGAGGATTTAGTCAGACAGTGAAAGAGAGCAGTAAGCATAGTGTTAAGCGGTAAGACATTATAATACATTGGAACATCAAAAAACGTTGTGTTGGATCATCTGTTTATGTGAGTAAATAAATAAATAAAGCTTCCTGGGGTTCTGATAGAGGTAAAGAAGACTGCTATATGATCCAAAGGGGCACGTGCACCAAATGTTTATAGCAGTAATATCCACAATAGGCAAACTATGGAAAGAACATAGATGTCCATCAACAAATGAATGATATATATATATATATATATATATATATATATATATATATATATACAATGGAATACTACTCAGCCATCAAAAGAAATGAAATCTTGCCATTTGCGTTGACATGGATGGAACTGGAGGGTATTATGCTTAGCAAAATAAGTCAACCAGAGAAAGGCACTATCATATGATCTCCCTGATATGAGGAAATGGAGGTGCAATGTGGGGGGTTTGGGGAACAGGAAAAGAGTAAATGAAACAAGATGGGATCGGGAGGGAGACAAACCATAAGAGACTCTTAATCTCACAAAACAAACTGAGAGTTGCCGGGGGGGGGGGTGGGGAGGTTAGGGAGAGGGTGGTGGGGTTATGAACATTGGGGAGGGTATGTGCTGTGGTGAGTGCTGTGAAGTGTGTAAACCTGGTGATTCACAGACCTGTACCCCTGGGGCTAATAATACATTATATGTTAATGAAGAAGAAGAAGAAGAAGAAGAAGAAGAAGAAGAAGAAGAAGAAGAAGAAGAAGAAGAAGAAGAAGACTACTATAAATCAAATGCTATGGTTTTCAGCATAGAGTGTGTAATCAGGCACATTTTATTAAAGTAACCAAGTAAAATGATGGTCGAAAACTGGAATAACAGAAAACATAAAAATCAGAGATTTTAAAAAGAGATATGGGACAGTGTAGAGAATATAGTCAATGATATTATAATAGTGTTATATGGTGACAGATGGCGGCTATATTTGTAGTGATCATAGAATAATGTATGGAGATATTGAAAACCTGAAACCAATGTAACACTGACTATCAACTACACTCAAATAAAAAAATAGTAAAAATAAAACATTTTAATTTAAAAGATAAAAAGAGGGACAAGAATTTGAAAAGTGAATTTCAAAAAGAGTAAAGATGAGGCTAAGACATACTCTGAACCTTGAGGAAAACACCATTTTGAAAATTCTTCCCATTTTGAGAAAACTCAAATGAATCAATACCATAAAAGAACCCATTTTAACTGAGAGATGTAATGAATGCTCAAGAAATAATTTTATGACAGGATAATTCTTCCCTATGAAACAGCATACAGAAACCCGGGGAAACACCTGGAAGCCAAATAAACTATACTGAAAATAAGAATTAGGAAAAAGATAAATGATGAAAGATAAGAAAATTAGACCTGCGACAGAGACCTAGTGAAGAGAATTTTTAGCTTGTGGTTTAATGTTTTTGAGGATAATCTAGAGTTCATAACTGCCTTGAGGCAGGCTGGTTGTAGGCAGTTTAGGCAGACCCCTAAGAGAGGCCTACTTTGGGCAGGTGGTGTTGGAGGAGGCCATTGGGCTGGACAAAGACAAATCCAACCATTTGACTAAAGTGTCTGTGAAGATGTTGAAGTCAGATGCAGCAGAGAAAGACCTGTCAAACCTAATCTCAGAAATGGAGATGATGAAGATGATTGGACAGCACAAGGACACCATCAACCTGCTGGGTCCTGCACACAGGATGGTCCTTCGTACACTATCATGGAATATGCCTCCAAAGACAACATACAGGAGTACCTGCAGGCCCAGAGGCCTCCTGACCTGGAGTACTGTTACAATATCAGCCACAATGCAGCAGAGCAACTCTCCTCCAAGCACCCGGTATACTTTGCCTACCAGGTAGCCTGAGGCATGGAGTACCTTGCCTCCAAGAAGTGCATACACCAAGACCTGGCCACCAGGGAAGTGCTGGTGACAAAGGACAACATGATGAAGATCTCAGACTTCAGCCTTGCCAGAGATATCACCACATCAGTTACTATAAAATGAGAACCAACAGTGGACTGCCTGTGAAGTGGATGGTCCCTAAGGCCATGTTTGACCAGATCTACATCCACCAGAGTGACTTCTGGTCTTTTGGGGGTGATCCTGTGCAAAATTTTCACTCTGGAAGCCTCCCATATCCTGGAGTGCCTGTGGAGGTGGTTTTCAAGCTGCTGAAGGAGTCATTTGATGGATAAGCCAATAAGTGCACCAGAGAGTTATACACAATAATGAGGGGTGGCTGGCATGTGGTACCTTCAAGCTGCTGGTAGAAGACCTGGATCATACTGTGGCCTTGACCTCCAACCAGGAGTACCCGGACCTGTCCTTGGCCCTGGAACAATACTGTCTATGCTTTCCCAACACCCAAAGCTTCACCTGCTCCTCAGAGAAGAATTCCACCTTCTCTCATGTGCCGTTGCCCAGGGAGGCCTATCTGCCCTGACACCCAGCCCAGCTTGCCAATGGTGGACTCAAATGACTAGTATCCCTATTACTCCTGTCCAGATTCCGTCATAAGCTGTAACCCTTACCCCCCACCCTCCCTGCAAGACTCACTGCCTTCTCCTTTGTCCCTTTCCTACTGGCAGGAGCCAGCTGCCTACCTGAGGCCTTCACCCCTTGAAGTTCACCTCTCTTCCCCTTCCTCTTCCTCCTCCTTACAACCTGCTCATGAAAGAAAGGAACAGAGAGGCAGGTACTTGCTCGTGGCTACTTCCTTCCCTCCCATATGTTGGACCAAGACCCCTCCCTGTCATCTGGTACTGCCTAGACGTCGAGAGAGTTGGAGATGAGGCAGGCCAGTGAAAGCTGTTGGAGCTTTCCTGGTTTGGTTTTGTCTGCTTAGCATAACATGTAAGACTGAGTTCTGGTGGCAGGGACCTAGTCCTTGGGGCTATAGCACTAGCGAGGGGAGGTCAACTGCTCTGGGCCTTGGCTAAGAGCAAGCCCTGCTCCAGAGATATGGTGCCAATGGCTTATTAATTTTGATACTAATTTGCTTTGCTGACCAAATACCTGGTATCAAAAGATGGGAAGGCAAAGACTGGAAGCAGTGTTGTGACCATGGGGTCCAGCCCCAAACTATGAAGAAAACACAAAGTGTATAAATCTGAGTAAGTATATATTTACACACCTTTTTAAATAGGTTGTTATCAAAGATTTAATCAATGGGTAATATGCTCCTCGTGGCTGGGAAGCATCAGTTGCCATATATTAAAAACAAAGAAAAGAGGTGTCTGGGTGGCTTCCTCCAAGAAGTGTCCCTTCTTTTCAGGTCATGATCCCAGGGTCCTGGGATGGAGCCCCACATCAGGCTCTCTGCTCAGTGGGAAACCTGCTTCTCCTTTTCCCTCTGCCCTGCTTATAGTTCCTCTTCCTGTCTCTCTGTCTGTCAAATAAATAAAATATTAAAAAAAAATCAAGAAAGAAACAAAATGTTTTTAAAAGGTCTTTTTTTTTTTAAATTTTCTAGGGGTGCCTGGATGACTTAGTTGTTTAAGCAGATGTTTGCCTTTGGCTGAGGTCATGATTCCAGTGTACAGGGATCCAGTCCTGCATGGGACTACTTGCACCCCAAGGAGCTTGCTTCTTCCTCTCCCTTTGCACATGATTCCCCCTGTTTGTGTGCTTCTTCTCTCTCTCTCTCTCTCTCTCTCTTGCTGTCATTAAATAAAATAAAATCTTTTACTAAATAAATAAAAAAATAAATAAATTTCTAAACCTACTTTCAGTTTAGGTCCCTTAACAAAAATTGCTACTGCTTCATTAAAAAAAAAAAAAAGATAATTTAGAAAGATGCTTCCAGAGTTAAAAAGTTGTTTTGTTTCTTTGTCAGGATTCAATATAGAAGTGCTTTAAAAAGTAAAAGAAAAAATATGCTATATTAACTCTAATCACACTATAACTTTGGTGGTTATATCAAGATAATGAAAAGTGATTTTAAAGCAAATTTCATTATTAGACATAAAGATCAAGTCAAAATTACAGAAGAGTAAAAGGATGAATTCATCAGGGAGTATAATAATTCTTTTTTTTTTAAGATTTTATTTATTTATTTGACAGAGAGAGATCACAAGTAGGCAGAGAGGCAGGCAGAGAGAGAGAGAGAGGAGGAAGCAGGCTCCCTGCTGAGCAGAGAGACCGATGCAGGACTCGATCCCAGGACCCTGAGATCATGACCTGAGCCTAAGGCAGCGGCCTAACCCACTGAGCCACCCAGGCGCCCCGGGAGTATAATAATTCTTGAATTTTAATACGTAACAACAGATTTGGGGATATATAGGGAAAAACTAAGAACAAAAATCATAACTTCTACCTTGGACGACAAATGGAAAATAATTTCAACACCCTTATTTTAAGATTACATAGACAAATGATCATCATATTGGTAAGATATGATCAACTAACTAGATATGCTTGATATTACATTACAGTAACTGAACTAACTGAGGTCAGTCTTTGGTGAATCACAGAAACAGGTGGAGTTGTCAAACAAAGGAATCTTTGTTTACAACATACAAGGAGTTCACAGGGAATAAGTTCCAAAGCCTTGACTGTTTGAACAGGAGAGAGATTTTTATTTAGTATTTAAGATGAATACTCAGAAGGGAGAGTTTTATTATCCCGTGTATGGTTGGTCATAAGGTTGTGGATGCATGCACATTCACATATGTATTTGTGCAATATGTATTGCATGTTCACCTGAATGAAGCTTGTATTCCACCGAGGGCAGAAACTTCAACGTTAGAATAAAGCAGAGGTAACTGTTGGACAAGGGAAAGGAACTCTGCAGGCTTCAAGAGCAGATAGAAACTAGATGGGGTCTTGGGCTCATTTTCTGGGACAAGGAATGAAAGGCCTTGATTGCTTTTGAAATAGCACTAGGAGTTTTACCACTGATTTATTGTCTCAATAGCTTAGGCTATTTCCTGCTCTGGTGGTGACTGTTAGTTTTCCCATTGCCTTGTTCCCTCAAAATCCTTAGGAGTGAGGTTTTTGCATTTCTTTGTAAGAACCTCCCAGGAATTTTTGGAAGAAGTGTGCTGGGGCAAGTACACAGGTGGGGTATAGATCATTGAAAATAGCTGGGGACAAAAAATGACTTTTCTTATGTCAGGAAAACTATATCTCTTCTTTAATTTTCTAGGAACCTCTAACTCTTTCTGCTGATGTTACCAGCAGGCATCTGAGATATTACTGATTGTTCTCTTGAACCTAAGGAAAAGGAAATGTAGAAAGCAAAAGAAAAAACTTTAAAATTGGGGCGCCTGGGTGGCTCAGTGGGTTAAGCCGCTGCCTTCGGCTCAGGTCATGATCTCAGGGTCCTGGGATCGAGTCCCGCATCGGGCTCTCTGCTCAGCGGGGAGCCTGCTTCTCTCTCTCTCTCTCTGCCTGCCTCTCCGACTACTTGTGATTTCTCTCTGTCAAATAAATAAATAAAAATCTTTATTAAAAAAAAAAAAACTTTAAAATCTATCCTGCAACTCATCAATTCACTGCAGCCACCTCTCTGTCTTTCCCTTTCGCTTTTTCTCTCTTTCTCTTTCTCTCTCACTTTCTCTCTCACATACGCACAACACACGCAAATCGACTTAAAGCAATATTTAATTTTCCCTATTCCATTTTAATATACTTGAGGCATGATCATTTTCTTAGTAAATACAAGGAAAAAAAATCTAGGATTCCATCATTCTGTGTGATTAAAGTATTGAGGAATTTACTTCCAATAGCACTTATAAAAACATATTTTATTTAAGGAATATTATATAATCAGGTGCCTGCATTTTTCTTATTCTCTAACTAGTGTTATTTGGCAATTAATATTTTGTCAATCAATATTCCCCTATATCTGAATGTGTGGGCAGTGAGAGATGAGTTAGAGGCAAGGATGGTGAACACTCCCAACAACTGCAGACTACATATATCTTAAGCCATGATTTTCTTTGCAAAGGTCAACATTGATAATGTTCTAGTCATACCTCCGTGTACCAGGAAAGAAGTAGCATATTTCTTGAAAGACACAGCTATCAAAGCTCCATTGAGAAACCATAAAGATGGAGAAGGGATTTGCAAATTAAATATCTGATAATGGACATCTACTCTGATTATTTAAAAATGAATAAAAATAAAAAACCTTACTAATAACCAAACAGAGTATCCAATTTTACATGTGAAGGAAATAATGGAAGAGACATGTCACCAAAAGTATATGGATGGCTTATAAGCACATGGCCAATTTCTCAACATTTAAACATTAAAGAAATAAAAATTAAAATCATAATGAGACATGCTTACATATCTATTAGAATGGCTAAAATTATAAAGGCTAATTGTACTTGGTCTGAGCTAGATTTAGAAGAAACAAAAAATCTAAACTGTTGTTGGCATATATCATGATACAACCACTTTGGAAAATAGTTTCAAAAATTTTTAAATGAAAAATATGTTGCAGTTACACAAATAGCCATTTTATTCTAGGCATTTAACCAAGAAAAACAAACCCTATGTTCATACAAGGACTTGTATGTGAATTTCATATCAGCTTTATTTTTAAGAATTGAAAACAGTGGAAATGTTCATCAATGTCCATCAATAGAGCAAAGACAATTGGAGATTCTCAAAGTAATGATGCTGAGAAAAGAAAATCCAGGCAATGAATAGTATATACTGTGTGATTCCATGACTACAAAAAATCTAGAAAATACAAATTTATATATAGTCACAGTCATCAAATATATGGTGTGATTTTAGTGCCTTCTTCTGTGCTCCCATACCTTCCTACACTTGTATCTCCGAGCATTTGTTACACCATGTGAAAATATGAACTCTTTCTCTTTATTCTATCTTACTAGAATAAGAATCCTTGAAAGTTTATGGACAATTGAACTCTCAGTTATTAGCAGAAATTCTATCACACAGTAAGTTTCCAAATATAAAAGCCAGAGTTTTACAATGACTTCGAAGCTTTTACATGATCTAGCCACTCATTTAACCTCTGTGACCTCTTTCCCTGCTACTCTTCAGTCACTCACAGTGGCCTCCTTGCTATTCCTCAGATATGCCAGGCATGATCCAACCTTATGGCCTTCAAGATAGCCAATTCCTTTGTCTGGAGTGACCTTATTGCTGATAGTTCTGCGCAAATTCATCACCTTTCCATACATTTGTTCAATTGTCAGCTTCATTGTAAGTACCCTGATCTTTCTATTAAAAGATTTAACTCCCCATCCCCTGCCTAGCAACCTTGATTTTTCTCACCCTGATCGAATTTTTCTTTTTCCCCATTGTACTCTTCCTTTTTGAATGCACTATGCCATTTTTATTAAGGGTTATAGCTTTGAATTGTCTCACCCATTAAAATAAAAGTTCTACAAAGCCAAGTATTTCATTTACCAGTGTAGTCTGAAGTAATATCTGCCATATAATAGTTCAGTAGACAACTGGTAAATTTCAAAATAAATTAATGTTGAGAGTATACTGAATTTCATAAGTCATTTCAATATTTTTTCCAAAAAATAAACTACATAAAACATACTTTAAATTTACTTTCAAAATATTTTATAGCATATAATGGACAATATACATAAGCCTAAAGAAACAATCCTATAATTAACCATTTCATACCTACTTAAAAACTGCATAATACCACACTCTTAGATCCTCTTTGAATGCTCTAAAATAACCCTTCAAATGAAATACATTTTAAAAACTCACAGATTTTTTGGCAAATAATTTAATAAAATAAAAGTTTCATTCATCTATGTAGATCAAAATAAATGTTTTTAATAAGCATGAAATTATAACTCTGAAGTGTGCTAAAATGAAACCACCTGCTAAGGGTGAGAGAACAAAAATAAACATCCTTTTTCCAAATAAGAGGAATTTATTACCTTTGAATCAAAGCATGTGGATTTGTTTTAACTGGCAATAAAGCAATATGGAGACACAAACCATAGAAAGTCATATTTTAGATTTCCAAAAGACTTCTAAGTGAAGAGTATACATTTTTTAATTGCTACATAATGCTACATAATGACAAGATGACAGGTTGTGGCAAATAGCATTTTAAAAGCTCTACTCATAATGGAACGGAAGATGTCATTTCCCTATAATTTTATATATGTCTTTAATTTACTATATCTGGATACAACATATTACCAAACAGATGTTCATCAAAGACTAAATCATTTTTAATGGAACATAATAATTTGAACCTACATCTATTAATCATTTTTTTCGATCTAACATTTATAGTCTCGCTAAACATTTTATCAGTTGTTGACAAAATTCAAAATAAATAGGATAAAAAGTCGTGTTTGGAAAAGTAGATTTCTTTTCAAATTGGCATTTAAATGAAAATATTTGCTGATATTTTTAAAACTTTAAATGTAATTTTATATATATCTGACCTATCAGATGATATAAAATTTTTGGAGAAAATATGACATATTTTTTGATCTTGGTTGAAGGTATTAATAAAGAGCAACTGTTTGTATTATTTGTATTGTGATATCTTAGTTAATAAACATGAATAACTGGTATAAAATATGTTTTTTTAAAAATTTTATTTATTTACTTGACAGAGATCATAGGAAGGCAGAGAGGCAGCCAGAGAGAGAGGAATGGAAGCATGCTCCCAGCTGAGAAGAGAGCCCACTGTGGGACTCAATCCCAGGAACCTGGAATCATGACCTGAGCCGAAGGCAGAGATTTTAACCCACTGAGCCACCCAGGCGCCCTAAAATATGTTTTTTTTTTTTTAATATAGAAGTATAGTTCTTGCCAAAATATGGAACTAGCTGGAACTGAATGCCTCCTTCAAAGTCAGCTCTGGAGAAATTATGCAAGTGTAATATGGAACTATTTCAGATATTAACCAAAAACAAAGAAATGATGATAAACGCCTTAAAATACTCAAAGTTGCCCTTGACTGGTATGTTTCAAGCTCTATTCCTGGTTTGAAGACAGGTTTTAACAGGCCTGTCACTGTAGAAATCCGCTGGATGTTTAGAGGCTATCAGAACTGTACAAAACCTTGAAGGGGTAAAGACTTGAAAATTCTTTAGAGAGATTAGCTCCCTAAGGCATTATTCCTCCACACATTTTCCTCCAATCAATTAAGACTGATGGATGAGGGGCACCTGAGTGGCTCTCTCATCACGTGGGTGGTGGGTTAAGCCTCTGCCTTCATCTCAAGTCATGGTCTCTGGGTCCTGGGATCCAGCCCCACATCGGGCACTGCTCAAAAGGAAGCCTGCTTCCCTCCCTGCTTGCCTGCCTCTCTGCTTACTTGTGATCTCTCTCTCTCGCTCTCTTTCTCTCTCTCTGTGTCCAATAAATAAATAAAATCTTTTAAAAAAGGCTGATGGATGATAAATTATGAAAACTGCTCCCTCCAAATGATGCTTCTTCATAAGGATTTAAGAATTTAAAATTGAAACTTGACCGTAGGATTTATCTTATAGAATAACATCAAGTGAAGGCAGTTATTATTAGTTCTGAAGTATTTGTGATTCTGAATTCTTGGCCTCATTAGTAAATTTATTTTTAAATTCTCCCATGGAGTGGTGATTGGCCTTCAGTCTTTCATTGATATACATCATTGGGTCAAATGAGATGTGTGTGCCCAGAACTATATATAATCTTTTTTGTATTTCACTGGAGATGGCATTTCTGAGTTTTGTTCAATTGAATTTGGACAGATGTTTTAATAGTCACTTCTAGAGTTGGCCCTGGAGAATATCTTCCTTTTTTTCTCTTCCCGATTCTCTGAAAAACCCTGACTAATTCACATTATCACAGTAATATCATAATTCAAGTTTTTCCAAACACTATAGCTGCAAAATAGAAGGAAGCTACTCAGAATGGAATACTATTGTGAATGATTGAGAAAGAAAACATTATTATAATTAAGCTACCAGGTTTCAATGTATTTTATTGTTGCTTAGAAAATCCTAGCATACCCAGACTTTACAGAGATTTGATGATCCTAAGAAGAGCTGAACTCATGGACCAAAATAACTATGCACATAAAAAGTACAATTACTTACCTAAAAAATATGATGTGGTTAACTTTATATGCCAATCCAAGTGTTATGGGAACAGGAATTAAAAAAATAGCTTAGGGGCGCCTAGGTGGCACAGTGGATTAAGCCACTGCCTTCAGCTCAGGTCATAATCTCAGGGTCCTGGGATCAAGTCCTGCATCAGGCTCTCTGCTCAGCAGGGAGTCTGCTTCCCTCTCTTTCTCTCTGCCTGCCCTCTGTCTACTTGTGATCTCTCTCTGTCAAATAAATAAATAAATAAAATCTTAAAAAAAAAAAAAGAATGACTGTACTTTTAAAAAATAGCTTAAAAGGAGCGCCTGGGTGGCTCAGTGGGTTAAGCCGCTGCCTTCCGTTCAGGTCATGATCTCAGGGTCCTGGGATCAAGCCCCACATCGGGCTTTCTGCTCAGCAGGTAGCCTGCTTCTCTTCCTCTCTCTCTGCCCACCTCTCTGCCTACTTGTGATCTCTCACTGTCAAATAAATAAATAAAATATTTTTAAAAATAGCTTAAAAGTATATGATAAAATAATGATATACATATACAAGGAAAAGAAAGATACTATACTGTGAATATAAATTAATTGAAAATTGTTGAAATAAAGAATACAATAAATGGAGACTAAGATGAATATAGCTGTAAAATGAATAAATGAGTTGGGAAAAACAAACAAACAAATTAATGACTTCTGCCCAAATACAGCAGAAGAGAAAAAAAAATAAAGAAAATATTTAAATAAGTACTGAGATAAATTTTGGAGAATTAAAGAAAGATAAAAGATACCAGACTTAAAATGATGCCAAACACGAGATATCAGAAACAAAACAAAACAAAACAAAAACTACACACACTAAAAACCACTCGTATACATTATGGTGAGTTTTAAGAATATCAAAAACAGAGAAGAGCATAAATGATGCCCAAGAGAAGAACAGATCACCTAAAATGTACAAGAATAATACTGACAGCACAATTCTCAATAGTAATAGCATATAAAGAGACAGCTGGGAGTTTTTATAGATGGAAAAGATATTTGAAACTAGGTATTATACATCAATCCAAATTATTGATTAAATTTGAGAGCACAGTAAAAATACAATGAAGCATGTTAGGTCTTAGAACATTTATCACACAGAGACACACATTTTGGAAAACTTCCTTGGAAGACAGCTCAATTGAGATCGAGAAAACAGAATTATGTACTCAAAGGCACATTTTGAAGGAAGGATTGAATATAGTCTGCACTGCAAATATTCTTTAATCGTATGTTCTGAATATCCTAAATTTAAGAAGTATTTGTTCAAATATTTACCTTTAAATAAATCCTAGGAGACTTTTTCTTGGATTCTGGAAAATCAGTCCATTTGGATACAAATCTTTTTGTCACTGATGGAAATTTTGATAGCCCTTAACTGTGGAATGCCTAATGTATTGTTACAGCAATTGTGATTTGCCAATACATGGGTGATGTGTGTGTGTTGTGTGTGTTTATTTTTATTTTTGATGGTTTAACTCTTCTATGAGATTTTTAAGTAGACATAATTTTAATAAATTATGATTTGTTGAAATTTATCTGAGGTTATATATAATAAAATGAAATTTGTGTGAACTAAAGAAGTGCATCTCCATTTTTTTTTGTTTTAAGAGTAGACTGGTCTTTAAAAATTGTCCAAAGAAGTACATTATATTCATTATTAAATTTGATAATATACTATAAAGTATTTATGGTCATATTGGACCATATCAAATTCTACTATTAATTCATATTAATAATTACCATAAGAGGAAAAAGGGATATTTTTCAAAATAAAAATTAGCGTATTTTTCAGAATATGATATAGTGTTATTCACTGAACTGAGGGAACAAATGTCAAAGTCTAACACAGTTTACAGAATGTTTTAACATAAATTGAAATTTAAATCTGACCAAATTTCACAGTTTTAAGTTAAATGATAGCACTTTATATCCTTGAAAAGTGGTAAGTGACCCAAAACATGGCTTAGAAAAACAAATTTAACACTACACTAGTCTGAGATGGTTAAGTTATGGTACAACTTGCCATTGTGTATCATCAAATGGTATATTTTTTTCTTTTGGGCTTGTCATTATATTTTATTTTAGCCATTCTGGTAAGTGTGTAGTGATATCTCAGTGTCATTTTTTTTTTAAAGATTTTATTTGTTTATTTGACAGAGAGAAATCACAAGTAGATGGAGAGGCAGGCAGAGAGAGAGAGGGGGAAGCAGGCTCCCTGCTGAGCAGAGAGCCCGATGCGGGACTCGATCCCAGGACCCTGAGATCATGACCTGAGCCGAAGGCAGCGGCTTAACCCACTGAGCCACCCAGGCGCCCTCTCAGTGTCATTTTAATTGCATTTCCTTGATGTCTAATTGTGTCAAAATATATTACTTTGATGTTTAATGCTCTGAGCTTTCTCAGTTCAGGACCATGAAGCCACTTAGGAAAAATACAGTTGCAGAGGCACTCATAGACCAACTCTTATTTCGAAATAAGAAGAAACATTACTACCCATTCCAACAAAAAATAGATTTGTTATGCAGCAGGGATTTTATAAATTACCTGACACAACTTATATAGTAAGATGAAATGGGACAGGCGGCTTCTTGCAGCTATATACAACATCATTTTAATTTCAATTTTCAGTATAATTTTTCCAAGGTATACACAGAATATATATTTAATGTAAATTGTGAACATTTTAAACTCTGTATATGGAAATTAGTCAATTTTAAGTTTATAACAATCAAAATTAACGGAAGTTTATTTTAAATTAGTTAGCTTTCTCTGCATTGCAAGACAGAATAATCAAGAATTGGTACGAAAAAAGTAATCTCTGTAAAATTACCGGGGGTGCATTATAAAGTGTTCGGTAACTGATCAAACTCACAATTTGGATTGAATGGCAAGTGATTTTTAAAATCTGGAACTCATTGTCAATTTTTTTTTCTTCATTGTGTCTTAATAATTTACTGTGTTCATTTGCATGGAAGTGAAGAAAAATGCATGACATTTCATCTCAACACTAACACCTTTAACTGGCAACTCTAAATGTACTTTACAGCAGTGTAACAAAGTAAAGATCAATGATGTTTCATGAAATATCTGTTATAATTCTCAAGGAGATAGGGAGTTTGTGCAAAAATGCAAATCACTTTGCGACTAAACACATTGTTTATTTCAGCTAATTTTAAGAAAATATGCTGAGAATCTCTCAAAAAAGGAAGCAATGATTTAGGTTTGCCTTCAAAATCCTTATCTAATCCTGAACCAACAGCACATAGTTCAAAGAGCAACTAATTTGAGTAGCTCCAATTTACACATTTCCTAACAATGCTTAATTTAGTGGAATTTCTGTCCAATTATGTTAATTTGATGTAATGAAAGACAAAAGTTCAAAAAGATCATCCTTAATTTATATAGATGCCAAAATCTGCATTTTCTGAATGACGCCCAGGAACGTATTTTCAAAAACAAACAAACAATGCCAGAACCACTATTAGGTCATCTCTAGGCAGAAAGTGACTCAGAGCTTACATTACTCTCTCCCTGAAAGTATACTGTAGGCACTGAAACTACTACCCTGAGTCTGTGCTATCAAATTCCTTAAGTTAGAAAGTTTTAAAACCCGTCTGTGTGGGAGTATTTCATTTACAGATAGAGATTTGGTTGTTTATACATTTTCATACTTGATTTTTAGGGTGTAATAACTATGTTTTAAAATTCATGGTGGTTTTGAATACTGTTGGATAATTGAGCTAAAATGGTATATCCATTCCTCCTAGGAAACAGAAATTATAGAAAGGTAGTGCTTTTCAAATCTGACATCTTTGAGTCATTGTAGTTTCATATAAATGCAATAGGAAAAGTGTCATTCATGTTTATGATATTTTCTATAAGTAAATTAGAATGTACTGGAGGCCTGATATAAAGTGGGATGCCTAAACTTCAGTAAGATCTTGTTTTCAATTCAAAATAAATTTTATTTTTTATTTTTTTATAATGTCCCTCAATTTCAGATAAGCACCCCCATAAGGTCCACTCCGTTTTTTTTAAGATTTTATTTATTTTATTTGACAGATAGAGATCACAAGTAGGCAGAGAGGCAGGCAGAGAGAGAGGGAAGAGGAAGCAGGCTCCCTGCTAGGCAGAGAGCCCGATGCGGGGCTCGATCCCAGGACCCTGGGATCATGACCTGAGCCAAAGGCAGAGGCTTTAACCCACTGAGCCACCCAGGCGCCCCCAAAATAAATTTTAAATTGAATTATGCACCTCTAAGTTCAGAGACAATAAACATCAACCAACACAATTAATAAGTTCTATTTCTTGAAATTTCGGGAACATTGATAGTCTCATCTCCTGGAAGAACAACAGCTAAAATTTTAGGTCATGGATTCCTGCTAAAATATCACTTTCCCAAAGAAAATTAATGTTAGGAATTTTCATTGATTGTTATTGATCATGAAGAATATAACAACCACGATAAAAAGAGTAGGAAAAACATGATATCTCATCTGTAAGGGCATGTGGAAAGTAGGAAATGCTAATAAAAATAACTACCATTATTTCCTAAGTTAACATAATACAACAGAACAAAAATATTTCAAAACAATGTTTTCTTTTTTTTTTTAATTTTATTTATTTATTTGACAGAGAGAGATCACAAGTAGGCAGAGAGGCAGGCAGAGAGAGAGGAAGAAGCAGGCACCCTGCTGAGCAGAGAGCCCAATGTGGGACTCGATCCCAGGACTCTGAGATTATGACCTGAGCCGAAGGCAGCGGCTTAACCCACTGAGCCACCCAGGCGCCCCCATAACAATATTTTCTAGGTTCATTCTGATAACTCTTTTCTACATTCAAATTTAAAGGTTGAGGCATGTGATATATATTACACAAAAAACATCCCAAGGCATTCGTTAAAAAAAAAAAACTCTTAATAAAGAACAAATCCAAAGGAATTTCTTTTCTAATTTAATTAACAAATTATGAATTGACTTACCTATTTTATCACAGTGTATCAGGCACCAATAATATTTTTTAATCGTCACACCTGATGCAATAGTTACCATCTTTCAAACATACTGATCACGAACAAGCAAATAAACAAGAGCACCGTAGCTTAAGATCTACCTGCATAAATATAGGCTACTTCAGACAATCTCTTCACCACAACATAGCAATGAATAGAAATCATACATGCTCTGTATGGACATACAGATGAGATAGAATGGGATGATGTTAATATATGCAGAATCTTTATTAATTACATTGTAAACCATAATATGGAAAAACAGAATACAATTTTAGAAATACCCAGGTCACCATCATTGTTTTATTTTTATATGTGTAGATAAGGAGTTTAATAAACAATCCATGACTATTCAACTCCTTATATTTTGAAAATTTTAGCAAAAGTAACAAACCTAGCACCTAGAAAATTGTACCTATCTGCAATATACAGCTTTGCCAGCATGGTAGAAGAAAAGCAAAACAAAATAAGTAAGAAAAGTTTAACATTTCACAAGAGATTTGCTTTTATTTTTTTATTTTTTAATTTTTATTTTTCATTTATTATTTACTTCTATTTTCTACTTTATTTTAATGAAAATGTCATGACCATAACATAAGAGCAGAATTAAACCAACATGAGAAATTATTTTTTCATAAGTTAAAATAAACTAGCTTGGTGATTAATTCAAAATTATATTACAAACTTCAGTGTTCTTGCAGTAAGTATCACTGCATAAACAAATCAGTCAGGAGTCATAAACTAATGATGATTCTAAATGTTATTTAGAGAGACATTCTGTTCTTAATATATTTCAAATATTCTACACAAGGCAAAGTGGATCCAAGTAATCTGTAGGCAAAATAAGATTTTAGAGAAGTATATATTTCCAACAGTATTTATAAAATATTACCTTTATGTAAGGCATCATCCTGGACTTTGTGGAAAACACACAAAGGAGTAAGAAGTGGCCCTTCAAGAAACATATACAATATCAAGGTTTAACATGAAGCAGCATGTCTTCTCTAATTAAAAAAAAAAAAAAAAACATTGTACCAACTGACTTTACTGAAACTTTATATTTATTGCTCTCAATTTAGGTCATAGTGTCCTTCTGCATGCAGGCTGCTATAACGGACATGATATAGACTTAATAGCTTATAAAGAACAGGAATTTATTTCTCACAGTTCTAGAACGGAGAAGTTCAAGATTAAGGAATGGGCAGATCCAGGGAGAGCCCACTTCCTCATAGATGGCTATCTTCTCACTGTAAACGTACATGATGAATGAAGCAAGAGAACTCTCTGGGGTCTCCTTTAAAAGGACTGTAATCCCACTTATGACCTAATCACCTCCCAAAGGCCCCTATGTTTTAATACTAGCACTTACAGAGTTAGATTTCATAATATGATTTTGGGAGACATAAACATTCACACCATAGTATATATAAACAAAAAAAGACACAAAAACAACAAACAAAAAAATTATTTTAACTACCTATTATTTTCAACTACATAAACTTTTAATTTGTTTCTATATAATATTAAATAACTCATTTGAGTGATTCACTTATATCCAATGCATCTGAGTGCAATTAAATTTGCTTACCCAGCATATCCAGAAGCATATTTCTTCAGACTATCCCATTCCCCACCTTACAGGATTTACCACAATTAGAAGACATGGGATAGAGGATAGATAGATAGATGTATACATAAACACACTGTACATACCCATATGCATATTTTTTCCTGTTAATGATACTCATGCAAATAAAATTTAAGCTCAAGGAAACCTGTCTTGTGTGTTACTTAATATCCAGTTTTTAGTCAACATCCAAAAACAAATAATCCAATAAAAACATGGATAGAAGACATGAACAAGTGTTTCCCCAAAGAACACATTCAAATGTTCAGTAGATACATGAAAAGATGTCCATCATCATGTATCATCAGGAAATTGCAAAGCAAAACTAGAAAGAGATACCACCTCACACCTGTCAGAATGGCTAAAATCAACACTACAAGAAACAAAAGGTGTTGGAGAGGATGTGAAAAAGTAACACTTGTGGGGGCTGCCTGGGTGGCTCAGTGGGTTAAGCCTCTGCCTTCAGCTCAGGCCATGATCTCAGGGTCCTGGGATCAAGTCCCACATCGGGCTCTCTGCCAGGCATGGAGCCTGCTCCCTCCTCTGTCTCTCTCTACTGTGATCTCTCTCTGTCAAATGAATAAAATCTTAAAAAAAAAAGAAAAAGTAACAATTGTGAACTGTTGGTGGTGATGCAAACTGATACAGCCATATCTGAAAACAGTATGGAATTTCCATAAAATTTAAAAATAGAAGTCCTTTTTGATCCAACAAACCTGTTGGTGTGTATTTACCCAATGAATATAAGAAAACTTATTCAAAGGGATTCTAGCACCCCTATGTTTATAGCAGCATTATTTATAAAGCTAAGATATGGAAAGCGCCCAAGTATCCATCAATTGATGAATAAAGAATAAGTGGTATGTATTTACAATGGAATATTATTCTGCCATAAAAAAGACTGAAATCTTGCCATTTGCAATAACATGGTTGGAACTAGACAGTATAATGCTAAAAGTGAAATAAGTCAGTCAGAGAAAGACAAATACCTTTACTCATATATGGAATAAAAGAAACAAAACAAACAAGCAAAGGGGAAATAATAAGACATAGAAAGAGAAACAAAGCAAGAAACAGACATTTCATTACGGAGAACAAACTGATGGTTACTTGACGGGATCTGAAAGGAGTGATGGATTAAATAAGTGATGGGGGTTAATTAGAGCACTTGTCATGATGAGCACTGAGTGCTATATGTTATATTGTACACATGAATCTAATACAACCATATATGTTAACTAACTGGATTTCAAATGAACATTTTTTAAAATCCCAGTTTTTAGCTCACATTCTGGCTTACAAAAGGGATTTAGTCAGGAATTTGGAGATTAGTTAATGAACAAAAAAGGGGTGAACAGGCAGTTGTTAGATAAAATTACTATCCTTTCTGGCATGATCTTATACCTTTTATCTAGAAGTATTTTTAGCACTTTAGACTCTTCCTATTTTATTTTGAATCATTAAACAAAAATTTCCTCAAAGGACCTTAGACTCCATCCAATTTGAGCAACAGTTTGAGAGAGGAAATGGTGTCCAGGAGGAAAAAAAAAAAAAGATGAAACTACTATTGTTTACTAGTGAATGCATAGTTCTTCCACAGAAGAAGCTCTAAATGGTCATGGCTCCAGCTTTATATGTGCTCAGTCATATGTTCAGAAGTAGGTAACACTATCAAAAAATATAAAGCATCTGAGATTATTTTCCCTTATTTGAAAGCTGGTGTATGAGTCTGCCGTAGTTTCTTGGGTGTTGATAGAAGACGCAGACTCATGTTTCAGAAATAATATAGTTTATTATTCACAGCAATAGAGGTAGCCAGAATATTAACATTATTTGTGTGTGTGTGTGTGTGTGTGTGTGTGTGTTTGTGTGTGTGTGTGTGTGTGTGTGTTTGTGTGTGTGTAGGGATGGGAGTTATATATCAGTTCTGAGCCTCAGTTCCCACAAAAAGAATCAAAACAGAGGCAGATAATATTTGCAAACACAACAGGTTAAGTTAAAAAAAAAGATACTATTTCTGTCTTCCAAGTCTATTCAATACAACCATCTTCAAAGGATGGCCTAGAACAAATAATAAATGCAGAAATGTAAGCAACCAATTGAAAAGTGTCTCCCAAGAAACACACTTTGAGAGTCTTCATTTGACAAAAATACTATAGGATATTACATGGATCAGGTGCATTGAATACTGGAAGGTTAAAATTACAAGGGACCAAATATTTTTAAGCAGTTCTGGCATCCAGTAGAGTTCAAATAGGTTTTATAAGATTGAGGAAAGAAGCCATCAAAACCTGGGCCCAGGGGCACCTGTGTAGCTCAGTGGGTTAAGCCTCTGCCTTTGGCTCAGGCCATGATCTCAGAGCCCTGGGATCGAGCTCTGCATCAGGCTCTCTGTTCAGCAGGGAGCCTGCTCCCCCCCCCCCCCGCTATTTGCTTACTTGTGGTCTCTGTCTGTCAAATAAATAAATAAAATCTTAAAACTAAACAAAACAAAAATCCTGGGCCCAATTTTCCCAAAAGTATGATTCTGATTCTAGTCTCTATGATGTTATCCCTTGAAGACAATGTCTCTAATTGAGTTGAATTAGTTTACTAAAGAGCATACCCCCATTTGTTGTAGGAGATGAACAATATGCAAGAGGCAAAATGCCACATGGAAGCCACCTTGTCTTCAGTGGAACATAGAATCAGTTCCTTTGGGATGAATTTGTTCCACATTTGACTTCCCACTTAAGGGAAAATAAGAGTGCCTTCTAATAGATTTTAAATAGGAAATGACAACGGAAGCTTATACAAGATTATAAAATGGGAAATTTCATTTAGATAAGCAATCATTTCAAAGTCATCTTCTTAATATTACAGACTCTTCACATAATCATAATTTTATTTTGGTATTATATGGTAATTTCAAATATAGTAAATATAAAGAATTTACCTCTGTAATTATAGCGAGTCTGGTCGTAGTTTAATGGCAACAAATCTTCAATTTAGAAGTATGGTCTACCAATTATTAATACATTTGGAAATGGTGTGTCATCTTCACTCCACTTGTCTCACTAAAACAGTGAGCCAAAAAAAGTAGGTCCAAGCTGTTTACTATGGTCAAAATGGGTTGCTTTTGCACTTGGTAAAGAAGCAGTCATATTTTGGAAGAAGAAACTGAGGCTATTAATATTTTCAACTTATTTTCAGAAAAGGAAAGAAAGGATAATCTAACCTAAAGCCAAAATCTTACACAAGGTGGCTGGACAATGATCTTTTCCCAGATAAAGGGTTTTTCAACTTAGCCATGTTAGGAGGAAGAAGAGATGAGACATTGTGGACTTGACTAACGTTTGTACACTGTTCAAAAAGTTTTCAAAATAATGTGTATTATTTTTCTTCTTTTAGTTGAGACAAAAACAAACAAACAAAAAAAAAACACTAATGAGCTTACTCTTAAAAGGAGGTAAACAAGAAACTAGCAAAGATTGAGTGTTAGGTATTGTCCCCCTCCTTTTTTTTTTTTAATTATGTTATGTTAGTTACCATACAATACATCATTAGTTTTTGAAGTAGTGTTCCATGATTCATTGTTTGTGTAAAACACCCAGTGCCCCATGCAATATGTGCCCTCCTTAATACCCATCACCAGGCTCACCCATCCCCACATCCTTCTCATCTTTAAAACCCTCAGTTTGTTTCTTGGAGTCCATAGTTTTTCATGTTTCATTTCCCCCTCCAATACCCCCACTTCATTTTTCCTTTCCTTCTCCTAATGTCCTCCATGCTATTCCTTAGGTTCCACAAATAAGTGAAACCATATGATGATTGACTTTCACTGCTTGACTTATTTCACTTAACATAATCTCCTACAGTCCCATCCATGTTGATGCAAAAGTTGGGTATTCATCCTTTCTGATGGCTGAGTGATATTCCATTGTATCCTTGGATCACATCTTCTTTATCCGTTTGTCTGTTGTAGGGGATCTTGACTCTTTCAACAGAATGGCTATAGTGGACATTGCTGCTATGAACACTGGGGTGCATATGGCCCTTCTTTCCAGTAAAATAGAGCTAGCCTATGACCCAGCGATTGCACTACTGAGTATTGACCTCAAAGATACAGATGTAGTGAAAAGAATTAGGTATTGTTAAAGCACAAATGCAGGGGATAGAACTTATGGTACAGAAGAGGGAAGGGCAACCATATGGCAGAGTAGAATAAAGTAGCTCAGGAAGAAATTAGTCATATCCAGATATTGTAAGGCATGTGGGGTTGGCAGGGAGAGCATGAGAAATCATGAGAGAAGAGAGAGAAAATGGACCAGGCAGGAGAGGTTTATAACATTTTAACATCTAAGGTAAGCATATGCAAAGCAGAATAGGGAAAGAAATAAAAGTTTTTATAAGACTCAATACATAAGGAATAACGTGGAGGACACTGGGAGATGGAGAGAAGTGTGCTGGGGGAAATCGGAGGGAGAGACAAACCATGAGAGACTGTGGACTCTGAGAAACAAACTGAGGGTCTTGAAGAGGAGGGTGGCAGGTGGTTGGGTGAGCCCAGTGGTGGGTATTAAGGAGGGAATTTATTACATGAAGCACTGGGTGTGGTGCATAAACAATGAATTTTGGATCCCTGAAAATAAACTAAAAGAAAAAAAAGACTGACTACAGACATGGACCTCAGTGTAACACAGATATGGAACTCACTGTAATACCAGCCACTTCCCACCGACACACACAGACTATGATAATAATAAATAATAATGCAATTAAGAAAATTGCCTGCCAAATAATTTTTCCTCTTTTTTATTTTTATGATTATTATTTTTATTTTATTTTTAAAGTTTTTATTTAAATTGTAGTTAGTTAAAATAAGGTTAATATTACTTTCAGGTGTACAATATAGTGATCAACACTGCCATACAATGGCTTAAATAAAAAAATGAAAAAAAAATTTTTAAAGATTTTATTTTTAAATAAAACCTCTACACCCAAGGTGGATTTCAAACGTACAACCCCACGATCAAGATTTACATATTTTACTGACTGTTCCAGCCAGGCACCCCAACAAATAAAAATTTTATAAAATTGTTGAGTTTGTGGGAGTCTCATTTGCTTAGTCAGTTAAGTGTCTGCCTTTGGCTCAGATCAGGATCTCAAGAGTCCTGGCATCGAGCCCCATATTGCTCATGCTCTCTCTCTCTCTCTCTGGCTTTTGCTCTTAAATAAATAAATAAAATATTTTTTAAAAAATTGTTGAGTTTGTTTAACTAGTTTTAAACTAGTAGACAGAGATGAAGATAAAGTATGATGTAATGGCACGGAAAAATACAACTTACACGTTTTAAAAAAAAATGTGCAATGCAAGTTACCTCACTTCTTTTATCACCACACTGGGACTTTCCCTACTGAGTTGTTGTAATGTAAGGACCTATTTTATATTTTTATATTTTAGCAAGAGGCTTTCATTGAGGTTAACCCTTAAACTGTCCTTGTTCCCCTTCCCCCAGGGGATTCACTTAAAAACAAGTCCTGGAAATCAGCTCCAGGTAACAAAGCCCATATACAAGGGTGGGTCAGGCCAGGTGGAGACATCAATCAGCGGGAGGGGGGCGGTGTTTGCATATTGTCTCCCTAGATACTAAGGAGTATGCCCCACTCCTCCGCCCTTTGGGAACCTTTTTTGCACCAATCCTAATCAAGGTGTAATAGGCTGGGTCAAATGTCTATACTAGGGTAAATTGAACCTCAATTGGTCACCTAGCCTCACTGTGGAGTTTCCTGTGTGTGTTAAAATCTCATTGGTCACCTGTGCGTGGCCAGGCCTGACTGCATGGCCGTTGCCCTTAAAAGCTAGACTGTGAAACAGCAAAGGGTTGCCTTCTCTCATAAGAGGTGTGGCCCCGAACGTTTGGTTAGATTCTTGATGCTTGGCATGAACTAAAGCTTTGCTTGACCTTTGCTTTACATCAGTCTCGCTCCTTTAATCATAGACCCATTATTGGGGCATAACAGTATTAATCTTAAAGTTATAAGTCCACAATGCATCCATCATCCATTCTACCCCTTAACATTCCCCTTTGGACAGACCCATGATCTAGAACAAGCCTTATTTTATAGTGCCTTGTAGGAGATTTTTGCTGCTGCCTAAATTGCCTACTTTCCTCTCACCATTACCACGGAAATTGGGTCCACTGAAACAAAGGGGTAGTGTAAGAAATTAAGACTTCCATAAATCTCTTTAAATAATAAAGTATAAGATAGTGATACCTTTTTTTCTGCCACATAACCAATTCTTGCAAGAATAAGGTCATATAAAAGAATTTACAACACATGCTATCATTATCCTACTGGACCCAGACCATTTGTATGTTTCTCTGTCTCTGAGAAATGTAGTTATTTACATGACTGAAACCTAAAAATTGTTTGATATGACCACTAATATCACCTACATTATTTTAAAGCCTGTTTAAGGCTTCTGTAATACATAGGCTTTGTAAACACTTATTAAGCATCTTGTATATATCAAACACTTTAAAAATCTCTGCTTAAAAAAAAAAAAAACTCTACCTCAATGGAACTTTGAGTCTGAAAAAGATACAGGCAATATACAAGGCAACAGATAGAATAATTACATATTTGATTATATACTCTGAGGATGTCACCTTAAATTGATATGAAAATGATCAGAAGGATCTGGATTTCTTGTCAAAATTTTTTGCCTTACAAAGAAATTGATATTTAGGGAAAGTTGTTACTGAAAGAGGTCCTGTGTCAACCAAAAATGTTAAACCATGATCTCGCTAAATTTTCCAGTTGTGATTATTGCTTTGTTTAGCTGTCTTCTATTAAGACTGAATTTAGTGGGCGCCTGGGTGGCTCAGTGGGTTAAGCCGCTGCCTTTGGCTCAGGTCATGATCTCAGAGTCCTGGGATCGAGTCCCGCATCCGGCTCTCTGCTGAGCAGAGAGCCTGCTTCCCTCTCTCTCTCCCTCTCTGCCTGCCTCTCCATCTACTTGTGATTTCTCTCTGTCAAATAAATAAATAAAATCTTTAAAAAAAAAAAAGACTGAATTTAGTAATTCAGTCTCAGATTTCAGTAAGTCTTTTTTTTAAAGATTTTATTTATTTATTAGAGAGAGAGAGGGAGGGGCAGAGGGAGAGGAAGAACCAGACTCCTTGCTGAGCAGGCAGCTGATGCAGGACTGGATCCTAGTACCCTGGCATCATGACCTAAGCTGAAGGAAGACACTTAACCAACTGAGCCACCCAGGCACTCTAGACTGTAAACTTCTTAAAGGTAAAAAAGTTTATTCTTCTAGTAGTTCCACAGACATTTCTAACATCCATAAGAAAGCATGTACTGATGTAAAATGCCAGCAAATCAAATTATTTAAAAAAGAAAAAAAGAAAGAAAAGATATATCTGGATAAAGAGAAAAACAGAAAATCTAATAATACATTGAATTATTAGAGCAAAGAGTGGAGGAAGAGAAAATAAATATGAAATAGAGATTTCCACTAAAAGAAAAAAATTGAATAAGGCAGGAGATTTAGAAAATTATTATGACAGACTTGAGAAAAAAATAAAATAGGAATTTTTAGAAAATAGCAATGAATGAAAAGGTAAATTGTTCCTACCTCTATAATATTAGCTGTTTGTTGTTGTTGCTAATTTACCTATTTAATCTAATAAACAAAGAAAGGTTTCATTTAGGGATAAGGTTTCTCTCTCTATATATATATTTTTTCCATTTAGGGATAAGGTATATATATATATACATAGATATATATGTATATATATATTTTTTAATTTTAATTGTTGGAAAATGTGTCACAGAATGTGTTTAAACTTTAAGATACAGATGCAACATGTAATGAACTGCATTGTTTGAACGTCTAATTTGTAAATGCTGTTAGAGGAAACTTGGTGGAAATGTTCTTATGTGCTTGTGTTTCTGGAACTAAGTATATTTATTAATAAGGAATAGTTTAAAATTATGAAATGACCAGGAGTGGACAATTTTCCTAATCCTATCAGCTCTTTGCAGCTCTTTTATTAGCCCCCTTCAGGAATATCAGCTTTTTTATCTAATTAAATTTTATATTAATGTGCTTTTGACTTTTGGCCTTTCTCTTCCTTCTGTTCTTTTTTTTCCCCTAAATTACATGTTTCTGTTTAACAGCTACTATCAATTCTTTGATATGAATTCTCAACATCAATTTACTAACTCCAGAGATGAAGGAGCATCAATATTTAGAAGCGAAGAATACAAAGCCTTGGGCATCTGGATGGCTCAGTCACTTAAGCATCTGCCTTCGACTCTGGTGGTGATCCCAGGGTCGTGGGATGGAACCCCAGGTTGAACTTTCTACTCAGCTGGGAGCCTACTTCTCCCTCTCCTTCTGCCTGCAGCTCCCTTTGCTTGCGTTCTCCCTCTCTTTGTCAAGTAAATAAAATAAAATAAAATAAAATAATGTAAATAATACATTTATTTATTTATTAAAATGCAATTATTACACAATACATAATGTATTGCATAATTATAATAATGATTAAATAATTTATTAAATATTTATATTAAATATATCAATTTAATTAAATAAATATTTTTAGAATTTAAAATATTTCAAATTTAGATTATTAAATATTAAATCATTAATTTAATAAATAAATATCTAAACATAATTAAATAAAATAATTTATTTATTAAAATGAATAAAATAATGTTGTCATTATCTCAGCATGTATTTTTAAATAGTCTAAAAAAAATCTAATAAAGTCTAAATACATTGAGTTCAGATATTTATACAAGTTAACCCAGACACTGAACCCACAGTTTCAAAACTTTTGTTTTTATCTACTACTCAAAATACGATTTTAATGTATTTATTTGTAACTTTGACATAGCAAGGAAACTTGGAGGAAAAGGAGACATTTGCTTTTAATATTTGAAAATTATTTTGTTGATTTAAAAAAATAAAAACCTTAACACGTGAGCATTTCTTCTTAAATAACACTGTGAAGTTTCTGAGTCGCATTCTATTAAAAGTGCTGATAAAATGGCCTCAGTTACTCATTTAAATTATCAGCTGAATGGGTAACAAATGAAGTAGAGAGCTTTTTAATTATTTATGAATGTATTGCTTGTGGATGGAGTGCCACATAGAGTTACCTCTCTTTTTGGCTTTGTTTTGTGAGCAGCAGTGGAATCTATGAATGAGATTAAACATAAGGACATTCACAGAAATTCTTAATGAACTTCTGGGGAAGGGCAATAAGTGCAAGGAAAAACTGCAGCAAGACTAATTACAAATTTCAAGTGGTCATCGCTTAATTATAGAAGCTTTTAAGTTCAAGTAATATATCTTTTTCATGAGCCTATCATATTGTATTAATTACCACAAACTGCACTCTTGAACACTTATCTTTTCACATATTTCTTATTCTTAGTACTTAAAATTACCCTTATGATTGATAAGTAAATGGATTTTACAGACAATGCATTTATTTACATAAATAAATAATGCTGTTTATATATATAAAAACAATTGAATATGTGTATGTGTTCAATGAATTTTTTTTCAAATTAACATCTTAATTCTACCACATTAGTTACAAATAGATATAGACTTTATAGATTCATCAAATATTTTATTCTCAAATTTATATGTCCTTTGTGAAGTAAATGAAACTGTATATATTAAATATAATCCTATCACATGTAACAGTTACTAGTGCATCCCAGGACATACATAGGTCAGGTCCTACTCAAGGCATCACGGATAACTGGATTTAACTTTCTATCCTAGGAGTCTTCTGTATATTTCTGTGGCTTTTATACTACAATCAGGAGGAAGAATTCTTTTGCTAAAAGCTTCCAAATGACTATGCGAGTAGATTATTTGTAGACTAGTGATAATATTATAGTTTAATATGTGAAGCATGATAAAATAAAATGCCATTGCCATATTTAATTTGTTCAGTAAAGCATTCATTTAGTTATCAAGCATTCATTTTCTTTTTTTAAAGATTTTATTTATTTATTTGACAGACAGAGATCACAAGTAGACAGAGAGGCAGGCAGAGAGAAAGGAAGGGAAGCAGGGTCCCTGCTGAGCAGAGAGCCTGATGTGGGGCTCTATCCCAGGACTCTGGGATCATGACCTGAGCAGAAGGCAGAGGCTTTAACACACTGAGCCACCCAAGAGCCCCAAGCATTCATTTTCTTTATACAGAAGAGATAGAACAATATTATATAGTAGAAAATACAGTAAATAATCTAGAAACCTTGATCATTTTGTTTTGGCAATTTTAGAACATAAAATTAGCTAAAGCTCAAGTGCAAGTTATATTTGTATCATAGGAGGAAAAGTTAATTAAAAGTTTGTTTATTACCATAGTTTAACACTTCAACGAAATGATAACGAGTCCAAAATCAATGAATATATGAAGTATACAATAAAAACAATAATCTTGAGTGTATGTGACTCACTGTAGGTATTGATAGGCTAGAAATCAAAGGGAAAGTATCTATAGGGTTTGTTCAGTTCCATGCTCATCAGATTAATAGGCTTTCTCATATTGCTTCCTTCACCACATTAATTTGTCTAATGAAGTTTTCAAGAGTTAAAGACAGTGATAGGTTCATGGCTGGAGAGAAGGTACAGAATCTAAGATAGTTCAGCAGTGCTTATTATTTAAGAGAAAGACAGCATGGGAGGTGAGGGGTATATCATGCATCCTGTTTTCACTCCCTTTGTGGAGCACCTACCCTGGAGGTCATGTAATAATAACCAATGACCAAAAAACAATAAAAAAACCCAAACATCCATGTGGAAGTGCCATCCCTGCCTGGAGATGAGTAGACTGCTCAAACAGATCCTGGGCAGGCATCTCAGCCCAGGCCTGTGCTGGGGAAGCTGGTTCATGGCTTTGGGCGCAATCAGGAAGCCAGCAAACTGACGAGAGAGTGCAGCCAGGGTTAACAGGACTGATGATCTTTTTGCAGCCAGGCCGCGGGTAGACACACGCTCAAGGAGCCAGGCTAGGAGGCTGCCCAGCGCCAGCGCTGGTCAAGCTTGTAGCCCCCGGGGCTTCCCCCGCGCCCCAGCCAGGGCGGGGCCTCAGGAGGGAGGGGGAGGGGGCAGGGCAGAGAAGGGGCTTTGCTAATTGCCAAAGCGAAAAGGGAGCTCAAGGAGGACTCAGGAGGGAGGGGGGCGGGGGCGGGTGGAGGGCGGCGGGGAGAAGGCGCTTTGCTAATTGCCTAAGCTGGAAGTGAGCTCACAGAGGATGTGGCTGAGAGTCTGGGAGGAGGTGGAGGGGCTGGCGGAGGAGGGGCGGGCAGCGCCGCGGTGCTGTGCTGCGGCTCAGTCGGGACTGCAGGACCCACCGGACTCGCGGCCCGTACGCTCCCATGTGAGGCTCCGCTGTCCCGCTCCTGCTGCCTGCTGCCCCTCCCCGCCCCAAGGCTTCTCCGGACCACCCTCTGCACAGGGGTAAAGTGACACCGCGCCGCGCCCTCACCTGGAGCAGAAAGCGCGGACCCGACCTGGGGGCGAAGAGGGGGGTTGTGGAGGCCCAGCCTCCCGCGAACCCCAGGGCACCGGGACCACCCCGGACGCTGCGCCAAACCCGGGTCCTCATGGGGTCGGGCTGGGGACAGCGCCTTGCGAGGTGCCCCCCGCCAGCAGGCACGCTAGCCCCCATCTTTCCGCAGCCCCATGCGCCCGTGCTGAGGACCCCCTTCCCTCCCCCGCCGTGGCCCCGCTGCTTTTGTTCTGGACTTGGGATCCCAGGTGGAAACTAGTCCCTCAGACCTCCCTGGCAGCAAGGAGGGCAGGGAGGGATTCTTGGTTTCCTGCCCTGGCTCCTCCTCTCTCCCCATTCACAAGCCTTCTGGCTTCCCTTTACTCTCCTCATTGTCAGTTTTCTGAAATGGTTTTCTTCTGCATGTTGACCCAAAGAGCTATTTCATGAATGAATATACACGAAACTGAGTTGGAGCCCACCTGTAGAGGCCTTTCATTAGAATGGTCTCTGGTTCTAGCCTCAGTTCAGAATACTGCATGTACCTGAGGACCAAGTCCAGATGTTTCTTTCATCTCTGACTTGAATTTGAAATCCTCCTCAGACTTCAGCTTCCAGGATTTCTCCAGTCCTTGCTCTCCCACTGTCTTGCTGGGGATCCGCCATGAGTGTTGAACACAGGAATGAATGAATGATATATACCCCAGACTGCTGGGGCTTTGTCTTCTTTTGCTGAGGTTGGAAATGCTTGGGAGAGACCCCCTGTATGCAGATAGAGAGCTGCATGCAATTGCTTAGATAAACGTGTTCCCCACTTAATTGCTTGGGCATTGAACATTTCGCCCTTAACCAGTGGCTTGAGCAGTTAGGAGGAGACAATCTGGAGGTGAATCAGAAGATGGCTGAATCCAAATGGTGGTGGTCTGGGTTTGGGAGATTTTCCTGGAGATTCAAAGGAAAGATATAAATTCTTCCAGTGTGGAGTGGTAAACATTTTATCGATGGGAGATGGAAAATAAATGGTCTGGTTAAACTTTCCCGCCCCCTCAAAACCCATTATTTGAAAACACAAAAAGCAAAGTGAAGGGAGAAATCCTCCCACTCCCATTCCCACTCACCTCCATAGCCATCTCCTCTTCCAAGAACCTAACAGACAAGGTGCCAAGAAGTGTTAGGTACCAGCAGTGGTCTCAGATCTCATTAAAGAATCATGGTGAAAGGCTTTCAAATAGATTGTGGGGGAACAGGGATCCAATTGGGGGGGACAAGTTTAAGGTTTGCCTGGTCCCCTAAAAATTAATGGCACTAGAGAAGATGAGCTTTGGGAACTATAGCTTAATGGATACAATGTGTTAAAAGCTTCAGTGAGTCATGGTGGGAAGAGGCCAAGAGGGCAGCAAACACAGTCCTAGATGATGTTATTAATAGCATTATAGGCTCTAGATTTCCTGTGGTGGTGTTCTTGGCAAGACCAGCCTGGCCAAAGTGGATACTCTCAACCTGGAACAGAGGGTCTTGGAGATGCCAGCACGTGAGGTATGAAGAGAGGGTAAAATGATAGGAGGTGTCCTTTGGAAGGACTGACTCCTTGACTTTAAAAGGGAGAACCCAAATCTGTAGGTGAAATCTTTCTGGCTACAAAGAGGGCCAAGGCCTCCTAAGGTCAAGGTCTCCTCGTCACTTGCAAAGATGTCGAAGAACATATTCAGACATTTCAAAGATGTCCTCATATCATTGGTTCCCACTCTGGAATTCTATCAATAAGGTGAGAGTTCCTCTAGTTGAAAAAGAGATCTAAAAAGACTTCCCTTTCTCATGTAATTTCTGTAACCTCCAGGACACACCCACCTCCCCCTTCCAGCTCTGTAATGAAGCCACAGCTGGTGCCAATTTGTGGAACTCCTTAAAGGCTATTCTCCCTTATATACCCCGGGACCAAGTTCCCATGCTCCCTCACCTGATTTCCTGCACTCACCTCCCACCTGGTGTGTTCACACCTGCAAGTGCCTTTTACCAACCCCTTTGCCAAAAGGCAGCCAGAGTGACCTTTCAAAGACCTATCAGTTCCTGGCATTTGTCTCCATAGAAATCTGCACTGATCTTCTAACAAATTCTCAGTCCTCCAAAGGCACCCATAATCCTCCCATCAGTCTATTCATACCCCTCCAACTGACTGATGCCTGTTCTGCCCCATCTCTCTGCCCTTCAACCACACTGCCTCCTTCTTCCTGTGGAGACCTCTCATGCCACCTGCCTCCAAGCACAGGTGATTCCCATTGATGGGAAGACCCTCTTCTCTCCCCCATCTCCCCACTCCAGTTACTCCCACTTATTCGTGAGCTCACAAGCCCCATGGTACACACTCTCCATGCAGCCTGCTCTCTCTTTTCTAGCACTGGCCTCCGTTTCTAGCTGTGCTTGTGTCATGGATGTCCCTCCCCAGCCAGCCTCCAAGCTCTCCTTCCCTTTAGCTCCAACACCTGACACAGTGCCTGGCACGTAGTAAGCCCTGGCTAGCTTCTAAGAGCCTCACTGAGGGACTGAAAGCATTTTAAAAATGTCACCACGTAGGCTCCAAACTGTAGGCAGAAAAAGCTTTGCCTGGATTGACATTTTAGAGACGTATTCGTCAAGTTGGATGTGTTCACTGACTTTACCTTGTAAAATTTAAAAAAAAAATAAAAAGGACCTCTGTATCACTTCACATCTAAGGAAGGCGCATGTATACTATTAGACCACGTTATGAGCTTAATGGAAGGAGACAAGATGTTTTCGCTAAGAAAATGTATAAGACTGTTGAGGTCAAGTGGGAGGAAACAGTCCGTTTGTTGGAGCATTGCTATCTTACTCTATCACAGCCACTCATAAAAATCTGACACGGGGTGAGTCAGAATTTTCTGTCGGAGAGGAGTTAGATCTGGCTCATGTTCCTACACACATGAAAGCCAGAAACGAAGAAGGAGGCTTTAAAAGCGTGGGTTGAGGAGGCGGTGTGGTTCACTGCGATGAGCTAAGTGCCCAGGGCCACCAGCAGACATGCTGGCCTGTGTCCGTCCTTTGTTCTGGGGTCCCTCTTGCACCATGTGGTGAGGCTGGTGGCTGGGAGAAGCTCAGGACAGGACCCGGTGGCATCTTATTTCTCCCACCCTCCTGTGGGCTCCAGTGGGCTCCAGTAGGTCCCAAGGGACAGCCTGCCTTCCTTGAAAAGCCCAGTAGCACTGGGAGCAGAAACTGGGGCCAAAGAGTGAGCACCCTGTTTGACAAGCTGGACCAGCCACCTCTTCTTCAGATGCAGGGGGAGCCCTGGCATGCTGACTCCTCCCTTCTCCCTTTCCCCTTTCCTCTTTCCTCCCTCTTTCCTTCCCCTCTCTCCTTCCCTGGTGGTGCCCTTTCCCAATGCCCACTTCATCCCTTTTCCTTTCTACATGGCTGTCTTCTAGAGTTTCTTCTCTTTCCTCCCCATTACTTCCCTTCATCTGAATCTCCTCTTTGGTCCCTTTGTCCCTGCTCTCTGCTCCTCCTCCCCTTCCCTGGCCCCTGTTCAGCTCCATACTGAATGCAGGCAGAGCTGGACTAACATGCTCACTTGCTTGCTCAGCCAACCTCCAGAGAAGTCACTCTTCGGTGGCCACCTTCCTGACCCCCTGGTCGCTTCTCCACTTGTTCAGATATTGCTCTGAAGTCTGAGGAGGACAGAGCGGGGCTGCCACAGAAGCAGGCCAGAGGAGAAACCAAACCATGTGTCCACACTGTCCCCCAGCACTGCTGCTCTGAGAGCTTTCGGAGTCCTCAACAGGGTTAGGATTTAGGGGCTTCTTCAGAACCGGGAGTGAAAACAAGCATAGGTCAAAAGAAAAGCGACGGCCCCCACACAAAAATAATAATCACAAATGAAAACTATGTTAACTCTGAAGTCCCAAAGTCAAAGAATTGCCTTGAATCTGTCACTAGAAAGCACCCAAGGCCTCACTCTCTGGGTTCTGGGTGCCCTGGGAATGGCAGGAGGCTCTGACATGCACGTGGGGGTGCCGAACTATGAGGGCTAGCCTGCCCGCTGGCAGGGGGGGGGTACCTCCTGTGGCGCTGTCCTGGCACGACCCCCTGCGTAGGGGGTGTGGCGCGGCGTCCTGGGTGGTCCTGGTGCCCTGGGGTTGCTGGAAGCCTGGGCCCCGACCACTCCCCCCTCCCCCCCCCCTCCTGTCCTGCGTTTTCTGCTTCAGGTGAGGGCGCATCGAGGTGTCACTTTACCTGTGAGCAGAGGGTCCTCCAGAGAAGTCATGGGGCAGGGAGGGGCAGCAGGCAGCAGGAATGAGAACGGGACACCGTGGCCTCTGGGGCTAAGCTGGAGCGTGGGAGCGCAGGGGCAGCGAGTATGGTGGGTCCTGCAGTCCCGAATGGGCTGCAGCACAGCACCCTGGAGCTGTGTGCCCCTCCTTCCCGCCTGGGCAATTAGCAAAGCCCCTTCTCCTGGCCCCCCCCGCCCCGCCCCCGCCCCCCTCCCTCCTGAGTCCTCTGAGAGCTCACTTCCAGCTTTGGAAATTAGCAAAGACCCTTCTCTGCGCAGGACCTGCCCCCTCACTCCAGGGGCCTGAACCCTGGCTGGGGTGCAGGGCTATGCCCTAGCATGCTGCCCCATTGCCAGCGCCTGCGCTGGGCAGACTCATAGCCTGGCTTTCTGAGCGGGTGTCCACGGGCAGCCTGGCTGCGAAAATATCATCAGTCCTAAAGGCCAGCTGCACTCTTGGGTCAGTTTTCTGGCTTCCAGATTGCGCCCAAAGCCAGGAACCAGCTTCCCCAGCACAGGCCTGGGCTGAGATGCCTGCCTGGGATCTGTCTGAGCAGTCTCCTCCACTCCAGGCAGGGATGGCACTTCAACCTGGATGTTTGGGTTTTTGGTTTGTTTTTTTGGTCATTGGTTATTACATGACCTCCAGGGTAGGTGTTCCACAAAGGGAGTGAAAACAGGACGCCTGATATATATGCATATGGCCATTCTAGAAAAATAGCTTGGGGTTCTCTCGGGAACGCGGCATTGGTCCTTGCACTATGGTTTAATAGAAAAGGGATTATGCACCAAGTTACTTAAATGAGCATAGGTTGAAATCGTTTACTGAGAGTAAATATTTTAAATAGTTATATTTTAACTAAATCTATCATCAATCATAAATCTATTACACGAAGGTTACAGGCAATTTAAAAGCAAGAGCACTCTCTTCAGGGTTTTAAATAATCCCTGTCTGTCTTGGCACATGAGAATGCAAAGATAGGAAATGGTTTGTAAAAGATCATATAATAGCTTTTACTAATTCTATTTATTTGACAGACAGAGATCACAAGTAGGCAGAGAGGCAGGCAGAGAGAAAGATGGGGAAGCAGGCTCCCCGCCAAGCAGAGAGCCTGATGAAGGGCTCGATCCCAGGACCCTGAGATCATGACCTGAGCCCAAGGCAGAGGCTTAACACAGGGAGCCACCCAGGCGCCCCCAGATGAAATACATTTCTGACTTAGAAACTTCAGATAGAATTATTTTGTCCATGATGACAACTGAAGAAAATGTGTCATCCCTAAACCTAACCTTAAACCCTACCAACACTGAAACCTAAGCTGACCTTAAAGCCCAAACTAGAACCCTGAATCCCAAACCTGGAATGGAACCCAAAGCCTGTACCTGAGCCCTGGATCCAAGCCCTGAACCAAGAACCCAAACCCTAAACCAGACCTCCAAGTCATGAAACCTGAACCCAAATCTCAGCATGAAGTCAAACCCCAAATTTGACCTTGAACTTTATCCCATAAGCCCTGAGTCTTAAAGCCTAAATCATAAACTTAAAGCCCTAAACTATAACTCTGTTCCCTTGTCCTTCACTCTAAACCCTCACCCTAACACTAAACCCAAAGCCTGATTAGAACTCTGACTAAAACCTGAACCTGAACCCAAATTCAAACCCTTCACCACACTTTGCTTATGCACTTGCCATTGATGGATATTTGCAGTTTGTACCTCTTGATTCTTGTGAACATTGTTTGGGTTGGGGGCTAGGGTTAGGGTCTTGGATTAGGGTAGGGTCCAGGCTTGAGACCAAGTTGAGGTCAGAGTGTGGGTCTGCATCAGGGCCATGTTCAGTGACACTGTTTGGGTCAAGGACTGTTGTAATTCCACATTGTTTCCAATTCATTGTTCCTTAGCTATTTGGGGGGAAGTTGGGGGGTATTGGGCTCCATGCAGCTTGAATTTCCGGAATGAAATGGCATCAGCTGGACCCGGGGAGGGAGCAGGACCTTCCACTGAAGGGTGAGCTCCCACAGTCCTGCACTGCCTTCCACCGCCTGCAGAGGGCGCCAGACCCCAGCACCCGCCCTGAGCCCAGGCTGCACAGCCACAGCTGTGACCTGAGCCCTGCCTTTTCAGGACCCACTGTGGAGACTTCTGGAGAATGTGGGGCGCCTCCCACCCTGACAGGACAAGCTGAGGAGGGTGTGGCTCTGCATCCACACTGACCGGACCCGTTGTGGAGGACGCGCCCACACTGGCAGCAGTCCAACCTCCTTAGGACCAGATGCTGGAGGAGCTGAGGAAAAGCCGCCTGAGTGCACTGTCAAGGGGTTCGTGGTCTCAGGACCCCACAGAGGAAGGGCGCCCTGTGTAGACACTGGGGCTTCCGTCGTTTTGTGTGAGGAGACGTGGCCTCCTGCTGTGCTGTGCGCGGGGCTGTGGGGTCCCCCCTTTCTGGGCTCGGGTGATCCTTGGTCCTTGTCTGTGTTTGTGTGCTCGCGGATTCGGTTCCTTGGGCTCCTCAGATGGTCTGCAGTCAGGGAGCGTCCCCCTGCTTTGGTGCTCGTGCTCTCCCCACCTCAGCCCTGCGGGGTCCTTCCCGTGTCCACACCCACTCCAGGCTTGCGCCGAGTCCGGAAATTCGGGAGCCAAAGTGAGGACTCTGTAGCCGGTTTTGGGGTTTTGGGGAGAGTAGGTATTTTCCCAGTGTGGGTTCTTCCCTTAGCACAGTGCCTCCCCATTTCTGTGTGTACCCCTCCCTGTCTGTCGTCATTGTTGCAGGGCTGTCACTTTCTTGGTTCAGGGGCCTCCTGGGTATCTTGCTATCTTGGATGCAGGTGTAAATGAGATCGTTCTCAGCAGTCTCTTTCTGATGGGTCCTTCCGAGCACCTAGGAGTGCCACTAATTTGTGCATATTGATTTTGTTCCTTGCAAGTTCTTGAATTTATTAGTTCGATTGGCCTTAAACTTAATCTGCCAGTTATTTGACCAGCAGCATGGGTTTAATTGGGAAGAGCAGAGAATGGCAGTCTGGGCTGAGCAAGCTAAGGTCCCATCACAGGCAAGTGCGAGAAACAAAGGAGAGGAACATTATTTCATGGAGGAGGAAGAAGTTGGGAAGGGTGCTTGAAGGAAAGTCCCTTGGAGAAAGGCAGGGTGATGGAGAATTCTCACCAGCTGAGCTGCAAAGCTCCTACAAAAAGTCAGGAGATGAACCTCCAGCTTCCCCTGTGGGGCCTAAAATTGGTGAGTCTCTCCTGTGGGGGATTGCAATGTGGGGTCTGTAATGGGCACTGAGCACCAGGCGCCCCCTTCCAGCCTCCCCTTCTGGCATCCCCAGTCCACTTTACTGGGGCTTCCCTTCCTGCTTTTGCACAGTTCTAACCAGCTTGTGGTGGAACGTTGTGGAAAAACTGAAATTCCAAATCCACTGCTTCTACTGCACCTGAGATACAGGGGCCCATGATTTAATCCTCCCACGAGTCTCTTGCTAGCCCCACCTGTCCGTTACTCATTTTGAGAGTTGATATTACCAAAGTACTGTAATTCTAAAAATTTCTGAATTAGCTGTATTATTTCTTTTTAGGTATGAAGTTAACTTCCAATTATATGAATTTAATATTTTGGTCATTGTTTTCTAATTTTATTGCCTTATTCTTGGAAAATATAGCCTGATATTTAACTCTAGGAATTTATTGGCATATACTTCTGGCCTAAATAATGGCCTGTTTGTGTAAATGTTCAACTTATGCTTATATACTTACTGAAGACTCTTGTTTTGGGGTTAGGATGGCTACATTTATTAATAGATCAGGACTATTAGATTCTCTAAATTTTGATGTCTCTTAATTTAATCTAATTAAATTATCAGTTAATGAAAGAAGTTAAATTTTTTATGTACTACTGCATCTAAACTTATCAAAGTCTTTGCTATAATTAGACAAGTATGTCATCCTGTTTTTATACCAAGTCTCACATTAAAAAAATCATACTATCTGAAATATTATTTATTTTTATTATTATTTATTTTTTTTAAAAGATTGTATTTATTGGGGTACCTGAGTTAAGTGTCTACCTATAGCTCAGGTCATAATACCCGGGTCCTGGGATAGAGCCCCGCAGGGGGTTCCCTGCTCAGTGGCGTGCTTCTCCCTCTCCCTCTGTTATTCCCTCTGCTGTGTGCATGTTTTTCTTTTCTCACTCTCTCTCAAATAAATAAGTAAAATTTAAAGATTATCTCTCTCAAATAAATAAGTCAAATTTTTTTTCTCAATGGGAGGGAGAAGCAGACTCTCCACTGAGCAGGGAGCCTGATGCAGGGCTCAATACCAGGACCCTGGGATCATCACCTGAGCTGAAGGCAGACACTTGAACCGACTAAGTCACCCAGGCACTCCAGCTGTTTATTTATTTATTTATTTTTATTATGCATATGTTTTATCTCTCTTTTCTACAAGTCTTTTTTTTGATCTTTTTACTTTTTTCATAAAACTGAATTATTTCAAGATGACTTGGTCATCCTCTTTTCCCCAACCTCAAAGATCATAGAGTATATTTTAACTGTTAAAATAATATTAGTATTTAAGTGCTGCCTACACAAATTAAGGCAAATTATCTGTGATCTGTATTCCTGAAAATATTTTTTTTATTATGCCTTCCTATGCCAATGACATTTTATAAGGATCTAAATGTTTCCATTTGTGATTTTTTTTTCAAGATAATAAAGCTATTACTTCATTCTTTTTTATATCTGATGTTATTTAAAAAATTTCTGTCAGTCTGATTCTTGTTTCTTTATTAATGAATTATTTTTTTTCTCTCTAACACTTGTGATTTTTTTTGTGTGTCTTTGGTATGTATGCCCTAGTTTGGGATTCATAGAGTCAACTCTAGTTATGAATATTTTCTTTCTTTTCTTGTATGTAAGTTTTAATCCAGTGTCTTGACTATTTTATGCTTGAGAAATAGATGTACATTAATATTCAAATATTTCTTTCCTTTTTCTTCTTTCATTTAAAAAAAGTCATTTATTTTATTTTATTTAAAAATATTTATTTATTTATTTGGAGTAGAGAGAGAGGGTCATGAAGAGTGGCTGATTATATACTTTCAATTTGGGAGGAGGTTAGGGATAGCACAAGCCTCCAAGGTATTTTATAAACAAGGTTTCCAGGACCTTGAGGGGGCTAGCTATTGTTAGGGAAAGGTCATTTATTACTATTTAGTAAAAACTCAGGGAAGAGACTCTTCTGATGTGTATCAGTGGGTATATGCTTGGGAGATGATTGCCAATGTATATCTTGAGGGCAGGGGTGGGGAGTAGAGATAAAGAAGTTTCCAAAGTAATTTTTACATGTGAAAGTAGATTTTCAGTATCCTGGGGGGTGGACTAAGAATGCTTTTTGCCCTGAGTGGATGTGTCCACATGGAAGCAGCTGAGTCCCCAGAGGAGCTTCAAGGACTTGTCAACAGGCTATGAGTAGTAAGGAAATCTAATTTCTTCTCTAGCTTTTGTTCCACACACATCACCTACATCTTACACCTCTTTTATATTGATAATTTTAATGCTTTGCTGGTATCCAGATGACTATATCCTTAAGTGACTTCTTATCTCTATTGAATCCATTACGTATTCTATCCATTGTATTCTTAATTCAACTAGATTACATATATTTAATCTATTAGTACCACTAGGTTCTTATTCTTGTTTTTATTTCAAAATCTTTCCTTATTTCCTTACATTATTTATTGGGTATATTTTAAATCCCTGAAATACTCACTTATTATATATAAGCTGTCAACCGTATTCTTATTTTGAGGTAGCTATATCTTTTTGGGTTTTAGGACATCATACCAACAATGCCAAATAATTTTCAGACAACAGCAGGATCTCCAAGAATTCAACTAAATTCTGACACTATCTACCTGAACATAGTGTAAGATTTCATCAGTTAATGGATCAGTCCTCCAAGACTATCTCCAACCCCACCTCAGATGCCAGTCTCACTGTAGGCCCCAGGTTATTACCTGTGCTTGTGACTGAGCAACTACAGGTTGGAGGTCCCAGTGGCCTACTTCTTACGTTCTTTTAATTTGCTACAGGGACTCACAAAACTCAGAAAAATACTTACTTTATGTTTGCCAGCTTATTAAAAGATATAATAGAAGATTTAAATCAATAGATAGATAAAGAAGTGCACAGGGCAAGGTATGGAGAATGGGCACAGAGCTTCTATTACCTTCTGTAAGACTGCCACTCTTCCTGCCTTTTCATACATTTCACAAACTAAAAGCTTTCTGAACCCAGTCCTTTCAGCTTTTCTGTGGAGGCTTCATGACATAGTCATGACTGACTAAATCATTGTCATTTGCTGATCTAATCTCCAGATCCTCTTCCCTCCCCAGATAATCCTGTATTGGGAGGAAGGGGAGGCAAAAAGTTGTGAAGGCTTTCACCAAGTGGTTGGTCCTTCAGGCAAACAGCCCTTGCCTTGAGTGAGGTCTGAAGGTCACTTCATTAACAGAACAAAACACACCTCTCTCACCCTTATCACAGGAAATCCCAAGAGTTTTAGGAGCTGTGAGTCAGTAGCCATGGTTGAAAACCAAATATTCAGATGACCAAAATATATTTCTTGTAAACCACTATATTACACTACATGCTTAAGTATTTAATTATGTGATCTTTTAAACTAATATTTTTCTAAGAGTATAAACTGTTCTGGCAGTAATCTGGATTGGGGAGTGATGTATTGCCAAATTTCTGTCGTTTTAGTCCAGGAAGTCAAAGAGAAAGAACAGGAGAGCCCCTTAGGGCAGGAAGTTCAAAGTAACAATGTTAACTACTACTACCTTTTCTTGATTTTTTTTTTTTAAACAAGCAAATCTTCTCTTCAGAGTTGCAGTTTAAAGCCAAGAACATGCAGAATTGGGAGAAAAAATAGTTAAATTTGGAGACTTGCAGAGGTAGAATCAGAGTAGTGAAAGCCATTACAGCAACTGACCTAACTGAGGTCAGTCTTTGGTGAATCACAGAAACAGGTGGAGTTGTCAAACAAAGGAATCTTTGTTTACAACATACAAGGAGATCACAGGGAATAAGTTCCAAAGCCTTGACTGTTTGAACAGGAGAGAGATTTTTATTTAGTATTTAAGATGAATACTCAGAAGGGAGTTTTACTATTCCGTGTATGGTTGGTCATAAGGTTGTGGATGCATGCACATCCACATATGTATTTGTGCAATATGTATTGCATGTTCACCTGAATGAAGCTTGTATTCCACCGAGGGCAGAAACTTCAACGTTAGAATAAAGCAGAGGTAACTGTTGGACAAGGGAAAGGGACTCTGCAGGCTTCAAGAGCAGATAGAAACTAGATGGGGTCTTGGGCTCATTTTCTGGGACAAGGAATGCAAGGCCTTGATTGCTTTTGAAATAGCACTAGGAGTTTTACCACTGATTTATTGTCTCAATAGCTTAGGCTATTTCCTGGTCTGGTGGTGACTGTTAGTTTTCCCATTGCCTTGTTCCCTCAAAATCCTTAAGGAGTGAGGTTTTTGCATTTCTTTTTAAGAACCTCCCAGGAAGTTTAGGAAGAAGTGTGCTTGGGCAAGTACACAGGTGGGGTATAGATCATTGAAAATAGCTGGGGACAAAAAATGATTTTCTTATGTCAGGAAAACTATATGTCATCTTAATTTTCTGGGAACCTCTAATTCTTTCTGCTGATGTTACCAGCAGGCTTCTGAGATATTACTGATTGTTCTCTTGTACCTAAGGAAAAAGAAATGTAGAAAGCAAAAGACAAAACTTTAAAATCTATCCTCCAACTCATCAATTCACTGCAGCCACCTCTCTGTCTTTCCCTTTCTCTTTTTCTCTCTTTCTCTTTCTCTCTCACTTTCTCTCTCACATACGCACAACACACGCAAATCATCTTAAAACAATTTTTAATTTTCCCTATTCCATTTTAATATACTTGAGGCATGATCATTTTCTTAGTAAATACAAGAAAAAAAAATCTAGGATTCCATCATTCTGTGTGATTAAAGTATTGAGGAATTTCCTTCCAATAGCACTTATAAAAACACATTTTATTTATGTAATATTATATAATCAGGTGCCTGCATTTTTCTTATTCTCTAACTAGTGTTATTTGGCAATTAATATTTTGTCAATCAATATTCCCCTATATCTGAATGTGTGGGCAGTGAGAGATGAGTTAGAGGCAAGGATGGTGAACACTCCCAACAACTGCAGACTACATATATCTTAAGCCATGATTTTCTTTGCAAAGGTCAACATTGATAATGTTCTAGTCATACCTCCGTGTACCAGGAAAGAAGTAGCATATTTCTTGAAAGACACAGCTATCAAAGCTCCATTGAGAAACTGTAAAGATGGACAAGCGATTTCCAAATTACATATCTGATAATGGACATCTACTCTGATTATTTAAATATGAATAAAAATAAAAAAACCTTACTAATAACCAAACAGAGTATCCAATTTTACATGTGAAGGAAATAATGGAAGAGACATGTCACCAAAAGTATATGGATGGCTTATAGGCACATGACAAATTTCTCAACATTTAGACATTAAAGAAATACAAATTAAAATCATAATGAGACATGCTTACATATCTATTAGAATGGCTAAAATTATAAAGGCTAATTGTACTTGGTCTGAGCTAGATTGAGAAGCAACAAAAAATCTAAACTGTTGTTGGCATATATCATGATACAACCACTTTGGAAAATAGTTTGAAAATTTTTTTAAATGCAAAATTTGTTGCAGTTACAAAAATAGCCATTTTACTTCTAGGCATTTAACCAAGAGAAACAAGCCCTATGTTCATACAGGGACTTGTATATGAATTTCATAGCAGCTTTATTTTTAAGAATTGAAAACAGTGGAAATGTTCATCAATGTCCATCCATAGAGCAAAGAAAAATTATGATCTATTCATTAAAGAGATTACTATTCAACATCAAAATGAACTATTTACAATTGGAGATTCTCAAAGTAATGATGCTGAGAAAAGAAAAGCCAGGCAATGAATAGTATATACAGTGTGATTCCATGACTATAAAAAATCTAGAAAATACAAATTTATATATAGTCACAGTCATCAAATATATTGGTGTGATTTTAGTGCCTTCTTCTGTGATCCTATAGCTTCCTACACTTGCATCTCTGAGCATTTGTTACACCATGTGAAAATATGAACTCTTTCTCTTCATTCTGTCTTACTAGAATAAGAGTCCTTGAAATTTTATGGACAATTGAACTCTCAGTTATTAGCAGAAATTCTATCACACAGTAATTTTCCAAATATAAAAGCCAGAGTTTTACAATGACTTCTAAGTTTTTACATGATCTAGCCACTCATTTAACCTCTGTGACCTCTTTCCCTGCTACTCTTCAGTCACTCACAGTGGCCTCCTTGCTATTCCTCAGATATGCCAGGCATGATCCAACCTTATGGCCTTCAAGATAGCCAATTCCTTTGTCTGGAGTGACCTTATTGCTGATAGTTCTACGCAAATTCATCACCTTTCCATACCTTTGTTCAATTGTCAGCTTCATTTTAACTACCCTGATCTTCCTATTAAAAATTTTAACTCCCCATCCCCTGCCTAGCAACCTTGATTTTTCTCACCCTGATCGAGTTTTTCTTTTTCCCCATTGTACTCATCCTTTTTGAATGCACTATGCAATTTTTATTAAGGTTTATAGCTTTGAATTGTCTCACCCATTAAAATAAAAGTTCTACAAAGCCAAGTATTTCATTTACCAGTGTAGTCTGAAGTAATATCTGCCATATAATAGTTCAGTAGACAACTGGTAAATTTCAAAATAAATTAATGTTGAGAATATACTGAATTTCACAAGTCATTTCAATATTTATTTCCAAAAAATAAACTATGTAAAACATACCTTAAATTTACTTTCAAAATATTTTATAGCATATAATGGACAATATACATAAGCCTTAAAGAAACAATCCTATAAATAACCATTTCATACCTACTTAAAAACTACATAATACCACACTCCTAGATCCTCTCTGAACGCTCTAAAATAACCCTAAAGGAAATACATTTTTAAAAATAACAGATTTTTTGTCAAATAATTTAATAAAATAAAAGTTTCATTCATCTATGTAGATCATAATAAATGTTTTTAATAAGCATGAAATTATAACTCTGAAGTGTGCTAAAATGAAACCACCTGCTAAGGGTGAGAGAATAAAAATAAACATCATGTTTCCAAATAAGAGGAATTTATTACCTTTGAATCAAAGCATGTGGATTTGTTCAAACTGGCAATAAAGGAATATGGAGACACAAACCATAGAAAGTCATATTTTAGATTTCTAAAAGACTTCGAAGTGAAAAGTATACATTCACTTCTCACTTATTGCTCCTACATATTCATGAATTTGAGAGAAAATATAGGCCCTGTGTGTCTTAGCAACTAATGGGATATTTTTTGATATTTACATGCTTACACATAGAATGTGTTATAGTCTTCTCTTTTACATGCTGTAAAAAGGTTAACTCCTTTTCTGCAGAGATCTGAAAATGTGAAACAGTGCCTGAGTAGCTGAATTCATCTAATTCAAATTTCTTGCAGGTCTAAGACCTATTGATTTTCACTTGACTGCCTCCTTTTTCATCTGTCAATTGGTTACAAATTCTGGTACTGAAGAGAATACATTGGGGCTGGTGGCTCAGTGTGTTAAAGCCTCTGCCTTCAGTTCAGGTCATGATCTCAGGATCCTGGGATCGAGCTCCACATCGGGACATAATGTAACGACAGATAGTTTATATGGGAGCCCTTTGGGTACTCTGGTGGATGAATGTTTTTAAATTAGTTTTTCATGGACATGGGGAGTTAGAGACGAGAAGGGAGGTGGGGGAAATTGGAAGGGGAGCTGAATCATGAGAGACTATGGACTCTGAAAAACAATCTGAGGGTTTTGAAGGGGCGGGGGATTTGGAGGTTGGGGTACCAGGTGTTGGGTATCATAGAGGGCACTGCTTGCATGGAGCACTGGGTGTGGTGCAAAAAGAATGAATACTGTTATGCTGAAAATAAATAAAAAATTAATTTAAAAAATATTAGTTTTTCGTAAACTACAAAAAAAAAAAAAAAAAGAAAAGCGCTCCCATTTATAGCGTACACTTTATGGTTCACAAAGCACGTGCCAACAATAAAAATAATAATGGGTTACCGTTACACTTCATAGAAAAGGAGGTACAGGGAAATTGAATGAAAGGGAATAACAAAGTAGGTTCATAAGTCAATCTTCCTTGTAAAAAAATTAACCTGAAAGTGCGTTTCTGCCACCTCTCTCCTGTGTGACATTTTATCGATGGGAGATGGAAAATAAATGGTCTGGTTAACCTTTCCCTCCCCCTCAAAACCCATTATTTGAAAACACAAAAAGGGAAGTGAAGGGAGAAATCCTCCCACTCCCATTCCCACTCACCTCCATAGCCACCTCCTCTTCCAAGAACCTAGCAGACAAGGTGCCAAGAAGTGTTAGGTACCAGCAGTGGTCTCAGATCTCATTCAAGAATCATGGTGAAAGGCATTCAAAGAGATTGTGGGGGCACAGGGATCCAATTAAGGGGGACAAGTTTAAGGTTTGCCTGGTCCCCTAAAAACTAATGGCACTAGAGAAGATGAGCTTTGGGAACTATAGCATAATGGATACAATGTGTAAAAAGCTTCAGTGAGTCATGGTGGGAAGAGGCCAAGAGGGTAGCAAACACAGTCTTAGATGATGTTATTAATAGCACTATAGGCTCTAGATTTCCTGTTGTGGTGTTCTTGGCAAGACCAGCCCGGCCAAAGTGGATACTCTCAACCTGGAACAGAGGGTCTTGGAGATGCCAGCACGTGAGGTATGATGAGAGGGTAAAATGATAGGAGGTGTCCTTTGGAAGGACTGACTCCTTGACTTTAAAAGGGAGAACCCAAATCTGTAGGTGAAATCTTTCTGGCTACAAAGAGGGCCAAGGCCTCCTAAGGTCAAGGTCTCCTCGTCACTTGCAAAGATGTCGAAGAACATATTCAGACATTTCAAAGATGTCCTCATATCATTGGTTCCCACTCTGGAATTCTATCAATAAGGTGAGAGTTCCTCTAGTTGAAAAAGAGATCTAAAAAGACTTCCCTTTCTCATGTAATTTCTGTAACCTCCAGGACACACCCACCTCCCCCTTCCAGCTCTGTAATGAAGCCACAGCTGGTGCCAATTTGTGGAACTCCTTAAAGGCTATTCTCCCTTATATACCCCGGGACCAAGTTCCCATGCTCCCTCACCCGATTTCCTGCACTCACCTCCCACCTGGTGTGTTCACACCTGCAAGTGCCTTTTACCAACCCCTTTGCCAAAAGGCAGCCAGAGTGACCTTTCAAAGACCTATCAGTTCCTGGCATTTGTCTCCATAGAAATCTGCACTGATCTTCTAACAAATTCTCAGTCCTCCAAAGGCACCCATAATCCTCCCATCAGTCTATTCATACCCCTCCAACTGACTGATGCCTGTTCTGCCCCATCTCTCTGCCCTTCAACCACACTGCCTCCTTCTTCCTGTGGAGACCTCTCATGCCACCTGCCTCCAAGCACAGGTGATTCCCATTGATGGGAAGACCCTCTTCTCTCCCCCATCTCCCCACTCCAGTTACTCCCACTTATTCGTGAGCTCACAAGCCCCATGGTACACACTCTCCATGCAGCCTGCTCTCTCTTTTCTAGCATTGGCCTCCGTTTCTAGCTGTGCTTGTGTCAGGGATGTCCCTCCCCAGCCAGCCTCCAAGCTCTCCTTCCCTTTAGCTCCAACACCTGACACAGTGCCTGGCACGTAGTAAGCCCTGGCTAGCTTCTAAGAGCCTCACTGAGGGACTGAAAGCATTTTAAAAATGTCACCACGTAGGCTCGAAACTGTAGGCAGAAAAAGCTTTGCCTGGATTGACATTTTAGAGACGTATTCGTCAAGTTGGATATGTTCACTGACTTTACCTTGTAAAATTAAAAAAAAAAAGGACCTCTGTATCGCTTCGCATCTAAGGAAGGCGCATGTATACTATTAGACCACGTTATGAGCTTAATGGAAGGAGACAAGATGTTTTCGCTAAGAAAATGTATAAGACTGTTGAGGTCAAGTGGGAGGAAACAGTCCGTTTGTTGGAGCATTGCTATCTTACTCTATCACAGCCACTCATAAAAATCTGACACGGGGTGAGTCAGAATTGTCTGTCGGAGATGAGTTAGATCTGGCTCATGTTCCTACAGACATGAAAGCCAGAAGCGAAGAAGGAGGCTTTGAAAGCGTGGGTTGAGGAGGCCGTGTGGTTCACTGCGATGAGCTAAGTGCCCAGGGCCACCAGCAGACATGCTGGCCTGTGTCCGTCCTTTGTTCTGGGGTCCCTCTTGCACCATGTGGTGAGGCTGGTGGCTGGGAGCAGCTCAGGACAGGACCTGGTGGCATCTTACCTCTCCCACCCTCCTGTGGGAGATGTGGCAGCACAAGCCTGCCTTCACCCTCTCATGACCATCCCCCAAATGGTTACATGCGATAAGCAAACAGTGCCTCTTGAGGAAGATGGGCATGTTCCAATGGAGCCCCGAGAGGATGCACAATGTGTTAACAAGGGGTCAGTACAGCACGACAGACAGCGGATGCTACAGGTTGGTGAGGAGATCCAGGAAGGCAAAGAACAGGAGAATGAACAAGGAAGCTCCAAGCGAAGGTCGGGCATTTTAGGATGGTGGGAGGTTCTCTATACCTGGCTGCCCTCCATAGGAACCTAGGTCCAAATTCAATAAAACATCCTTTGGCCCCAGTCAATTATTGTGCACTGTTTTTGTCTTTGTTATCTTATCGAACATGCACATGCACGTTTGGACAGAGAGGCAGAGAGATCCCAATCAGGGGGTGGAGCTGGAGAGGGAGAAGCTTACTTGCCCCTGAGCAGAGAACCTGAGAACAGAGTCAATGCCAAGGCCCTGGAATCATGAGTTGATCTGAAGGCCGCGTCTGAACTGATGGACACAACCCGGGACCCAACAATTGACTTCTGAATACCTCCTGGTTCTAGACAGAACCGCTGCTCTGTCATTGTTCAGAAATGCAGGGGATAAGGATTTTGGCTTGGCTGCTGTTGCTTGAGCTATCCGGCCTGCTTCGAGAGCTGGTATAGCTTTTCCTCTTGAAGTCAGTGACTGGGCTATGGACAAACTATTCTCCGATGCCTATTTGCCTAAAGAGAATACCTCCATGCCTAGATTTTCCGGGGGGAATGGCACTATGTCTTTAGGTGCTTCGCTTCTGTGGAAGGTGTTGGGAGTTCTCTGTGCCTCTGATTCTGGACCACTTTCTCTGCTCCCAGATGAGGGTCCTTTCCAGCCCCGAGTTCTCTAATCTAGGATCAGCCCTCTTTTCTTTCTCTCACTCTTAATTCACCTACAAGAGGCACCTCTTTCATTTCCTTAGAGATTCCCTAAGCTCACTATCATGTTCCATCATTCTGCCTTCTCTCTTAGAATTTGCATCCTTATTTTCTAGGCTTGTTCTTCTCGGTTCCTAATTGGATCTTCCACTTCTACCATGTTCCCGAACTTTGCATCCAGTCTCCTGCCAATCTTCTCTTCAGGAGTTCTTTAGGTGTTTTTATCTTTATCAGTTTTATCTCTGTGTTTCGAGACTCTCTGATATCTCCTATGTTTTCTGATGTACAGCGAGTATCCAGGCCACAGCTTTCTATCCCGCATCGGGCGTGTTCTATGTAGAGGTTTCACTCTGACTGCCTAGTCGTAATCACTCCTTCTTCCTTTACCTGGGAATCAATTGATTCTTCCATCTTTGCATTGGATCTAAGTCTCTGTCACCTCTCTGTATTCGTTAAACTCATTCTGTTTTCTAACCTGAGGGTAATTTATTTAGGAGGAAGTGATCCGTGAGTGACCCAGGGCTCGCCCTTAAGGTTTGTTGAGTGCATGCGTGTGTGTGTGTTTGTGAGAGTGTATGTGGCATGCATGCCACTGCTGTTTGTGTTGTGGCTGACCCTGTCCTGGAGGCCAGTCATTTGCAGTAGCTCTCCTTTCCAGCCGTTTGTTGTTTTTAGGGTCCGGGCTGAATATGCTGAGGTTTACCTTGGTGGGCTCTGGTGTGCCTGTGAAAGGAGAAACTCTACCAACTCAACAGAACGCAGGCCTGCAGAATGCTGTGTTCAGAAGAGAACATGTGGTCAAAGCTTTCTTCTCGTCCCGTATGGGAGAGTCTGTTCTCCTTGGACTAAGCATCTTGGACTGAGGAAGGCAATCCTCCAAGTGTTCCACTGTTGGTATTTTGTGTTGGCTGGCTAGGGAGTCTCTGTCCTCACATACCTGTCTTGGCCAAGCTCTGTGTTGATGCTGCTGTTGTGAGAGCCAAAATTTATTATGTCCACATTGAGTCATCTCCACGAACACTGCCTTTCACGGAATCACTCCCACGACTCATCATCTTCCCACTGCGTCTCTTGGTATTGTCTCTCTCTGATCATTGTCTCCAGGCTGTCTGCTCCTGGTCGCTTGTTGGTGTCATATGCAGGAAAAAGATGGTGTTCTTTCAAGTTGATGTCTGCCAAGCCTGCTGATAGGAAAACTTCAGCCCTCAACACTTGTGTTGTCAAGTACTCGTGCCCTTCAGACCCTCTGCGTCTCACAGTCAACGGCACTGGGAAACAGGTTCCTTGTGTGTTCCCAGGGTGCCCTGCTCTCCTGTGCTTTGGTCCTCTTCATGGACTCCAGCCCTCTGATCCACGAACCAACCAAATCTCCCCTGAGCCATGTCTCCAACCTTCTCCCATCATCTCTGCAACTTCCGTTCTCTTTCGCTGTGGAGTTTACCTTGTAGGCTTCAGGTCAATTTCCACCCCACTGCAGTTGTTGTGGTCATCTTTTTGTTGCCTTCATGGTTGAAGAAGCATGAGGTTATTAGACACTACTACCATCTCAGTGTCTTCATGTCACCACAATTTGTACTGTGACATAAGCAAGAAGGAATTCTTCCACATGTCTCTTATGGCAGTCTTGCGGAGAGCATTGGACTTTGTCACATCTATCATTCTCAGAAAGACAATAAACAGACGATTTCACTAACTCATGACAGTCAAGAAACATACGAAAAAGAAAGGGTATTGGGACAAACATTATGACTCTAATGAGGAATTCAAATGGTGCTGTTTGTTGGAAGGCCGTTTTGTGAGAACACGGGATTCTTGAAGAGGACAAGAGATGACATTCCTTTAAGGAGATTTCCTGAAACTAATGGAATGTGAGATTTCAAGGCATGTCAAATTGAATTGCTACCCACAAGAGACCGAATTCCATTCTCTCGTATTTTAATAATAATTGTGATGTGAAACACACACACACCACACAGCATTAACACATGCACATGCAAACACACAAAGATAAGACATGCAAAATATGGGAAGGAAGCGAGGAATCGTACCAATGAAGCAACCCCAAGAAAATACCATATAGGTGAAAGGCAAATAGAATCCAAGTCAGAAGCCAACCGAAATGAGAAAGTGAACTATTACCTGTCAATAATACATTCAGTACTCAGGACTAAAGACTCCCGTCAATACAAACAGTTTGTAACAGTGGTTGAAATTCCAAATCAAAAAAAAAAAAAAAATAGAAACATCCATAAGAAAACAGCAAATATTAAACAGGCTCGTCCTTCTGTTGCCCATAGGAGATTTCCTTCGACTATAAAGATACTCATAGCTTGCAAGTGAAGAAACAGGGAAGATGTAGGTTATGCTATTCCCAAGGAGAAGAGAGCCAAAGTGTTTGTGCCTAAGTCAGCGAGAGTCATTTTATGCCTTCGACAGAAAAAAGCTAAGCGGAAGGTGTTTTGTCTTGATGGAGCATCAAAACATCAGAAACCTGGAAGAATTGCCAACATATCCACCATGAAAAAAGGTGTATCTAAACGTTGGAAGCCTATGAACACACAGGAATGGAGATGGCGACGTTTATCCAATACTGTTGGCAACTATGATATCCAGGTTAAGCACAGGACAGATTATCTGGATGGGAAGGTGCTAAGGAATAACAGACGTCCACATGGGCATTCGAGACCACCTGAACTTTGGGGGTCCATGAGTAAGATTGCGTCTCTGAGGACAATAAGATATGTTCTTCCCAGCAGCAGACCTAACTTTGTCTATCGCAGGTCATGAGCTCGAGTCCAAATCCAGTCATAATTCATGGAAGAGAAGTCAAAACCTATCCTGTGCACTTATCATCACGAAGGTATGAAAACAGGAAGATATCACTTTCAAATTGGAAATACAGCCAGACACTAAAGTGGAAAACACAACACATTCACGAACTGCAATGAATGCAAGAAAGAAAATCCAAAGGAAAAGAAGAGCCATGAACGAAGGAATTCTAAGAAACTTAGAGGAGGATGCCAAAACATTTTATGGGGAAACAATATAGGGTTAAATGTGTGCATTTCCAAAATTTAAAAACACCGAAAAAGAAAGCCACCTAAAAGGACGACTGAAGGAACAAGATGAAGAAAAACCGAACTCCAAAGTTAACAGAAAAATTGAAATCAGACATGTGATTATCAAAATTAAGGAAATACAAACAAACCAATAGGAAAAAAATCAGGAGATCTCACACTTGAGTTTTGACAACAGGAACAAACCACAGAAGCCATTACTGGGATAAAACAGGGAGACAAGCACACAGCTGCAAGTATGAAACCACATCACAACTGGTAGCAAGGAAAAAAGAATAACCGAAAAGGCATAGCCACACATTTATGCTAGCAAATCCAAGAACTGAGAGAAAAGGATAAATTCCCAGACACATAGAAACTTCCAAGATTAGGTCAGGAAACCTACAAAATCTCAGCTCTCTAGTTTAGACGGAAGCCTTTGAAGCAGTAATCCAACCCCTGCCAACACACAGAAGGCCAGGTCAAGTCATTTGCTTGGGCCACTCTTCTATGTATTTAGTGAAGGCATTGTCATGTCCTCTCATCAAATCCAGAGATGGAAGAGGTGGGTAAACTCTAATTTACAAGGATAAAGACCCAATTCAAAGAAGGACATTTTAGGAAACCCACCCATGTCATTTCAATAAGGAAAGATAATAAACAATATAATTCTTTCCTTTTCTCCCTGTGACTTCCTTTGGTTTTGAGAGGGCCACATTGTTTTCCTATGAATTGATGTTGTTCTTGTTGCTGTTCTGTTGAGAAAGCCTGCCTATCATCCATCATCCATTTTTGACAGAGTATTCACGGATGCTTTAGTTGCATGGACGTCCTAGTGCTCCTCCTAATATATGCCACAACTCCTGACCACCCATTAATCAGTTCTCTTTTCGGTAGCCCTCAGCTGGATTCTCAGAGTCCTGAGTCACTCCTGGTGGGTCTCCTTCTCTGACTTCTTGCCCTTCATTATTCCCTTCCTTTACTAGGGCCAAGGTATTCCTCCCGAGGCACATATTGTGGGAAGCCATATGATATTTCCCTTTGTCTGCTTGCCTTTTCCATTTCCCAACAGCAGGGCATGGGACATTCATGTCAAGGCAAGGTCCAGGGGTTCATTCACTTCGATGGCAGAGGAACACTGAGGTGCCGAAATGGACCCAAACTTCCTGATCCACTAGTCCTTGCAAGGGCATTGCGGCTCACTCCAAAGGTCTGCTCGAATGGGCCTTGCAAGCCGTCTATATACGCCGTCCCTTTCCTTCTGACTAAAGAGTCTTGGTCCACATGTCTATACCCGTTACCACAACAAGTACAGTTAACTAATAATAACAACGGGTTCGGTAGACCTCTCTGAGAGTTAGCTCTGATGCAGAAGGTCACTCTCCTCAAAGACTTTCAAAGGTATTTAAAGGAAAGCCAGGTAGACAGAGGCCTCATCCCTTAGCCGCGTGTTTCAGAACACTAGGAGACGAGGACACAGACGGCACCATATAGCGATGCCCTCACCTTTTACCTCGGAAAGGGACTTTCCGTACCTTAGTCATCACTGACCCATAAGCAAAAGACGCTGACAAAGTACGCTCTCACCCACAAGACGAGAAACCCCACGGAGAGCTGCTCATACACGCGACCTCACCTTTTCTTGAGATATCTAGAAATTGTAGTGTAAAAGGACACCTTGCCGTCTCTGGGGATATGTTGGCCTAAAGGAAGGTATACTGAATGTCATTTTCCTTCCTCTATGTCTCCAGAAAGGGGAAGTTTGACATTAAACCACAAGACATCCTGAGTTCTTGATCAGGTTCAGAGGGCTCTTGTTTTGTCCTTCCTGGGGCTTCCTACTTAAAGCCATAGGACACCAAGGTCATGGGAGAGGGACAGCTGCTTCAGTGAAGCCAGCATCTGTGATGTCACAAAGCTTTGAGGTCATAGCAACCACTCCTCATCAACCCAGGCCTGATCACTACACTTGACTGGAGTAGTCATGGGTGGGCCAAGAGGACCCCAGGCCGTCCCAAACTGCTGGAGCCGCCTGGGTCTCTCACCAAGGCAGTTTGCGAAGCGAGTCGGTGTCACCTTCTCCATGGCCCAATTCATAGTATTTGGTCGTGAGTGTCAGCACCAGCCCTCTGGACCTCGGAGAAAGGCAAGATGCCGCATTCCATCTTAGCACCGACAAGCCAAGAAACTAACAGACCGCAAGCAATGCCTCAGGGGAGGAAATCTGAGCCCTGCGTAAGGGTGAGACCCTCCCACCAAATCATGGAGCATCTCAACAGGAAAAGGTCCACCCAAGGGAAGCTCAAAGTGAACCCCCGCAACCGTGCCAAAGACATGTCTGGAGTCTTCCACAGAAAGCACACGAGTACCTCAATGGTCTCCAGAAACGGTGCCAACAAGGCCTCCCAATCTTCCAAAAAGACCATGCATCCAAGGCAGAGTCTACACCCTAGAACCTTAGGTCCAGGACGGACTCATGTTCTTGGAGTCCACAGAAGCCAACGGAGAGCATGTTGGAAGAGACCCATAGCCCAATGAAGCCAACTGAAAGACTTCCGTGCCCATTTCAGGAAGACAACTTGTATGTGCAAAAGGACGCATTGAAGAGGATTCGAATGTGGAAGAACCTTGAGCACTCCCTCATGGTGGATCAGCTACCCTCTGTGGAACTGCATGGAGATGTGGCAGCACAAGCCTGCCTTCACCCTCTCATGACCATCCCCCAAATGGTTCCATGCGATAAGCAAACAGTGCCTCTTGAGGAAGATGGGCATGTTCCAATGGAGCCCCGAGAGGATGCACAATGTGTTAACAAGGGGTCAGTACAGCACGACAGACAGCGGATGCTGCAGGTTGGTGAGGAGATCCAGGAAGGCAAAGAACAGGAGAATGAACAAGGAAGCTCCAAGCGAAGGTCGGGCATTTTAGGATGGTGGGAGGTTCTCTATACCTGGCTGCCCTCCATAGGAACCTAGGTCCAAATTCAATAAAACATCCTTTGGCCCCAGTCAATTATTGTGCACTGTTTTTGTCTTTGTTATCTTATCGAACATGCACATGCACGTTTGGACAGAGAGGCAGAGAGATCCCAATCAGGGGGTGGAGCTGGAGAGGGAGAAGCTTACTTGCCCCTGAGCAGAGAACCTGAGAACAGAGTCAATGCCAAGGCCCTGGAATCATGAGTTGATCTGAAGGCCGCGTCTGAACTGATGGACACAACCCGGGACCCAACAATTGACTTCTGAATACCTCCTGGTTCTAGACAGAACCGCTGCTCTGTCATTGTTCAGAAATGCAGGGGATAAGGATTTTGGCTTGGCTGCTGTTGCTTGAGCTATCCGGCCTGCTTCGAGAGCTGGTATAGCTTTTCCTCTTGAAGTCAGTGACTGGGCTATGGACAAACTATTCTCCGATGCCTATTTGCCTAAAGAGAATACCTCCATGCCTAGATTTTCAGGGGTAATGGCACTATGTCTTTAGGTGCTCCGCTTCTGTGGAAGGTGTTGGGAGTCCTCTGTGCCTCTGATTCTGGACCACTTTCTCTGCTCCCAGATGAGGGTCCTTTTCAGCCCCGAGTTCTCTAATCTAGGATCAGCCCTCTTTTCTTTCTCTCACTCTTAATTCACCTACAAGAGGCACCTCTTTCATTAACTTGGTGATTCCCTAAGCTCACTATCATGTTCCATCAAAGAATACATTCAAATGGCCAACAGACACATGAAAAAATGCTCCACATCACTCGGCATCAGGGAAATACAAATCAAAACCAGAATGAGATACCACCTCACACCGTTCAGAATGGCTAAAATGAACAAGTCAGTCAATGACAGATGCTGGCGAGGATGTGGAGAAAGGGCAACCCTCCTACACTGTATGTGGGAATGCAAGCTGGTGCAACCACTCTGGAAAACAGCGTGGACGTGCCTCAAAAAGCTGAAAATAGAACTACCCTATGACCCAGTGCTTGTAGTACTGGGTATATACCCTACAGATACAAACGTGGCATTCTGAAGGGGCACATGCACCCAAATGTTTATAGCAGCAATGTCCACAATAGTTAAACTATGGAAAGAAACTAAATGTCCTTCAACAGATGAATCAATAAATAAGATGTGGTATATATGTTCAATGGAATACTATGCAGCCATCAAAAAAAAATGAAATCCTGCTATTTGTGATGACGTGGATGGAACTAGAGGGTATTATGCTTGGAGAAATAAATCAATCTGAGAAAGACAACTATCATATGATCTCCCTGATATGATGAAGTGGAGATGCAACATAGGCAGTTTCGGGCGTACGAAAAGAAAAATAAAAAAAAGATGGTATTAGGAGGGAGACAAACCATAAAAGACTGAATCTCACAAAACAGACTGAGGGTTGCTGGGGGGAGGTGTGTTGGGAGAGGATGGTGGGGGTATGGACATTGGAGAGGGCAGGTGCTATGGTGAGTGATGGTGAGTGCTGTGAATCACAGACCTGTACCCCTAGGGATAAAAACACATTATATAAAAAATTTTAAAAAATAATTTAAAAAACCCATTAAAGAAAAAACACAGATTGCAAGCCCAGAGCTAATCTCATATTCAATCAAAACTTTTGAAAGTTTTCCCCTTAAAGATCAGAAGAAAGACAAGTGTGTCCATTTTCACTACTCTCATTTGACACAGTAGTGGATGTCCTAGCCAGAGAAACAAGGAACACAAAGAAACAAGAGTCTCCAAAAAAAAAAAAAAGGAAGAAGTAAAATTTTCTTTTTTTGGATAACATGAACTTACATGTTAAAAAATCCTAAAAAATTCACAAAAAATTTGAATAAACAAATTTAGTAAAATTACCAAATACAAGATCAATATATAAAAGAAAAGAATTTTGTTTTGTTTCTTTTTTTTTTTATGGACTGCTTCCCAGTTTGTCATGTGATCCTTGTTCAGTGATCACGCTAATCTTCTCTGCATCATTCCAATTTTAGTATATGTGCTGCCAAAGTAAGCACAAGACAGGAGCATTTTATCATTCTAATGATGAACTATCTGAAAAAATAAAGAAAACAATCTAATTCACAATAGCATCAAAAATAATAAAATACTTAGGAATAGATTTAACTAAGAAGATGAAAGATCTGTACTCCATAAACTATGACATTGATAAAGAAATTGAAGGTGACAGAAATGGAAAGATAGCTCATATTTATGAATGGTAAGAATTAACATTGTTAAAATGTCCATACTACCGTAAACCATCTGTAAATCCAATTCCTATCAAAAATCCAATGTTAGGGGCGCCTGGGTGGCTCAGTGGGTTAAGCCGCTGCCTTCGGCTCTGGTCATGATCCCAGGGTCCTGGGATCGAGCCCCGCATCAGGCTCTCTGCTCAGCAGGAAGCCTGCTTCCTCTTCTCTCTCTGCCTGCCTCTCTGCCTGCTTGTCATCTCTCTCTGTCAAATAAATAAATTAAAAATCTTAAAAAAAAATCCAATATTATTGTTTTACAGAAGTAAGTAAAGAATCCTAAAGTTTATATGAGACCATAAAAGACAACAAATAATCAAAGCAGTTCTGAGAAAGAATGAAGAAGGGAGATTACACTTCTTGATTTGAAACTATACTACAAAGCCCTCATGCTCAAAACAATAAAGTAAACTGGCATAAAAACAGACCAATAAACAAGTAGAACAGAATTGAGAGTCCAGAAATAAATCCTTTCATACAGTCACCTAATATTTGACAGGGGCCAACATATGTAATGGGGAAAGATAGTCTGTTCAATAAATGATATTTAAAACTGAATAGTCACATAAACAGTATGAAAAGGGAACCTTATATCACTCATAAGTCTGAACTTGAAATAGATTAAAGACTTAAAGGTGATGCATGAAACTAAATTTCCTAAAGGAAAACATAGGAAAAATTCTCCTTGACATTGGTCTTGCCAATAGTTTTTTGGATACCAGACTAAAAACACAAGCAAAAAAAGCAAAAATAAATAAATGGTATTACATCATACTAACGTTTCTGCATTGCCAAAAAAAGGGAGAGAGAATGAAAACACAATCCACAGAATGTAAGAAAATACTTACGAATCTTATATCTGAAAAGAGGTTAATAACCAACAGATACAAATAGAAAAAAATATATGATTAAAAAAATAGCAAAAGGATCTCAATAGACTTTTTTTTTTCAAAAAAGTTATATAAATGACCAACAGGAGCATTAAAAAGTGCTCAACGTAAAAATCTCAGGGCAAAGTCCTTATGTTGTTGTTGTTGTTGTTTACCTCTGAAAAACACAGCAAGATATTAGAATATATACTACCAAAAAATTGAAACTAACCAATTTTGGTAAATATTGGGGAAAACGGGGAACTTATGCACTGTAATAGGGATATAAATTTGTATGGAAAACAGTATGGAGATTATTCATATTATTAAAAGTAAAATTACCATATGATTCAGTAATCCCACTTCTAGGTATCTATCTAAAGAAAACGAAGTTCACTGTTCAAAGACATATCTGCACTCTTATGTTTATTATAAAATTATTAACTCTAAGCAAGAGATGGAAATAACTTCAGTATCCATTAATGGATAAATGAGTAAAATAAGTATGGTAAATATATACTACGGAATACTACTTAACCATGAAAAATTAAGAAATACTGCCATTTACAACAGCATGGATGGATCTTGAAGGTATTATTCTAAGTGAAATATTTCAAAGATTTTGTATATTTTTTTAATTTATGTATTATGATATCCCTTACATACAGAATCTGAGGAAAAGGAAAACTAATGGAAACTTAGAGTTGAGTTGACAAGGGGTGAACCTGGGGTGGAGTAAGGTGGTCCAAGGGTGCAAACTTGCAACTATAATATGAAAAAGTTCTGGGGATCTAATGTACAGCATGATGATCATAGTTAATAAGATATACATACTTTTTTTATTGTGCTTCCCTTTATTAAACTTTGCATATATCACATTCTTACAAGTTGAAAGTTTATAGCAATCTTGTATAAAAGAGGTCTGCTGCCACCATTTTTCTAACAACATTTGTTCATTTTGTGTCTCTTTGTCACATGTTGGTAATTCTTGCAATATATCAAGTTTTTTCATTATTATTGTATTTGTTATGGTGATCTGTGATCAGTAATTATGACCCACTGAAAACTCAGAACTAGTGTACTTAAGGTATATACATTGTTTTTCTTTAAAAACATAATGCTTTTGAACAGTGCAGTATAGTTTTTATTTTTTATATGCACTGGGAAACATAATTTTTTATATGCACTGGGAAACCAAAAAATATAATAATTTGACTTAGTTTATTGAGATAATCACTTTATTGAGGCAGTCTGGAACAAAACCCACAAGACCTCTGAAGTTTATCTCTACTATACTATATACATAAAAGTTGCTAAGAGAGTAGATCTTAAAATTCCTTATGATAAATGCATAAAAAACAGTGGCAACTATACGAGATAGTAGATGTATTAACATTTTTATGTAGATTATATTGCAATAAAGATGTATACCAATTTATCAAATTGTACAAAATTTACACAATGTTAAAGGTTTGCAATGTTATAAGAAATCATTTCTTAAATTTACAAATATGTCGATTTTTTTCAATAAACCTGGAAAAAACTTTTTGTAGAATTAATCTATTTTTCAAAAAATGAAGTAAGGCAGTAGAAACTGCAACTAACTCTGAAATAATAGAATATAAAATCCATTTTCATTATATACACTGTGACAAAAAGTATTACTTAGTTTACAATGGAGGAGTACTTATGAAACATGAAGGATGGTCTATAAAAAAGGCTGAAAGAGCTCAGTTTTAAGGTTTAAATTTAAAATCTTCTTTTGAAATACTAAACTGACCACCCAGTGTTCCAAACATCAATGTCTTAACTGCATGAATTTATTTCATACAACTCTATAATCTAGTTTCATAAGAAAACAGCATGCAAATTTTGAATAAGACAGACTTGCTTAAGTTTCATGTTCAACAGTAAAGGATACCTCCCTAAAAACAAATAGAAGACAAATCAGCATATTTATTATGATAATTATTATTCATAAAGAGATTCATATTGAATTAGGGAATATATATCCTCAGAGGGGGTAAAGTAAAATGAAATTTATTTTGGTAAATGTGTCTATGAATAGTCAATACAATGCCTCAATATAAATGAATATTACCATTTTGAACAATTTAATTACTATTAGTAGAATTATTATAAGTATAAAAATAGCTATCATTTTAGCATGGAATATGAGATTCTCATGCTCCATGCTTCATCACATACACACAACAACGCAGCATAAGTATTATCATCACCATTTCATGGGTGAAAAAACTGAGGCTAACACATTTGGATAACTGGTTTATGATTACATGGGTAGCAAAAATGCATCACACTAATTTAGGCTTTATGATTTCAGAATTGTACTCTTACCATTGCACATTCTATTACTCTGTAAATACTTGGCCTGTTTTCATTTGGTTCTTTAATTTTATTCATGTGGTGATGGCTTAAAGCTTCATTTAAAGGAAGCTTAAAAATTTCATTTAACCAAAAGCTCCCAAGAATTAAAAATGTCATTGATCTAATGTAGACATGGATATCATTAGTTAATGGGTAACTATATATTTTCCACTCTAGTGAGATAAAAGAGTATTTTTCTAAGTTTTAGTCTCTCAGTGTTAAAAAGGACTTTGTTAAAATAGAAATATTTAGACAAAGGTGATCAAAAGTCTGGATCAGGTCACCTTAAGGTAAATATTAGGAAACTGAGGAAACAAATGGAGATTTGAACACTGAGCTATGATATAATGAATGGTTTCAAGTATTTAGTAGAGTATAGAAAAGCCCTTTAAAGCCTGGTCTTAGCCTAGCATTGCAGCTTCTGGGATATCTATCTATCATCTATCTATCTAGATATAATGTGAAAACTTTTTTAACTTAAAGATTTTGAGAAATAGAACATAATCAGCACCATAGAAGATCTGTTTATGATAACAACCTAGCCCCTCCTCCCAGTTTGTTAATATTCTCTCTTATTTAATGTAACATTGTGCAAATAGACCACTACAGATCTGCTGTTATGAATGAAATAGCTATAATCATCTGTTTGCATATCCTGGTGAAAATATTCATTTAGTTCCATGTTGTATTTCTAGGAATGGACCAAATTTTTATTTTTATTTTTAAGTTTTCTAAATATTGTCCAACTTACCTCAAATGTTTTTATTATGGGCACTTTCATTCTTTCACATTCTTGCAAGGCAATTTTACTGTTGCCCAATATGGTAAGTGTGTAATAGTATGTCATTTTAGGTTTTAATTTATTATTAATTTAATTTAATTTAATTCCAGATTCATAATAAAGATAAACAGTTTTTATATATGAGTGGCCATTTGGATTACCCTTTCTGAAAAGTGCATGCTCAAATCTTTTGATATCTTAACATTGTGTCATACTGACTTCTTTAATAGTAGATTTTCTGAATGAACTTTTAGCTGTGTAGGTCTTCTCTATTTTATTTTGAACTTGTTTTCATTTCAAAATCTTTATATTTATTTTCATAATCTGCTTTTATTTTTCTTTGTCTATTATCTATCTATCTATCTATTTATTTGCAAGCAAGAGAGAGCGAGCAAGTGAGAGTGCAGGGAGGGATAGAAAAAGAAGGGAAAAGAATCTTAAGCAGACTCCAGGCTCAGCACAGAGCCCAACTCTGGGCTCTATTTCACAACCCTGACATCATGACCTGAGCCAAATGAAAGAGATAAAATAAAATTAAGGTGTTAAAAAAAAAAGGAAAAAGAATTGGAGGTTTAATTAAGTGAGCCACCCAGGCACCCCTGTGGTACCTTAAATTAGATGTCATATCTTTAAAGTTCTAGAGTATCCATTTGTTCATTTATAAAACCTTTCTCAATATCATTTTTAGTGTCAGTTTTTGGTTCAATTTGCTTCCCCTCTCATTTCTTTGAGCAGAGTAATCAAGCCATTTTACAATCTTTATTGATCATTTTAACATCATACTTAATCCCATTTTGTCTATCAAATCTTGTTAATGGTTTTTCTTTGTGTGCTTTGTTACATTTTGCTATGTTCAAGACATTATATTTGAAACTCTTATTGAGTAGGGATAATTAAGAGCTATAATAATGGTATGGTCCTCCTTGGTAGGATTTTCTCTTATATCTGAGACTCTACAAGACAATCATACTCCAAATTCAGTGATTGACTTTCTCAGTTTACACAGAAGGCAAGGTAGGCTATAGTCTTATTTCTGCTTCTCCTTGTGCTTTGTGGATCTCAAGTTAAATTTGGGTTGTACAAAAGTCCTCAAATTTGATTGCTGCTGGATTTTGAATTTTGTTTCTCTAGTATCAAGAGTCTATGAACAACACAGCTCAGTGTGTTTTAGCAGTTTCAAATGCTCTCATAGCTAAAATGGCTTCAGGGCATATATCTCTAGGCTCTCATTGTATTTCGTATTTTGGCCCAGTAATCCCTCACTTATTTTTATAATCATTCTGATATTTTTAACTTTAAAAGCTATTTTGTCTGGATTTTTAGTTGTCTTAAGTAGGAGTTTTTAGATCACCATTACTAGAAGCAACAACAAATATACATGAAAATATCTGCAGTAGTTTATCACATCTTTATGGCTTTGAACTTCCATAAGCTGAGGCATCCTTCTCTAATCACTTAGGCAAACTCCAATTTACCCTTTAAAACAACCCAAGAATTGCTTCATTTAAGAACATGTTCAGGGATGACTCTTCCCCACTGTTCTTACCAACATTCCCACACACTCTTTGCTACCCAAAGCTTGTTTATGAACTTTCGTTAGGTATATCAGCGTGACCAGAATTTTGCTCTATTGTATTTTTGTCCTTTAGAGCTTTAATTAAATATGAATTCCATAGAAAGTCTGTCCCTTTTCTTTCAAACCTGGGTTAGTTATTTCTTCTCATTCTTTGTCAGAAGTTACTTTATTAGAGAAACTTATAGCTCTATTGTGACTTTGGAGCCTTTACAGTTTTTCGACTGGAAAAATCACCCATCCCTGAGATTTTTACGCAGCTTCCTAGCTGATATTATTCAGAAATCTGTTCAAAACAGACTTTTTCAGGGAGGCCCTTTTGGACCACTCAGTTTAAAAACCTCTTCTCAATCACTGCTCTTTTAAAAATGTGCTTATTTAGTTCAAATATGCATCTCTATTAAAGAAAAATCAGTACGTTTTTTTTTTTTAAAGTTGGCTTACCTATTATCTATCTCTCCCATTAAAATGATTCCTCTGGCCTGGGGTTTTGTTGTGCTCATCTTAGGCCAGGCACTCAATAAATTGTCTCTGAATGATTGAATTGTTTGACTCCCTTGCTAGATTCTCAACTTCATGAGGCCAAGGATTGTTCTATTCAGTCCTTCTTTATCCTCAATGTCTGTTATATTGCAGTCACTTACATGACTAATGGGAAAAATCACAGAAAGAAAGAGTTAAAACTACATAAAAACCCCGTAGGTTCAATAACACAAAGCTTTCTAAAATTATTTAGCCCAGGAATTGAATACTGGCTGCACTTTTGATTTTTTTTTAATGGTATTGAATTTAATTTAAATGGAAATACTGGAATGGTAGAATAATAAAAAAATTATAAAAGCAACTTGCTCCTTAAAGTAAGAATTATATAGGGCATCTCTTCTAGAAGCAAAATTTTCAAATGACAAACATCTGAAAGCATAGAAGGAGAAGTAAGAGTGTGAATTGTACTTCAATGCTCTTTTCTTTATATTCAACAAACAGCTTCATTCACACACCTTTCCAATTTTTTCAACTCTTTTGACAAAGCCTTCAGAGGAGTTACTGCTGATGACAACCATCACAGCCTAACAGGAGAAATTTTATAAAGAAAAATAATAGCATGTTTTTCCCAAATTGTTAAGGATATGGTGAAGCTCTGTCGGATTCAAAGGAGGAATGTGCAATTCCATGCTATATATAATAATAACTTGTTTTAATAGTGGCTTTGCAATTTTTCAGATATATCCATTTACTGAAACCACTATCAAATAAACAAAAACAAACAAATGAACAGGGGTTCGAGACAGAAATTATCTAATCTAAAAATAGCACATGTTCACAGAATACACAACACATATCCCAAGTACTACTATAGGTTTCAAGTAATAGTCAAAACAATAGTAAACATGATTCAGACCCTACCAGTCAAATCATAAATGGGACCTTAACAGTAAATCCTTATCTTTAGATCAAAGCGGGTAATTGGGGGCTGAAGATACATTATAGAACTAATATGTTATAGAACTCCTCTGAAATGAGTCATTTATTCCATCACTTTTCCTGCACAGCTGCTGACCCATGTTTTGGTTCCTGGAAATAGCTGCTACCCTGTCATACTTCTTAAAAGCACATATATTGATAACTCTACTCATTCCTCCATTCCTCTGTGACTGTCACTGTGTTAAAATGTGGAGTCAGCTGACTCACTTGTGATGGTAATAAAGTAGATGAGTTTGCAAAGTATTTTGTTATTTCTAAAAATGCAAAAACCAAATTACATTGAAATCATAAGGGGTGTTTCAGGGAGAGCTGTAGGATGTGGTTTCTTGTGTAATCCACAGAGATTAGCTCCAACACATATTTAAACTCTCCTCTAGGAGCAACCTTAGTGGTAAAGCAAGAAGATAAACAGATGTATACACACCCTGGCACAAAATTATCACTTATGTTTGGCTTCCTAGTCTCCTCGTGTTACTTATTTATCTTAACTTCTCTCTGAAATCAGGGAACACAGAATCTCAATCAGTAGACATTTTTCTACTGAATTACCCAATAGTCCGATCATACCCCTAATACTTTTTAAAATTATTTCACTCATAATCCCAAATCTGCTTTGCTTCCTCATCTTAGTACACTGTAATTTGATTTCAAAATGAGGACAGTTGTCAGTAATGCCACATTCATTCATCTATTTTACAATTCCATGTGCTTATAACTATGAAGATATGTTAATAACATCCATTCCAATAAGCCACCCTAAATTTATTATCATGAAACAAGACCTCAAGAAAGAGAATTCAAAATCATCCATGTATTTGCAACTTATTGCAATAAAGCCTTTATCAATAGACTTCCCTGTGCACATGGTGGTCAAATTGCTGGTGAAAACCAGCCAGATCTATTACAAGCTTTCTCATGGCTTCTAGGTAACCCAAGTGAGCCTTTATTGATACTGGGAAGGGATAAAGCAGGGAAGGGATAAACAGTGCTATAAGATTTGGCTAGACAAAAGTAATGACTCTCATTACAAAGTGAGTATTTTTTTTTCAAGCTTTAGTTCAGTTTATTTTTCTTGTATAAAACTATGTAGTAGCCACAGCTGGAGCCTGGGTCCTCTGAACAGAGACTCTGGTGTGGGTCTTCACAAGATGGTCCGTGAACTCCTGATAGGGAGACTTGGTGAACACAGCTGTAGGTCTTGGAGATGGCATCGAAAGTAGCCTTGGCAAAGTTCCCTAGGGTGGCAGTGCAGCCCCTGGCCGAGGTGTAGCAGTCGTCAATACCAGCCATCATCAGCAGTTTCTTGGGCACAGGGGCCGAGACAATGCCAGTGCCTCTGGGGGCGGGGATGAGACGCACCAGCACAGAGCCACAGCGGCCAGTCACCTTGCACGGGACAGTGTGGGGCTTGCCGATCTTGTTCCCCCAGTAGCCTCGCCGCACAGGGACAATGGAAAGCTTCGCCAGAATGATGGCTCCGCGGATGGCAGTGGCTACCTCCTTGGAACACTTGACATCCAAACCGACGTGTCCATTGTAATCTCCGATGGCGACAAATGCCTTGAACCTGGTCCGCTGGCCCGCGCGCGTCTGCTTCTGCACAGGCATGATCTTCAAAACCTCGTCCTTGAGGGAGGCTCCCAGGAAGAAGTCGATGATCTCAGACTCCTTGATGGGCAAGGATAGATCTCCTCCAGGGACTTGATCTTCATGTCTTTGACCAGGCGGCCCAGCTTGGTGACGGGGATCCACTCCTTGTCCGCGGCCTTGCCCCCGCGAGCTCCGCGGCCTCGGCCCCGGCCCCGACCACGGCCCCGGCCCGCCCCGGCCCCGGATGCCGCTGCCGAATCCACCGCGGAAACCGCCGCGGCCTCCCATTCCAGGGCCCCCGGTCCCTCCGGGCCCTCTCGCAGCACCGGCGTCATCCGCCATTTGGTGTTCTCTCGGAGAGGAAACAAAGTGAGTATTTTAAAGCAAAAGAGCCTGTTGGGAATATTGTTTTATAAAATAGTGGGTTTTTTTATTAACTTTTTAAAATTCAATTAGGTAACATATAGTGTACCAATAGTTTCAAATGTAGATTTCAGTTATTCATCCATAGCATATAATAGCTAATGCTCAGTACTTACTGTTATAGCTTCTTGAAAGCAGAATTTTAACCCACTGAGCCACCCAGGCGCCCTTGAAAGCAGAATTTTAGATCACATTTTCTGATTACTTCCATGTCGTACAACACTTTCCTGCTAGCAACCTTCAAAACATACTGTTTGTTAGAGGAATTTCTTTAATAATAAATAAATAGGAATTCATTTAAATTTATAAATATATAAAATAAATAGGAATTTATTTAAATTTATTTAAATATTACACACTGTTTCATTGTTCATAAATAAGGTGATGATATTATAGCCATTAGTTGGTAGCACTGATATATCACTATCTTTTTACTTCTCAGTGCATTCTCTTTACACAAATAGATATATATTTTAAAAAATGTGAATCTGTGGCAAACTTGTAAAAAACCCTATACAGTAAAGTTTATCATTTTAAGTAATCTCAATTATCTTCCTCAATTGTGATAGTATATCCTTCTATCTAGGCCAGATATTGTATGAGGGATTTGAAGAGACATACTTTTCTAAATTTCACTTTTCTCATCTGCAAAATGCTTATCATGATCCTACAAAAAAATACACTTATAATTTTTTGATGAAAATTTATTTATTTATTTTAAGATTTTATTTCTTTATCAGAGAGAGTGGGCGAGAGAGCAAGCACAGGCAGACAGAATGGCAGGCAGAGGTAGAGGGAGAAGCAGGCTCCGGCCGAGCAAGGAGCCAGATGCGGGACTCGATCCCAGGATGCTGGGATCATGACCTGAGCCAAAGGCAGCTGCTTAACCAACTGAGCCACCCAGGCGTCCCTTTTGATGAAAATTTAATCTGTATAAACAATATATTTGCTGTAATGCGTGGTTCATGGAAAACATCTTTTTTAATTATAAGCAGTATTAGAAATTAAGTAAATGTGTCTATAATATTTAAAGTTTTAACACATAATTCCACTGCTTTGCCTTATTTTCTCAAATCCCTTTACCACTTTCACTGACAGAGTCAAATGTACTTTTTCTACTAGTAGCCAGCTCTTTGTCTTTTGTCAGAAATGTGCCCTTGTGAATTATTTATAATAGAGATATTAGCAATAATAATAATAATAATAATAATAAATAGCAATGAAAATGTTAAAAAAAAAGTTTTCTTAACTAATTAGGGTTCTTAGACATCAATTAGAGGAACCACCTCGGGCAAGCAAATTAATCTGCAAGACATTCCCAGAATTAACAAGTCAGTCAGATACAGGGTTGTCTGTAGACTGAAAAGAACTAGGTTTGGAAAATAGGTAAGGACAGTGAAAAAAGTGATCAAATTTTTGGGCAAAATAAACTCTTAGGTGTCCTTTCAATGGAGTCCTGTTCATTATGTAGCAGAAACTCTGGAGATTATCTCAATCCATTGGAGTCACCCCGTTTATTAGCTTGCTATTGACAAAGTTATTTACAAACTGTAGAGCAAGAGGTTATAATGGAGAAAACTGATGGTAATGCACAGGATTCTTGTTAACAATAATGCAAGTTAGTGATTTTTCATTAGAAAACATAAATTCTATAACCCAAATTATGGGCCCAGAGCACTTCTGCTGCACAACTCTGCTTATATCCCAAATAACCATGTGAACTAGTTTTAATATCTGCTTCTCTTATTAATTTTTGAATAAAAATTCTTGACACAAGTATTTTATAATTGTGTGATAATCATGAATTTAATTTTTGGAGAACAAAACACACTTTAGCATAACTAGGTTTGTTCACAGAACCAGCCTTGGTAACACACTTCTATATGTTAGAAATGATGTAATAAATGTAGAATATTGGGCACTTGTTTGGTATTCTTTGCCATGTTTTGCACTATCTAAAAAGAGATCAGTGAACTTGGACTGGAGTTAGTAGACATGGAAGAAAATAAAATATTACAGAGAAGAATACTCTGTGGTCCACAACCTAAACGGCCTGGGATTCCCATCATTTGGATCCCTGTAGCTTTACAGAAGTCAATTAAATTTGTGTATCTCTGATTAAAGTTGTTTCCCCAGTACTTTTTCAAACATCTCTTGTAAAGTATTGTTTCCCAGAAAAAAAGGGATTTTGCACATGTATCTGCCTTTGTCTCTGGTCATGATCTCAGTCAGTATCCTGGGATCGAGCCCCATATCGGGCTTCCTGCTCATTAGGGAGTATACTTCTCAGTCTCTCTCTGCAGCTACATCCCCCTGCCCCACTCATGCTCTCTCTCTCTCAAATAAATAAATACAATCTTTAATTTTTTAATTAAAAATAAGATAAATAAATTAAAATAAAAAGTCTGGGCTTACTGCCCCATTTAGCTCCTTTTGTTTTTTTGAGTTGTATTTAAAGCAGCATGAGAGAACATGAGGCTCTCAAACTTTAAAAAAAAAAAGGAAAAAATTGAGTTTTGTTAGGATTTAAGATCTTGTCTGCTAGACAAAAACGTTGGCTTTGTTAACATGTGAAAATTATCAAAAGAGAATAAGATAGAATTCTAATAATTTTTGTAGAAATTAAAAATTTTCTCCAACCCAATTACATACAGACCCATTAAGTAAATTCATTCCAATGTCCCAAACCAACCTTTTCTAATAGTAATGCATCTGTGTAAACAGGGTCAACCCAAGGAATAAATAAATATTATTATTTTTTTCCTGTCTCTTCCACAGTCTCATCTGGGTATATTGGTAGCAAGCCACTTATCTATCTTATAAGACATGATATCATAAGGAAGGGTATTCTGTCCATTTGGAACAACTGAAAATCATTGTAATTTTATCTTGGTGCAGTAACTTGAGATGGCACAGTGTGGTTTATGAATATATTTTATTTTTTTTTTACTGGGAAGAAGAGATTATAGAGATATTGGTTATCCAAGAGAGACTGACAGGTGTTGATAGTTGCCAGGTCAATATCCATCTACTTTTTCCTTTAGTATCAGAAAGCACTGAGGGATTGACAACAAGGAAACTTAAAACAACATCAAATATTTTATTGTCTCTTTTCTAGTTACATTGTAACCATATGACAAAGTATCAGTCGTACAAGATATCATTCTCTTTTACCTCTATCTTTCTGCCAGAAATGTGGGCTTAATAGTGAGAACTCCAACAGCAATTTTTGCAACTGTGAATAAAAAGCCATGAAAACCTCTAAGATAGTTCACTTGACTTTCTTAAGACTCTGAACCAACACCAGAAAACACTCTCTGTAGTCTTCTTGTTAAATGAAAAATATGGTTAAACCACTTTTGACAGTCTACTACCTACAGCAAACTGTAAATCTTAATTGAAATATGTCCTCTCAGCTGTGCTTAAGCAACTGAGTCCTGAGCTTTTCAGGTTTTCAGTCTGAAAGAGTACACCTCGGGTGCTCTGAAAGGGAAGAGAAATGACACCCTGTTCTCCATATAAATTAAAGAAGAGAAATCTGTGCATTTAAGTGGGCCATATAAAATTTATCAAGCAGTTATCTCCTAACTCCTTCCTATCCAAATTACCTGATATGCTCTCCCTACTCCTTTATTCCACGTTACTGCCTTTTCACAACATGTCTTCTGTTATTTCCTTCTTGCAAGCTAGTTTTGATTTCTGCATCTAAAAAAATCAACAATCATTGTGTATTTCAATTCCCATTTTCCTCAAATACATTGATTCTTATTATCTATTACTCTTTTCTCATACTCAGTGTCTTTGTCTTTATGGGGTTTGTACTTTGCTTTTCCCCATCCTTTACTGCCATTATATAATCAATCTAATAACTTCTTAGAGAAAGTTAAAAATTCCCGCATAGCCACACGTGAACACAAAGTCACTGATTTTTAGCAAACCTATAAGATAGTCAGACATCCATTCAATTTCTTTTTTTTTAAGATTTTATTTATTTATTTGACAGAGAGAGATGACAAGCAGGCAGAGAGGCAGGCAGAGAGAGAGGAGGAAGCAGTCTCCCTGCTGAGCAGAGAGCCTGATTTGGGGCTCGGTCCCAGGACCCTGGGATCATGACCTGAGCCGAAGGCAGTGGCTTAACCCACTGAGCCACCCAGGCGTCCCTCCATTCAATTTCTTAACTGAGTCCCAAATGCATCCTGACTTCTAACCTAAACCTAAGCTCTACTTCTTACACGTTGTTATATGACCAAATTCTTTCAGTTCAGTATTTTGTAACATTTAAATATTAATCAGTTGATGCTTTGTTTGTGTATTTCTATGAAAATAATTTGAATACTGTAGATTTATTGTTATATTTATAGGTTTATAATCAAAGTTTCATCAGTTGAAGTTTTTGGAAATTTCAGATATAATGATTAACCTAAAATGATACTGCCTCAAATCCCTCTGATATCAAGGCCCAACACCTGATTATAGCCAAACCTGTGGTGGATAGTTCCATGGGAAATTGCAGTTACTTAACACTGATAGGATCTCATGTTCTCTCTCTCATTTTGGAATGTCTCCAACACAACCCAAAAGTGTAGGAGAGTTAATGTCCTCTGAGGACAGCTCTCAGTGAAGTGGAAATAAGAACCATAGGTAAAATTGTCAGTTTTCAGGTCTTCATGAGGACAACTTAAAGAAGTTTCTCAGGACCTTTCAGTAAAAGCAAGCCTTCATTTTCTATCCACAACAATTATATCAACAATGTACCTCTTTGACAAAGTTGCTTCTTCACTGTATCACTTTCCCATTCTTTTCTACCTTGGATAATCTCCCAGATAAACTAACAGTACTCAAATCCTTTGTCCTACTCTTTGCTCTCAGGATAAATGGAGCCAAAAGACTTAGATTAATATCAAGTTCTGAATGGGATCTTAGAGCTATTTCTGTCCAGATTTTCATAAACATAGGGACCTTTGAATTATCAGGCTATAAATAAGTTCTAAATGGAGGGGGCAAAAGCAAAAAGTAGAAATTTTTATGTTTGATTTTTAATCATGATTAATTGACTTTATTGATTATTATAAATACTAACATTATAAAAGTGTGGATCTTTGTAAAACAATGTCATATTGTAAGAAAGAAGTTGCATAATACTTTTGAGAATATTAAACCAAGTGTTCAGGTGCCATCTAATTTCTTGTTTAATCCAGAACTTTGGTGTGCATCATCTTGAGGAATAGGATTTTGAAGTCCAGACAGACTAACAGAAAACTGATCCAAATGTGTGTGTTTATATTTCTGCTTTTGTTGTAAAAATCAAAGTGTGATTGCTGGTTTAAAATGGTAAAACTAATAATGTTCATGGACTCGATTATAAATTTTCTAATTGTATGGGAAGAATCCAATAAACATAGAATTAATTGATTTGCAAATCCCCAAAGAGCTACAGGATCAGGTAGTGGTATGTTCTGATTCAACAGCATCATAATGCAGCATTTTATATGTGTGGCTAATGGATATTTTCATGAATGTTTGCTAGCTAGTCAGCCAATACAGAGAAATATTAGGTAGCGTAATTACTCACAGTTGTGTTTAATAAAATGAGAGAAAATTATCAAATGACACTAATAATAATAATCCTATAGCAGGCTAAATAATTCAATGATAATTACAAGTATTAATCTAGCTTTCTTCCCTGATTATGACTCTGCTCTCCTTTATCATAATGGGAGTAGCAGATTGTCTGCAGTGAATTGTGAAAACGCAGCAGTGACTTTGGCAGTGAAGGCCTCCCATCAATTTTGATAGGTTAAAATGATTCTGGTTGGTCTTGAGCAAATGTGTCAATTTTTTTTTTCTGTGTGTGTCATAAAAGAAAGAAGCAATAGTAAATTCTTGCTGTTATTCCATGGAGCCAATAAAATCATACTGCCAACAAGAGGCTGTTGACACCATAGGTGTAGTTAACTGTCTTGAAATACTACGCCTGGAAATAAAATCCTAATATTTCACATAACCTCTTTTTTTAAAAGAAATAAAACAAAACAAAACAAAACAACTATACTGCTTACATTTAGGGCCCTGCTGTTGTGTAACTATTTTTGAACATGTCTTCTGTAAGTGTATATATATATATATATATACATATTTTTCTGTGCAATAAATTCATTTAGAGATAAATTTGGATTGCAAATTATTTTGGGGGAGGCGTGGTATTTGTGGCTAGTCTTACAAGTAAAAAGGACTAAAAGAAAGAAGAAAAACATTTTTTATTACAGCATATTTACATCTGTCCAAAGTACTTATCTACTATAATACTGACTAATGTATAATACTGTACACAAAGAAAGAAGCTAAATGAGTTATAATTCAGTCAGTGTATAGCTGGCCATTTTAAAACTTACCACTGAATCTTTCTGGTATGCAATGTGATATCTGGCAATCTGGTCCAGTTCATTACATCAGGTCATTTGTATGTTCTTATTACCATTTTGATAGCATAGCACATTTTATAACCCAGACATTTTACAATGGAACTATGATGCATGTATTTTCAAAAGTATAGACATACATGAAGCTATGAGGTCAAAAAAGATGAATGTCCGTAGTACCATATAGACTCAACAAATAAAAGTGTCCAAGGGTCTGAGTGTGACTTATGAATATTGTATAAGATTAGGCCAACATGTGGTTTTGATATAAATAATCTGTTCTTAAATTAGAATTACAATCGTTGAGTACAGTGTTGAAAATGGCAGATAGATTTTAGCTATCTTTGCTCACTAGGGAAAATGGAAAAATGTTTAGTTTGGTCAGATTTTCACTTAACTTCTGAAAAATCTTACGTTTGAGAGAACCCTTCTGAAATAAGAATCCTTAAAGACATAACCCCTTTGGCACAAGTTTTCAAGAAACTTGTTTGATGTTGTAGACAATTCTATGGCACACGTACTGTTCTAGATGTTTCATGCCAATAATATGTAAGCCATACCAAGGCTACATATACATATAGAGATGTTCCTCAGCTTACAAGGGGGCTATGTACAGAGAAACACATAAAAAATTGAAAATGCATTTAATACCCCAAAACTATCAAATATCATAGCTTACCTTAAGCTTATTTAAACATACTCAGAACACTTACATTTGCCTGCATTTGGGCAAAATCATCTTAAGCAAAGCCTATTTTATAACAAAGTATCAAATATCACATGCAATTTATTAAATATTACACTAAAAAAAGAAGAATATATATATTCTATATATATATTCTATATATAGAATGCTTGTAAGAATATCAGGTGTTCACCCCTGTAATCTTCTAGCTGACTGGAAGCTGTGGCTCACTGCCGCTGCCCAGCATCACAAGATGGCACCATATAGAACAAGAGTTTCAGGTGGTAGGTGTTGTAAGTTTTACCCAAACTGACATTGGTTTTTGTCATCATATATGTCAAGTAGTTTTCTCAGGTTTATTTTTAGAATATCCTTGTATAATGAATATTTACACTGATATCTAGTATAAAAATCTTGCAATTTAACATTAGAAACATTAAGATATTGAAAATCAATCTATTTCTTTAATTCATTGAAGACATTTTTGGCTTGTTTCCAGTACTTTCTTACTGGTTAAAAAATGAATTTGAAGTAGTCTGGATTTCATTATTATATGGCACTTTCCCTTTGATGAATACAAAGACGATATTCTATATTAGCTATCTGAGAAGAATTTATTTTTTTAATTTTATTTATTTGTAAGAGAGAGAGTGAGAGAGAGCACAAGCAGGGGGAGCAGCAGGATGAGGGAGAAGCAAACTCCCGGCTAAGCAGGGAATCTGTTGCAGAACTGAGTCCCAGGACCCTAAGATCATGACCCGAGCTAAAGGCTCAGGCGTTTAACTGACTGAGCCACCCAGGTGTCCCAATCTGAGAAGAGTTCTGTATGCTATTCCTATTAATATGCAGTTTAAAGTCTAGGTAATTAACTTAATATTTTAGTGGCTATTGCATAGATAGCACTATGTTCCAGGCAGAGAGTAAGAAAGAAATATTAAATCAACCATATTCTATGCATTCTAAATGAAAATAATTAATCGATCATAAAAATCCTTCTATTTATGGAATATCAACTTATAAGCTTTCCTCCATATGAACAATGCCAAATACCAGAATAAAGGGTCATCTAATACAAATAAAGGATAGAATTAAAGAATTCTGGTAAGCCATTTAATTTTGAAAAATGGTGTTCTATTGTTGCTGAGTTGTGGTTTTCCGTTACATAATATCTGATAAGTGTAGAAGTAACATGAGTGTTACGTGAGATGAGAAATGGTATATAATTAAGATATTTTTAAAAGTACAGATAAATACAAATTTGTAAACATAGCATTATGGAGGAGTAAAAATAAATGATAGCTACACACTCTAAAGTGAATAAAACTTGGAAAGCTAATAGAGAAGTAAAACAAGGACAGTGCAAAAAGTATGGTACATTTTTATGAAGTTCAAACAAATTCTGTGAAATCATAGATGGACTTAAAGATACTATTATGTATCAAATATTGTAAAAATTAAGCAAGGAAATAGCAAACATAAAACAACCAAAGCATACAAACTTGGGTAGATACAAGAGGTGTGATCATGTTCTACTTCATAAAGAGATGAGTTAATAGATAAATACAAGTAACTAGACTTTTTAGAAGTTAATAAAACGTTGCCTGTTATTTCTTAGTAATATAAAATATATGGTTTTCTAACAAAAACGTTTATCTTAAAATATTTAAAAATAAATTTTAGGCTACTCCTAAGGTTATATTTACTTTTCCACTGTAGGAAAAGCTGGTTGTTGTAGTTGTATTTGTTTGTTTGTTTTAGTCTCCTCCTAGTTTTTATTATTATAATGTGGAATGAGGAATGTTAGATTGAAAAGTGAATTATTTTATAGACAAAAATCATTACTTGATTCACCTCCTGGTACAGCAGATGGAACTCCTGAAAATATGCCCTTTTGCCTTATGGAAGAGTAACAGTTATGCTTACTTCTGAAACATACTTGGTGGTGGCCCTAAATAGTGACACCATAGTAAACATTTTGAATATTTGCAATTAATTTTTATAGTCATAGGGCTCCAAAAGGCACTGCAGGTATCTTAGCAGGTATTTCAATAAGGCTAAAAGTTGCCTGACTGTTTAAAAATATTAGCAAGGCACAAAACATGGCAGAAGTATTGTCCTCAGATATTATTTTTTTCCATATGCTCCTGATTCCAGACATGACAAGTTATTTTTCAAATATTTATTATAAAAGTTTTTATTTATTTATTTGACAGAGATCACAATAAGGCAGAGTCAGGCAGAGAGAGAGAGGAGGAAGCAGGCTCCCTGCTGAGCTGAGAGCCCGATGTGGGCCTCGATCCAAGGATCCTGGAATCATGACCTAAGCCGAAGGCAGATGCTTTTACCTACTGAGCCACCCAGGCTCCCCCATGACAAGTTATTTTGATAGATGTATATACAGTGTATTTTCCAGTTATAAGAAAAATGGTTCTGCTATTTTTAACCTTTTTAAAAATTAAATAATTTTTTTCATTGAAATTTTATTTTTTAATGTTTTACTTTTCTTTTCTTTTTTTTTAAAGATTTTATTTATTTATTTGAGAGACAGAGATCACAAGTAGGCAGAGAGGCAGGCAGTGAGAGAGAGAGAGAGAGGGGGAAGCAGGCTCCCTGCGGAGCAGAGAGCCCGATGCGGGGCTCAATCCAAGGACCCTGAGATCATGACCCGAGCTGAAGGCAGCAGCCCAACCCACTGCGCCACCCAGGCGCCCCAATGTTTTACTTTTCAATATACTACTTAGAATATAAAACCTATTCCATTTTGTAAGATGTTTACCATTTAAAAAATGGTAATTTTCTCATTGTGTCTTCCCCTCACATTGCTTTATTTTGAATAAAAAATTTCACAATAAACATAACTGATGCTTTCCTTCTGATGGTCCCTCTGTTGGTCATATTGTATATGAGCCATGACAATTAGTTTTACAAAATTTATTGATGTTTGTTGATATGTTTTATCATAACTAATTTTCCCTCCCTTATCTAGATTCCCCAGCTTTCAGACAGGTGGACACTTTAATAAACCATACCCAAGGGATGTATCAAGTACTTCTTAGACATTCTCTCAGATCCTTGAGGTCTCATTTTGCCTAGGGATTTGCAATAGGTTCTGCCAGAGGCACCACTGTGACAACTGATGTCCATGGTCTAATTCCTGCTAAGCTCAAGAGGTCACTGGTTTCCAAGTTTATCTATAAAATTAATGCATTCCAGCAAGTTCTTTTTTTTTAATATTAACAAACTTATTTTAAAGTTTATATGGAGAGGCAAAGACTCACAATAGTCAACATAGTGTTGAAGGAGAACAAAGACTGAGGACTGACTTCAAAGTTTACTAAAGCGATTGGGCGCCTGGGTGGCTCAGTTGGTTAAGCCTCTGCCTTCCGGCTCAGGTCATGATCCCAGGGGCCAGGGATCGAGTCCGGCATTGGGTTCTCTGCTCAGCAGGGAGCCTGCTTCTCCTCATCTCTCTCTCTGGCTGTCTCTCTGCCCATTTGTGATCTCTCTCTCTGTCAAATAAATAAATAAAATCTTAAAAAAAAGTTTACCATAACGATAATTGTAAGCATGATATTGTAATACCACAGAGAGACTAGATTAAAGCAACAGAATATATATTATCAATTATATTTTATATATAATAGAAAAGCAAAAGCAATACAAGAGAGCAAAATACAATCTTTTAAACAAATGGTTCTGTAGCAATGGTGAAGCTAAATCTAAAAATATAAAATAAAATAAATCCAGGCAGATATCCTACACTCTTCACAAAAATGAACTCAGATTGGATTATAAACCTAAACATGAAACATGTAGAAGGTAATATAGAAGAAAATTTAAATGACCTTGGTTTTCGCAATAACTTTAGCTACAAAAGCACAAGCACTGAATTTAAAAATGTCTACTCTGTGAAACATAATGCCAAGAGAATGAAAAGGCAAAGCACAGACTATGAGAAAAAATTTGCAAAATACACATCTGGCAAAGGACTGTTAATCAAAAATACACAAAGACCCCTAAAAACTCAACAATGGGGGAAAAACCGGATTAAAAATGAGCCAAAGGCCTTAGCAGATACCTCACCAAAGAAAATATTACAGATGGCAAATAAGCATATAAAAAGATGCTTCACATCATATGTCATCAGGAAAATGCAAATTAAAACAAAAAAGAGACACCAGTACATACCCAGAATCCAGAGCACTGACAACAGAACACGAAATGTTGGTGAGGATGTGGAGCAACAGGAATGTTCTTCTATGTGTATTGAGAATAAAGAATGGAAAACAACTTGGCAGTTTCTTACAAAACTAAACATATTCTTGCCAGATGATTCAGCAGTAGCAGCTCTTGGTATTTATCCAAAGAAGATGAAATCTATACCCACAAAGATGTCTATAGTATATTTATTCATAACTGACAAAAGCTTGGAAGCAACCAAGATATCCTTCCATAAGTGAAAGGTCAAAGAAAGTGTAGTACATGCAAAAAATGGAATATTATTTAATGCTAGAGAAATGAATTACCAAGCTATGAAAAGATATGGATATAAATATTTAATAAATATTTGATTTTAGGCTTCTACAAGTCTATCAATGTTATTAGTATATTTTAACAGTGAATGCTCAGCATTCATGAATTTACCTAATAAAACATTTTGGGTTCAATATTTTAAATACTTCAACCTCTATGATTATATTCCTAATAATTTTGAATTGGGGTAAATAAACCTTAATTTTTTGTAACTTGTTTCTTATTGCAAGAGAGCTCAATGAAATTTTAGAAAATAAAAATTTACAAAAAAAAAGTTTAGTTTATTATTGCCAAATAATTTAAAACTTTATCTTATATTCAAATACATATATTTTTCTAAATTGATTTATATGCTACTAAAACCAAAAACTTTTAGTTATACTAGATTTCATATCCTGCAATCAATGCCAGAAATCCATCTGGCAATGATTTGTCTTAAATAGAGTTAAGATGGGTGTTATTACAATGCAAGATGGAAACAAAGATAGTATAAAAATTGGTGTTACATAACTTTTCCGTTTTGATCAAGTTACTAATCTACAAAAGGCTTTTATCAGTGACAGACTTGGGACTTTAACAAAACTTTTAAACTAGCATGTGCGACTCATTCCTAGAAAACAACACAATCAATAACACTTTATTTAGATTAAATCATGACTATTTCTCCATTTGAATAAAAAAGGTAGCAACCCCAATAAGTTTATTGAACATGAAAAGTTGAAATGCTATAATGCTCCTAAGGAATTAAATGATCCAGTCAAGAATTACTAAAAAAGGATATAAATTACCAAAGTGTTTGTATAATTGTAATGTACAACTGCCCATTATCGTTCCATAGTGTAGGCTTGTACAAGAACTCTATAAAAGAACTCCACTTCTAAACTGTGGAAAATATGTTCCCTTTCCCCCTATATACAACTATTAAGCCATTCATTTAGCTTTTAAAATATCCACTTAATACAGGCTTTTTACACATTTGAACAGGCAGCAGGGCTCTATTCTTATCGCTTACATCTGAAGGATAGACTTCTAGCGTAAGAGGTAAAGCCCATAAAGGAGCCCAATAATAACAACAAAATACAGTTTAGTGAGCCCTTACAATCTGCCAGCTACCTTTCTGAGAATACTTCAATTAATAAAACATATAAAATACCTGACCACAAAGAGCTCACATTCTTTTGAAATATAATAGTGAAAGAAACCAATAATAGAGGGGCACCTGGGTGGCTCAGTCCATTGAGTGACTGCCTTTGGCTTGGGTCATGATCTCAGGGTCCTGGGATGTAACTCCCCAGCAGGCTTTCTAGGCAGTGGGGTGTTTTCTTCTTCCTCTGCGCACCCTCTTAATTCTCTCTCTCTCTGTCTCAAATAAGAAAATAAACCAGTAATAGAATAATGATTGATGGTTGATGGTGATAAGTGATACAAAGAAATACAAGAAAGGTAAAAGCCATTGGGGAATGCTGGGATGAAAGTTAATTTTATTTTGTTTTGGGTGGTTATATCTCATTTATGAGATGTTATTTGCACAAAGACCCAGGAAGTGAAGGAGAGTGTTATACAAATATTAAAGGAAAAGATTGCTCTAGGCAGAGCAAGTAAGTATATAGACTTTGTGTGAACAGCTTGTCTGTTACTTTTGAGGAAAAGCAAGGAGGCCAATGAGGAGTTCATAGTGGTGGAGAGAGGAAGAACGTATTGATGTATGACCTTCTAGTACATTGAAACGCCTTCAGTTTTTATTTAATATGAAAGGGGAAGATACCAAAAGTCTTTCAACAGCAGAATAAAATCATATGACTTGATTTTTAGGTTAAATTGCTGTACCAAAATAAATTTGCATGGAGAAAGGAGTGCAGTATGTGTGGAAGTGGGGTTATCAATCAAGTCAATAATTCAGGAACATATGATGGTGTTTTTAGCATGCTGGGTGGTAATAGAAGTGGTGAGGTATGGTTTTCATTGTGTATATATTTTGATGGTGAATATTCTGGTGAACAGGATGGGGTATGTGCAGGACAGACATCAACATTTATTTTACCTGCACAAACAGAAGGGTGGAGTCTTCATTCCCTGATATGGAGAGAACTCTGAGTTCAAATGTTCTTTCTCATTAAATGGCATAGTGATGATGAGGATTTAGTCAGACAGTGAAAGAGAGCAGTAAGCATAGTGTTAAGCGGTAAGACATTATAATACATTGGAACATCAAAAAACGTTGTGTTGGATCATCTGTTTATGTGAGTAAATAAATAAATAAAGCTTCCTGGGGTTCTGATAGAGGTAAAGAAGACTGTATATGATCCAAAGGGGCACGTGCACCAAATGTTTATAGCATTAATATCCACAATAGGCAAACTATGGAAAGAACCTAGATGTCCATCAACAAATGAATATATATATATATATATATATATATATATATATATATATATATACACACACAATGGAATACTATTCAGCCATCAAAAGAAATGAAATCTTGCCATTTGCGTTGACATGGATGGAACTGGAGGGTATTATGCTTAGCAAAATAAGTCAACCAGAGAAAGTCACTATCATATGATCTCCCTGATATGAGGAAATGGAGGTGCAATGTGGGGGGTTTGGGGAACAGGAAAAGAGTAAATGAAACAAGATGGGATCGGGAGGGAGACAAACCATAAGAGATTCTTAATCTCACAAAACAAACTGAGAGTTGCCGGGGGGGGGGGGGAGGTTAGGGAGAGGGTGGTGGGGTTATGAACATTGGGGAGGGTATGTGCTGTGGTGAGTGCTGTGAAGTGTGTAAACCTGGCGATTCACAGACCTGTACCCCTGGGGCTAATAATACATTATATGTTAATTAAGAAGAAGAAAGAAGAAGAAGAAGAAGAAGAAGACTACTATAAATCAAATGCTATGGTTTTCAGCATAGAGTGTGTAATCAGGCATATTTTATTAAAGTAACCAAGTAAAATGAGGTCGAAAATTGGAATAACAGAAAACATAAAAATCAGAGATTTTAAAAAGAGATATGGGACAGTGTAGAGAATATAGTCAATGATATTATAATAGTGTTATATGGTGACAGATGGTGGCTATATTTGTAGTGATCATAGAATAATGTATGGAGATATTGAAAACCTGAAACCAATGTAACACTGACTATCAACTACACTCAAATAAAAAAATAGTAAAAGGAAACATTTTAATTTAAAAAGATAAAAAGAGGGACAAGAATTTGAAAAGTGAATTTCAAAAAGAGTAAAGATGAGGCTAAGACATACTCTGAACCTTGAGGAAAACACCATTTTGAAAATTCTTCCCATTTTGAGAAAACTCAAATGAATCAATACCATAAAAGAACCCATTTTAACCGAGAGATGTAATGAATGCTCAAGAAATAATTTTATGACAGGATAATTCTTCCCTATGAAACAGCATACAGAAACCCGGGGAAACACCTGGAAGCCAAATAAACTATACTGAAAATAAGAATTAGGAAAAAGATAAATGATGAAAGATAAGAAAATTAGACCTGCGACAGAGACCTAGTGAAGAGAATTTTTAGCTTGTGGTTTAATGTTTTTGAGGATAATCTAGAGTTCATAACTGCCTTGAGGCAGGCTGGTTGTAGGCAGTTTAGGCAGACCCCTAAGAGAGGCCTACTTTGGGCAGGTGGTGTTGGAGGAGGCCATTGGGCTGGACAAAGACAAATCCAACCATTTGACTAAAGTGTCTGTGAAGATGTTGAAGTCAGATGCAGCAGAGAAAGACCTGTCAAACCTAATCTCAGAAATGGAGATGATGAAGATGATTGGACAGCACAAGGACACCATCAACCTGCTGGGTCCTGCACACAGGATGGTCCTTCGTACACTATCATGGAATATGCCTCCAAAGACAACATACAGGAGTACCTGCAGGCCCAGAGGCCTCCTGACCTGGAGTACTGTTACAATATCAGCCACAATGCAGCAGAGCAACTCTCCTCCAAGCACCCGGTATACTTTGCCTACCAGGTAGCCTGAGGCATGGAGTACCTTGCCTCCAAGAAGTGCATACACCAAGACCTGGCCACCAGGGAAGTGCTGGTGACAAAGGACAACATGATGAAGATCTCAGACTTCAGCCTTGCCAGAGATATCACCACATCAGTTACTATAAAATGAGAACCAACAGTGGACTGCCTGTGAAGTGGATGGTCCCTAAGGCCATGTTTGACCAGATCTACATCCACCAGAGTGACTTCTGGTCTTTTGGGGGTGATCCTGTGCAAAATTTTCACTCTGGAAGCCTCCCATATCCTGGAGTGCCTGTGGAGGTGGTTTTCAAGCTGCTGAAGGAGTCATTTGATGGATAAGCCAATAAGTGCACCAGAGAGTTATACACAATAATGAGGGGTGGCTGGCATGTGGTACCTTCAAGCTGCTGGTAGAAGACCTGGATCATACTGTGGCCTTGACCTCCAACCAGGAGTACCCGGACCTGTCCTTGGCCCTGGAACAATACTGTCTATGCTTTCCCAACACCCAAAGCTTCACCTGCTCCTCAGAGAAGAATTCCACCTTCTCTCATGTGCCGTTGCCCAGGGAGGCCTATCTGCCCTGACACCCAGCCCAGCTTGCCAATGGTGGACTCAAATGACTAGTATCCCTATTACTCCTGTCCAGATTCCGTCATAAGCTGTAACCCTTACCCCCCACCCTCCCTGCAAGACTCACTGCCTTCTCCTTTGTCCCTTTCCTACTGGCAGGAGCCAGCTGCCTACCTGAGGCCTTCACCCCTTGAAGTTCACCTCTCTTCCCCTTCCTCTTCCTCCTCCTTACAACCTGCTCATGAAAGAAAGGAACAGAGAGGCAGGTACTTGCTCGTGGCTACTTCCTTCCCTCCCATATGTTGGACCAAGACCCCTCCCTGTCATCTGGTACTGCCTAGACGTCGAGAGAGTTGGAGATGAGGCATGCCAGTGAAAGCTGTTGGAGCTTTCCTGGTTTGGTTTTGTCTGCTTAGCATAACATGTAAAACTGAGTTCTGGTGGCAGGGACCTAGTCCTTGGGGCTATAGCACTAGTGAGGGGAGGTCAACTGCTCTGGGCCTTGGCTAAGAGCAAGCCCTGCTCCAGAGATATGGTGCCAAGGGCTTATCAATTTTGATACTAATTTGCTTTGCTGACCAAATACCTGGTATCAAAAGATGGGAAGGCAAAGACTGGAAGCAGTGTTGTGACCATGGGGTCCAGCCCCAAACTATGAAGAAAACACAAAGTGTATAAATCTGAGTAAGTATATATTTACACACCTTTTTAAATAGGTTGTTATCAAAGATTTAATCAATGGGTAATATGCTCCTCGTGGCTGGGAAGCATCAGTTGCCATATATTAAAAACAAAGAAAAGAGGTGTCTGGGTGGCTTCCTCCAAGAAGTGTCCCTTCTTTTCAGGTCATGATCCCAGGGTCCTGGGATGAAGCCCCACATCAGGCTCTCTGCACAGTGGGAAACCTGCTTCTCCTTTTCCCTCTGCCCTGCTTATAGTTCCTCTTCCTGTCTCTCTGTCTGTCAAATAAATAAAATATTTAAAAAAAAAACAAGAAAGAAACAAAATGTTTTAAAAGGCCTTTTTTTTTTTTTAAATTTCTAGGGGTGCCTGGATGACTTAGTTGTTTAAGCAGATGTTTGCCTTTGGCTGAGGTCATGATTCCAGTGTACAGGGATCCAGCCCTGCATGGGACTACTTGCACCCCAAGGAGCTTGCTTCTTCCTCTCCCTTTGCACATGATTCCCCCTGTTTGTGTGCTTCTTCTCTCTCTCTCTCTCTCTCTTGTTGTCAATAAATAAAATAAAATCTTTTACTAAATAAATAAAAAAATAAATAAATTTCTAAACCTACTTTCAGTTTAGGTCCCTTAACAAAAATTGCTACTGCTTCATTAAAAAAAAAAGGGATAATTTAGAAAGATGCTTCCAGAGTTAAAAAGCTGTTTTGTTTCTTTGTCAGGATTCAATATAGAAGTGCTTTAAAAAGTAAAAGAAAAAATATGCTATATTAACTCTAATCACACTATAACTTTGGTGGTTATATCAAGATAATGAAAAGTGATTTTAAAGCAAATTTCATTATCAGACATAAAGATCAAGTCAAAATTACAGAAGAGTAAAAGGATGAATTCATCAGGGTGTATAATAATTCTTTTTTTTTAAAGATTTTATTTATTTATTTGACAGAGAGAGATCACAAGTAGGCAGAGAGGCAGGCAGAGACAGAGAGAGGAGGAAGCAGGCTCCCTGCTGAGCAGAGAGCCCGATGCGGGACTCGATCCCAGGACCCAGAGATCATGACCTGAGCCTAAGGCAGCGGCCTAACCCACTGAGCCACCCAGGCGCCCCGGGAGTATAATAATTCTTGAATTTTAATACGTAACAACAGATTTGGGGATATATAGGGAAAAACTAAGAACAAAAATCATAACTTCTACCTTGGACGACAAATGGAAAATAATTTCAACACCCTTATTTAAAGATTACATAGACAAATGGTCATCATATTGGTAAGATATGTAAGACTTGAACAAAATGATCAACTAACTAGATATGCTTGATATTACATTACAGTAACTGAACTAACTGAGGTCAGTCTTTGGTGAATCACAGAAACAGGTGGAGTTATCAAACAAAGGAATCTTTGTTTACAACATACAAGGAGTTCACAGGGAATAAGTTCCAAAGCCTTGACTGTTTGAACAGGAGAGAGATTTTTATTTAGTATTTAAGATGAATACTCAGAAGGGAGAGTTTTATTATCCCGTGTATGGTTGGTCATAAGGTTGTGGATGCATGCACATCCACATATGTATTTGTGCAATATGTATTGCATGTTCACCTGAATGAAGCTTGTATTCCACCGAGGGCAGAAACTTCAACGTTAGAATAAAGCAGAGGTAACTGTTGGACAAGGGAAAGGAACTCTGCAGGCTTCAAGAGCAGATAGAAACTAGATGGGGTCTTGGGCTCATTTTCTGGGACAAGGAATGAAAGGCCTTGATTGCTTTTGAAATAGCACTAGGAGTTTTACCACTGATTTATTGTCTCAATAGCTTAGGCTATTTCCTGGTCTGGTGGTGACTGTTAGTTTTCCCATTGCCTTGTTCCCTCAAAATCCTTAGGAGTGAGGTTTTTGCATTTCTTTGTAAGAACCTCCCAGGAATTTTTGGAAGAAGTGTGCTGGGGCAAGTACACAGGTGGGGTATAGATCATTGAAAATAGCTGGGGACAAAAAATGACTTTTCTTATGTCAGGAAAACTATATCTCTTCTTTAATTTTCTAGGAACCTCTAACTCTTTCTGCTGATGTTACCAGCAGGCATCTGAGATATTACTGATTGTTCTCTTGAACCTAAGGAAAAGGAAATGTAGAAAGCAAAAGAAAAAACTTTAAAATCTATCCTGCAACTCATCAATTCACTGCAGCCACCTCTCTGTCTTTCCCTTTCTCTTTTTCTCTCTTTCTCTTTCTCTCTCACTTTCTCTCTCACATACGCACAACACACGCAAATCGACTTAAAGCAATTTTTAATTTTCCCTATTCCATTTTAATATACTTGAGGCATAATCATTTTCTTAGTAAATACAAGGAAAAAAAATCTAGGATTCCATCATTCTGTGTGATTAAAGTATTGAGGAATTTACTTCCAATAGCACTTATAAAAACATATTTTATTTAAGGAATATTATATAATCAGGTGCCTGCATTTTTCTTATTCTCTAACTAGTGTTATTTGGCAATTAATATTTTGTCAATCAATATTCCCCTATACCTGAATGTGTGGGCAGTGAGAGATGAGTTAGAGGCAAGGATGGTGAACACTCCCAACAACTGCAGACTACATATATCTTAAGCCATGATTTTCTTTGCAAAGGTCAACATTGATAATGTTCTAGTCATACCTCCGTGTACCAGGAAAGAAGTAGCATATTTCTTGAAAGACACAGCTATCAAAGCTCCATTGAGAATCCGTAAAGATGGAGAAGGGATTTGCAAATTAAATATCTGATAATGGACATCTACTCTGATTATTTAAAAATGAATAAAAATAAAAAACCTTACTAATAACCAAACAGAGTATCCAATTTTACATGTGAAGGAAATAATGGAAGAGACATGTCACCAAAAGTATATGGATGGCTTATAAGCACATGGCCAATTTCTCAACATTTAAACATTAAAGAAATAAAAATTAAAATCATAATGAGACATGCTTACATATCTATTAGAATGGCTAAAATTATAAAGGCTAATTGTACTTGGTCTGAGCTAGATTGAGAAGAAACAAAAAATCTAAACTGTTGTTGGCATATATCATGATACAACCACTTTGGAAAATAGTATCAAAATTTTTTTAAATGAAAAATATGTTGCAGTTACACAAATAGCCATTTTATTCTAGGCATTTCACCAAGAGAAACAATCCCTATGTTCATACAAGGACTTGTATGTGAATTTCATAGCAGCTTTATTTTTAAGAATTGAAAACAGTGGAAATGTTCATCAATGTCCATCAATAGAGCAAAGACAATTGGAGATTCTCAAAGTAATGATGCCGAGAAAAGAAAATCCAGGCCATGAATAGTATATACTGTGTGATTCCATGACTACAAAAAATCTAGAAAATACAAATTTATATATAGTCACAGTCATCAAATATATGGTGTGATTTTAGTGCCTTCTTCTGTGCTCCCATAGCTTCCTACACTTGGATCTCCGAGCATTTCTTACACCATGTGAAAATATGAACTCTTTCTCTTTATTCTGTCTTACTAGAATAAGAATCCTTGAAATTTTATGGACATTTGAACTCTCAGTTATTAGCAAAAATTCTATCACACAGTAAGTTTCCAAATATAAAAGCCAGAGTTTTACAATGACTTCGATGCTTTTACATAATCTAGCCACTCATTTAACCTCTGTGACCTCTTTCCCTGCTACTCTTCAGTCACTCACAGTGGCCTCCTTGCTATTCCTCAGATATGCCAGGCATGATCCAACCTTATGGCCTTCAAGATAGCCAATTCCTTTGTCTGGAGTGACCTTATTGCTGATAGTTCTGCGCAAATTCATCACCTTTCCATACATTTGTTCAATTGTCAGCTTCATTGTAACTACCCTGATCTTTCTATTAAAAGATTTAACTCCCCATCCCCTGCCTAGCAACCTTGATTTTTCTCACCCTGATCGAATTTTTCTTTTTCCCCATTGTACTCTTCCTTTTTGAATGCACTATGCCATTTTTATTAAGGTTTATAGCTTTGAATTGTCTCACCCATTAAAATAAAAGTTCTACAAAGCCAAGTATTTCATTTACCAGTGTAGTCTGAAGTAATATCTGCCATATAATAGTTCAGTAGACAACTGGTAAATTTCAAAATAAATCAATGTTGAGAGTATACTGAATTTCATAAGTCATTTCAATATTTTTTCCAAAAAATAAACTACATAAAACATACTTTAAATTTACTTTCAAAATATTTTATAGCATATAATGGACAATATACATAAGCCTAAAGAAACAATCCTATAATTAACCATTTCATACCTACTTAAAAACTGCATAATACCACACTCTTAGATCCTCTTTGAATGCTCTAAAATAACCCTTCAAAGGAAATACATTTTTAAAACTCACAGATTTTTTGGCAAATAATTTAATAAAATAAAAGTTTCATTCATCTATGTAGATCAAAATAAATATTTTTAATAAGCATGAAATTATAACTCTGAAGTGTGCTAAAATGAAACCACCTGCTAAGGGTGAGAGAACAAAAATAAACATCCTTTTTCCAAATAAGAGGAATTTATTACCTTTGAATCAAAGCATGTGGATTTGTTTTAACTGGCAATAAAGCAATATGGAGACACAAACCATAGAAAGTCATATTTTAGATTTCTAAAAGACTTCTAAGTGAAGAGTATACATTTTTTAATTGCTACATAATGCTACATAATGACAAGATGACAGGTTGTGGCAAATAGCATTTTAAAAGCTCTACTCATAATGGAACGGAAGATGTCATTTCCCTATAATTTTATATATGTCTTTAATTTACTATATCTGGATACAACATATTACCAAACAGATGTTCATCAAAGACTAAATCATTTTTAATGGAACATAATAATTTGAACCTACATCTATTAATCATTTTTTTCGATCTAACATTTATAGTCTCGCTAAACATTTTATCAGTTGTTGACAAAATTCAAAATAAATAGGATAAAAAGTCGTGTTTGGAAAAGTAGATTTTTTTTCAAATTTGCATTTAAATGAAAATATTTGCTGATATTTTAAAAACTTTAAAAGTAATTTATAATATATCTGACCTATCAGATGATATAAAATTTTTGGAGAAAATATGACATATTTTTTGATCTTGGTTGAAGGTATTAATAAAGAGCAACTGTTTGTATTATTTGTATTGTGATATCTTAGTTAATAAACATGGATAACTGGTATAAAATATGTTTTTTTAAAAATTTTATTTATTTACTTGACAGAGATCATAGGAAGGCAGAGAGGCAGCCAGAGAGAGAGGAATGGAAGCATGCTCCCAGCTGAGAAGAGAGCCCACTGTAGGACTCAATCCCAGGAACCTGGAATCATGACCTGAGCCGAAGGAAGAGATTTTAACCCACTGAGCCACCCAGGTGCCCTAAAATATGTTTTTTTTTTTAATATAGAAGTATAGTTCTTGCCAAAATATGGAACTAGCTGGAACTGAATGCCTCCTTCAAAGTCAGCTCTGGAGAAATTATGCCAGTGTAATATGGAACTATTTCAGATATTAACCAAAAAGAAAGAAATGATGATAAATTCCTTAAAAGACTCAAAGTTGCCCTTGACTGGTATGTTTCAAGCTCTATTCCTGGTTTGAAGACAGGTTTTAACAGGCCTGTCACTGTAGAAATCCACTAGATGTTTAGAGGCTATCAGAACTTTACAAAAACCTTCAAGGGGTAAAGACTTGAAAATTCTTTAGAGAGATTAGCTCCCTAAGGCATTATTCCTCCACACATTTTCCTCCAATCAATTAAGACTGATGGATGAGGGGCACCTGAGTGGCTCTCTCATCACGTGGGTGGTGGGTTAAGCCTCTGCCTTCATCTCAAGTCATGGTCTCTGGGTCCTGGGATCCAGCCCCACATCGGGCACTGCTCAAAAGGAAGCCTGCTTCCCTCCCTGCTTGCCTGCCTCTCTGCTTACTTGTGATCTCTCTCTCTCTCTCTTTCTCTCTCTCTGTGTCCAATAAATAAATAAAATCTTTAAAAAAAAGCTGATGGATGATAAATTATGAAAACTGCTCCCTCCAAATGATGCTTCTTCATAAGGATTTAAGAATTTAAAATTGTAAGAATTTAAAATTGAAACTTGATCATAGGATTTATCTTATAGAATAAAATCAAGTGAAGGCAGTTATTATTAGTTCTGAAGTATTGGTGATTCTGAATTCTTGGCCTCATTAGTAAATTTATTTTTAAATTCTCCCATGGAGTGGTGATTGGCCTTCAGTCTTTCATTGATATACATCATTGGGTCAAATGAGATGTGTGTGCCCAGAACTATATATAATCTTTTTTGTATTTCACTGGAGATGGCATTTCTGAGTTTTGTTCAATTGAATTTGGACAGATGTTTTAATAGTCACTTCTAGAGTTGGCCCTGGAGAATATCTTCCTTTTTTTCTCTTCCCGATTCTCTGAAAAACCCTGACTAATTCACATTATCACAGTAATATCACATTTCAAGTTTTTCCAAACACTAAAGCTGCAAAATAGAAGGAAGCTACTCAGAATGGAATACTATTATGAATGATTGAGAAAGAAAACATTATTATAATTAAGCTACCAGGTTTCAATGTATTTTATTGTTGCTTAGAAAATCCTAGCATACCCAGACTTTACAGAGATTTGATGATCCTAAGAAGAGCTGAACTCATGGACCAAAATAACTATGCACATAAAAAGTACAATTACTTACCTAAAAAATATGATGTGGTTAACTTTATATGCCAATCCAAGTGTTATTGGAACAGGAATTAAAAAAATAGCTTAGGGGCGCCTAGGTGGCACAGTGGATTAAGCCACTGCCTTCAGCTCAGGTCATAATCTCAGGGTCCTGGGATCAAGTCCTGCATCAGGCTCTCTGCTCAGCAGGGAGTCTGCTTCCCTCTCTCTCTCTCTGCCTGCCCTCTGTCTACTTGTGATCTCTCTCTGTCAAATAAATAAATAAATAAAATCTTAAAAAAAAAAAAGAATGACTGTACTTTTAAAAAATAGCTTAAAAGGAGCGCCTGGGTGGCTCAGTGGGTTAAGCCGCTGCCTTCCGTTCAGGTCATGATCTCAGGGTCCTGGGATCAAGCCCCACATCGGGCTTTCTGCTCAGCAGGTAGCCTGCTTCTCTTCCTCTCTCTCTGCCCACCTCTCTGCCTACTTGTGATCTCTCACTGTCAAATAAATAAATAAAATATTTTTAAAAATAGCTTAAAAGTATATGATAAAATAATGATATACATATACAAGGAAAAGAAAGATACTATACTGTGAATATAAATTAAGTGAAAATTGTTGAAATAAAGAATACAATAAATGGAGACTAAGATGAATATAGCTGTAAAATGAATAAATGAGTTGGGAAAAACAAACAAATTAATGACTTCTGCCCAAATACAGCAGAAGAGAAAAAAAAATAAAGAAAATATTTAAATAAGTACTGAGATAAATTTTGGAGAATTAAAGAAAGATAAAAGATACCAGACTTAAAATGATGCCAAACATGAGATATCAGAAACAAAACAAAACAAAAACTACACACACTAAAAACCACTCGTATACATTATGGTGAGTTTTAAGAATATCAAAAACAGAGAAGAGCATAAATGATGCCCAAGAGAAGAACAGATCACCTAAAATGTACAAGAATAATACTGACAGCAAAATTCTCAATAGTAATAGCATATAAAGAGACAGCTGGGAGTTTTTATAGATGGAAAAGATATTTGAAACTAGGTATTATACATCAATCCAAATTATTGATTAAATTTGAGAGCACAGTAAAAATACAATGAAGCATGTTAGGTCTTAGAACATTTATCACACAGAGACACACATTTTGGAAAACTTCCTTGGAAGACAGCTCAATTGAGATCGAGAAAACAGAATTATGTACTCAAAGGCACATTTTGAAGGAAGGATTGAATATAGTCTGCACTGCAAATATTCTTTAATCGTATGTTCTGAATTTCCTAAATTTAAGAAGTATTTGTTCAAATATTTATCTTTAAATAAATCCTAGGAGACTTTTTCTTGGATTCTGGAAAATCAGTCCATTTGGATACAAATCTTTTTGTCACTGATGGAAATTTTGATAGCCCTTAACTGTGGAATGCCTAATGTATTGTTACAGCAATTGTGATTTGCCAATACATGGGTGATGTGTGTGTGTTGTGTGTGTTTATTTTTATTTTTGATGGTTTAACTCTTCTATGAGATTTTTAAGTAGACATGATTTTAATAAATTATGATTTGTTGAAATTTATCTGAGGTCATATATAATAAAATGAAATTTGTGTGAACTAAAGAAGTGCATCTCCATTTTTTTTGTTTTAAGAGTAGACTGGTCTTTAAAAATTGTCCAAAGAAGTACATTATATTCATTATTAAATTTGATAATATACAATAAAGTATTTATGGTCATACTGGACCATATCAAATTCTACTATTAATTCATATTCATAATAAACATAAGAGGAAAAAGGGATATTTTTCAAAATAATAAAAAATTAGCGTATTTTTCAGAATATGATATAGTGTTATTCACTGAACTGAGGGAACAAATGTCAAAGTCTAACACAGTTTACAGAATGTTTTAACATAAATTGAAATTTAAATCTGACCAAATTTCACAGTTTTAAGTAAAATGATAGCACTTTATATCCTTGAAAAGTGGTAAGTGACCCAAAACATGGCTTAGAAAAACAAATTTAACACTACACTAGTCAGAGATGGTTAAGTTATGGTACAACTTGCCATTGTGTATCATCAAATGGTATATTTTTTTCTTTTGGGCTTGTCATTATATTTTATTTTAGCCATTCTGGTAAGTGTGTAGTGATATCTCAGTGTCATTTTAATTGCATTTCCTTGATGTCTAATTATGTCAAAATATATTACTTTGATGTTTAATGCTCTGAACTTTCTCAGTTCAAGACCATGAAGCCACTTAGGAAAAATACAGTTGCAGAGGCACTCATAGACCAACTCTTATTTCGAAATAAGAAGAAACATTACTACCCATTCCAACAAAAAATAGATTTGTTATGCAGCAGGGATTTTATAAATTACCTGACACAACTTATATAGTAAGATGAAATGGGACAGGCGGCTTCTTGCAGCTATATACAACATCATTTTAATTTCAATTTTCAGTATAATTTTTCCAAGGTATACACAGAATATATATTTAATGTAAATTGTGAACATTTTAAACTCTGTATATGGAAATTAGTCAATTTTAAGTTTATAACAATCAAAATTAACGGAAGTTTATTTTAAATTAGTTAGCTTTCTCTGCATTGCAAGACAGAATAATCAAGAATTGGTAAGAAAAAAGTAATCTCTGTAAAATTACCGGGGGTGCATTATAAAGTGTTCGGTAACCGATCAAACTCACAATTTGGATTGAATGGCAAGTGATTTTTAAAATCTGGAACTCATTGTCAATTTTTTTTTCTTCATTGTGTCTTAATAAATTACTGTGTTCATTTGCATGGAAGTGAAGAAAAATGCATGACATTTCATCTCAACACTAACACCTTTAACTGGCAACTCTGAATGTACTTTACAGCAGTGTAACAAAGTAAAGATCAATGATGTTTCATGAAATATCTGTTATAATTCTCAAGGAGATAGGGAGTTTGTGCAAAAATGCAAATCACTTTGCGACTAAACACATTGTTTATTTCAGCTAATTTTAAGAAAATATGCTGAGAATCTCTCAAAAAAGGAAGCAATGATTTAGGTTTGCCTTCAAAATCCTTATCTAATCCTGAACCAACAGCACATAGTTCAAAGAGCAACTAATTTGAGTAGCTCCAATTTACACATTTCCTAACAATGCTTAATTTAGTGGAATTTCTGTCCAATTATGGTAATTTGATGTAATGAAAGACAAAAGTTCAAAAAGATCATCCTTAATTTATATAGATGCCAAACTCTGCATTTTCTGAATGACGCCCAGGAACGTATTTTCAAAAACAAACAAACAATGCCAGAACCACTATTAGGTCATCTCTAGGCAGAAAGTGACTCAGAGCTTACATTACTCTCTCCCTGAAAGTATACTGTAGGCACTGAAACTACTACCCTGAGTCTGTGCTATCAAATTCCTTAAGTTAGAAAGTTTTAAAACCCGTCTGTGTGGGAGTATTTCATTTACAGATAGAGATTTGGTTGTTTATACATTTTCATACTTGATTTTTAGGGTGTAATAACTATGTTTTAAAATTCATGGTGGTTTTGAATACTGTTGGATAATTGAGCTAAAATGGTATATCCATTCCTCCTAGGAAACAGAAATTATAGAAAGGTAGTGCTTTTCAAATCTGACATCTTTGAGTCATTGTAGTTTCATATAAATGCAATAGGAAAAGTGTCATTCATGTTTATGATATTTTCTATAAATAAATTAGAATGTACTGGAGGCCTGATATAAAGTGGGATGCCTAAACTTCAGTAAGATCTTGTTTTCAATTCAAAATAAATTTTATTTTTTATTTTTTTATAATGTCCCTCAATTTCAGATAAGCACCCCCATAATGTCCACTCCGGTTTTTTTAAGATTTTATTTATTTTATTTGACAGATAGAGATCACAAGTAGGCAGAGAGGCAGGCAGAGAGAGAGGGAAGAGGAAGCAGGCTCCCTGCTAGGCAGAGAGCCCGATGCGGGGCTCGATCCCAGGACCCTGGGATCATGACCTGAGCCAAAGGCAGAGGCTTTAACCCACTGAGCCACCCAGGCGCCCCCAAAATAAATTTTAAATTGAATTATGCACCTCTAAGTTCAGAGACAATAAACATCAACCAACACAATTAATAAGTTCTATTTCTTGAAATTTCGGGAACATTGATAGTCTCATCTCCTGGAAGAACAACAGCTAAAATTTTTGGTCATGGATTCTTGCTAAAATATCACTTTCCCAAAGAAAATTAATGTTGTGAATTTTTATTGATTGTTATTGATCATGAAGAATATAACAACCACGATAAAAAGAGTAGGAAAAACATGATATCTCATCTGTAAGGGAATGTGGAAAGTAGGAAATGCTAATAAAAATAACTACCATTATTTCCTAAGTTAACATAATATAACAGAACAAAAATATTTCAAAACAATGTTTTCTTTTTTTTTAAGATTTTATTTATTTATTTGACAGAGAGAGATCACAAGTAGGCAGAGAGGCAGGCAGAAAGAGAGGAGGAAGCAGGCACCCTGCTGAGCAGAGAGCCCAATGTGGGACTCGATCCCAGGACTCTGAGATTATGACCTGAGCCAAAGGCAGCGGCTTAACCCACTGAGCCACCCAGGCGCCCCCATAACAATATTTTCTAGGCTCATTCTGATAACTCTTTTCTACATTCAAATTTAAAGGTTGAGGCATGTGATATATATTACACAAAAAACATCCCAAGGAATTCGTTAAAAAAAAACTTTAATAAAGAACAAATCCAAAGGAATTTCTTTTCTAATTTAATTAACAAATTATGAATTGACTTACCTATTTCATCACAGTGTATCAGGCACCAATAATATTTTTTAATCGTCACACCTGATGCAATAGTTATCATCTTTCAGACATACTGATCACGAACAAGCAAATAAACAAGAGGACCGTAGCTTAAGATCTACCTGCATAAATATAGGCTACTTCAGACAATCTCTTCACCACAACATAGAAATGAATAGAAATCATACATGCTCTGTATGGACATACAGATGAGATAGAAGGGGATGGATGTTAATATATGCAGAATCTTTATTAATTACATTGTAAACCATAATATGGAAAAACAGAATACAATTTTAGAAATACCCAGGTCACCATCATTGTTTTATTTTTATATGTGTAGATAAGGAGTTTAATAAACAATCCATGACTATTCAACTCTTTATATTTTGAAAATTTTAGTAAAAGTAACAAACCTACCACCTAGAAAATTATACTTATCTGCAACATACAGCTTTGCCAGCATGGTAGAGGAAAAGCAAAACAAAATAAGTAAGAAAAGTTTAACATTTCACAAGAGATTTGCTTTTATTTTTTATTTATTATTTTTTATTTTTCATTAATTATTTACTTCTATTTTCTACTTTATTTTAATGAAAATGTCATGACCATAACATAAGAGCAGAATTAAACCAACATGAGAAATTATTTTTTCATAAGTTAAAATAAACTAGCTTGGTGATTAATTCAAAATTATATTACAAATTTCAGTGTTCTTGAAGTAAGTATCACTGTATAAACAAATGAGTCAGGAGTCATAAACTAATGATGATTCTAAATGTTATTTAGAGAGACATTCTGTACTTAATATATTTCAAATATTCTACACAAGGCAAAGTGGATCCAAGTAATCTGTAGGCAAAATAAGATTTTAGAGAAGTATATATTTCCAACAGTATTTATAAAATATTACCTTTATGTAAGGCATCATCCTGGACTTTGTGGAAAACACACAAAGGAGTAAGAAGTGGCCCTTCAAGAAACATATACAATATCAAGGTTTAACATGAAGCAGCATGTCTTCTCTAAGTAAAAAAAAAAAAAAACATTGTACCAACTGACTTTACTGAAACTTTATATTTATTGCTCTCATTTTAGGTCATAGTGTCCTTCTGCATGCAGGCTGCTATAACGGACATGATATAGACTTAATAGCTTATAAAGAACAGGAATTTATTTCTCACAGTTCTAGAACGGAGAAGTTCAAGATTAAGGAATGGGCAGATCCAGGGAGAGCCCACTTCCTCATAGATGGCTATCTTCTCACTGTAAACGTACATGATGAATGAATCAAGAGAACTCTCTGGGGTCTCCTTTAAAAGGACTGTAATCCCACTTATGACCTAATCACCTCCCAAAGGCCCCTAAGTTTTAATACTATCACTTCCAGAGTTAGATTCCATAATATGATTTTGGGAGACATAAACATTCACACCATAGTATATATAAACAAAAAAAGACACAAAAACAACAAACAAAAAAATTATTTTAACTACCTATTATTTTCAACTACATAAACTTTTAATTTGTTTCTATATAATATTAAATAACTCATTTGAGTGATTCACTTATATCCAATGCATCTGAGTGCAATTAAATTTGCTTACCCAGCATATCCAGAAGCATATTTCTTCAGACTATCCCATTCCCCACCTTACAGGATTTACCACAATTAGAAGACATGGGATAGAGGATAGATAGATAGATGTATACATAAACACACTTGTACATACACATATGCATATTTTTTCCTGTTAATGATACTCATGCAAATAAAATTTAAGCTCAAGAAACCTGTCTTGTGTGTTACTTAATATCCAGTTTTTAGTCAACATCCAAAAACAAATAATCCAATAAAACCATGGATAGAAGACATGAACAAGTGTTTCCCCAAAGCACACATTCAAATGTTCAGTAGATACATGAAAAGATGTCCATCATCATGTATCATCAGGAAATTGCAAAGCAAAACTAGAAAGAGATACCACCTCACACCTGTCAGAATGGCTAAAATCAACACTACAAGAAACAAAAGGTGTTGGAGAGGATGTGAAAAAGTAACACTTGTGGGGGCTGCCTGGGTGGCTCAGTGGGTTAAGCCTCTGCCTTCAGCTCAGGTCATGATCTCAGGGTCCTGGGATCAAGTCCCACATCGGGCTCTCTGCCAGGCATGGAGCCTGCTCCCTCCTCTCTCTCTCTCTACTTGTGATCTCTCTCTGTCAAATGAATAAAATCTTAAAAAAAAAAAGTAACAATTGTGAACTGTTGGTGGTGATGCAAACTGATACAGCCATATTTGAAAACAGTATGGAATTTCCATAAAATTTAAAAATAGAAGTCCTTTGTGATCCAACAATCCTGTTGGTGTGTATTTACCCAATGAATATAAGAAAATTATTCAAAGGGATTCTAGCACCCCTATGTTTATAGCAGCATTATTTATAAAGCTAAGATATGGAAAGCGCCCAAGTATCCATCAATTGATGAATAAATAAAGAATAAGTGGTATGTATATACAATGGAATATTATTCTGCCATAAAAAAAGACTGAAATCTTGCCATTTGCAATAACATGGTTGGAACTAGACAGTATAATGCTAAAAGTGAAATAAGTCAGTCAGAGAAAGACAAATACCTTTACTCATATATGGAATAAAAGAAACAAAACAAACAAGCAAAGGGGAAATAATAAGACATAGAAAGAGAAACAAAGCAAGAAACAGACATTTCATTACAGAGAACAAACTGATGGTTACTTGACGGGATCTGAAAGGAGTGATGGATTAAATAAGTGATGGGGGTTAATTAGAGCACTTGTCATGATGAGCACTGAGTGCTATATGTTATATTGTACACATGAAACTAATACAACCATATATGTTAACTAACTGGATTTCAAATGAACATTTTTTAAAATCCCAGTTTTTAGCTCACATTCTGGCTTACAAAAGGGATTTAGTCAGGAATTTGGAGATTAGTTAATGAACAAATAAGGGGTGAACAGGCAGTTGTTAGATAAAATTATTATCCTTTCTGGCATTATCTTATACCTTTTATCTAGAAGTATTTTTAGCACTTTAGACTCTTCCTATTTTATTTTGAGTCATTAAACAAAAATTTCCTCAAAGGACCTTAGACTCCATCCAATTTGAGCAACAGTGTGAGAGAGGAAATGGTGTCAGGAGGAAAAAAAAAAAAAGATGAATCTACTTTTGTTTACTAGTGAATGCATAGTTCTTCCACAGAAGAAGCTCTAAATGGAAAGGGCTCCAGCTTTATATGTGTTCAGTCATATGTTCAGAAGTAGGTAACACTATCAAAAAATATAAAGCATCTGAGATTATTTTCCCTTATTTGAAAGCTGGTGTATGAGTCTGCCGTAGTTTCTTGGGTGTTGATAGAAGACGCAGACTCATGGTTCAGAAATAATATAGTTTATTATTCACAGCAATAGAGGTAGCCAGAATATTAACAGTATTTGTGTGTGTGTGTGTATTTGTGTGTGTGTGTGTGTGTGTGTGTGTGTGTGTAGGGGTGGGAGTTATATATCAGTTCTGAGCCTCAGTTCCCACAAGAAGAATCAAAACAGAGGCAGATAATATTTGCAAACACAACAGGTTAAGTTAAAAAAAAAGATACTATTTCTGTCTTCCAAGTCTATTCAATACAACCATCTTCAAAGGATGGCCTAGAACAAATAATAAATGCAGAAATGTAAGCAACCAATTGAAAAGTGTCTCCCAAGAAACACACTTTGAGAGTCTTCATTTGACAAAAATACTATAGGATATTACATGGATCAGGTGCATTGAATACTGGAAGGTTAAAATTACAAGGGACCAAATATTTTTAAGCAGTTCTGGCATCCAGTAGAGTTCAAATAGGTTTTATAAGATTGAGGAAAGAAGCCATCAAAACCTGGGCCCAGGGGCCCCTGGGTAGCTCAGTGGGTTAAGCCTCTGCCTTCGGCTCAGGCCATGATCTCAGGATCCTGGGATCAAGCTCTGCATCAGGCTCACTGTTCAGCAGGGAGCCTGCTTCCCCTCCCCCCCTGCCTCTTTGCCTACTTGTGGTCTCTGCCTGTCAAATAAATAAATAAAATCTTAAAACAAAACAAAACAAAAATCCTGGGCCCAATTTTCCCAAAAGTATGATTCTGATTCTAGTCTCTATGATGTTATCCCTTGAAGACAATGCCTCTAATTGAGTTGAATTAGTTTACTAAAGAGCATACCCCCATTTGTTGTAGGAGATGAACAATATGCAAGAGGCAAAATGCCACATGGAAGCCACCTGGTCTTCAGTGGAATATAGAATCAGTTCCTTTGGGATGAATTTGTTCCACATTTGACTTCCCACTTAAGGGAAAATAAGAGTGCCTTCTAATAGATTTTAAATAGGAAATGACAACGGAAGCTTATACAAGATTATAAAATGGGAAATTTCATTTAGATAAGCAATCATTTCAAAGTCATCTTCTTAATATTACAGACTCTTCACATAATCATAATTTTATTTTGGTATTATATGGTAATTTCAAATATAGTAAATATAAAGAATTTACCTCTGTAATTATAGCGAGTCTGGTCGTAGTTTAATGGCAACAAATCTTCAATTTAGAAGTATGGTCTACCAATTATTAATACATTTGGAAATGGTGTGTCATCTTCACTCCACTTGTCTCACTAAAACAGTGAGCCAAAAAAAGTAGGTCCAAGCTGTTTACTATGGTCAAAATGGGTTGCTTTTGCACTTGGTAAAGAAGCAGTCATATTTTGGAAGAAGAAACTGAGGCTATTAATATTTTCAACTTATTTTCAGAAAAGGAAAGAAAGGATAATCTAAGCTAAAGCCAAAATCTTACACAAGGTGGCAGGAGAATGATCTTTTCCCAGATAAAGGGTTTTTCATCTTAGCCATGTTAGGAGGAAGAAGAGATGAGACATTGTGGACTTGACTAACGTTTGTACACTGTTCAAAAAGTTTTCAAAATAATGTGTATTATTTTTCTTCTTTTAGTTGAGACAAAAACAAACAAACAAACAAAAAACACTAATGAGCTTACTCTTAAAAGGAGGTAAACAAGAAACTAGCAAAGATTGAGTGTTAGGTATTGTCCCCCTCCTTTTCTTTTTAATTATGTTATGTTAGTTACCATACAATACATCATTAGTTTTTGACGTAGTGTTCCATGATTCATTGTTTGTGTAAAACACCCAATGCCCCATGCAATATGTGCACTCCTTAGTACCCATCACCAGTCTCACCCATCCCCACATCCTTCTCATCTTTAAAACCCTCAGTTTGTTTCTTGGAGTCCATAGTTTTTCATGTTTCATTTCCCCTTCCAATCCCCCCACTTCATTTTTCCTTTCCTTCTCCTAATGTCCTCCATGCTATTCCTTAGGTTCCACAAATAAGTGAAACCATATGATGATTGACTTTCACTGCTTGACTTATTTCACTTAACATAATCTCCTACATTCCCATCCATGTTGATGCAAAAGTTGGGTATTCATCCTTTCTGATGGCTGAGTGATATTCCATTGTATCCATAGATCACATCTTTTTTATCCGTTTGTCTGTTGAAGGGGATCTTGGCTCTTTCAACAGAATGGCTATAGTGGACATTGCTGCTATGAACACTGGGGTGCATATGGCCCTTCTTTCCAGTAAAATAGAGCTAGCCTATGACCCAGCGATTGCACTACTGAGTATTGACCTCAAAGATACAGATGCAGTGAAAAGAATTAGGTATTGTTAAAGCACAAATGCAGGGGATAGAAGTTATGGTACAGAAGAGGGAAGGGCAACCATATGGCAGAGTAGAATAAAGTAGCTCAGGAAGAAATTAGTCATATCCAGATATTGTAAGGCATGTGGGGTTGGCAGGGAGAGCATGAGAAATCATGAGAGAAGAGAGAGAAAATGGACCAGGCAGGAGAGGTTTATAACATTTTAACATCTAAGGTAAGCATATGCAAAGCAGAATAGGGAAAGAAATAAAAGTTCTTATAAGACTCAATACATAAGGAATAACGTGGAGGACACTGGGAGATGGAGAGAAGTGTGCTGGGGGAAATCGGAGGGAGAGACAAACCATGAGAGACTGTGGACTCTGAGAAACAAACTGAGGGTTTTGAAGAGGAGGGTGGCAGGTGGTTGGGTGAGCCCAGTGGTGGGTATTAAGGAGGGAATTTATTACATGAAGCACTGGGTGTGGTGCATAAACAATGAATTTTGGATCCCTGAAAATAAACTAAAAGAAAAAAAAGACTGACTACAGACATGGAACTCAGTGTAACACAGATATGGAACTCACTGTAATACCAGCCACTTCCCACCGACACACACAGACTATGATAATAATAAATAATAATGCAATTAAGAAAATTTCCTGCCAAATAATTTTTCCTCTTTTTTATTTTTATGATTATTATTTTTATTTTATTTTTAAAGTTTTTATTTAAATTGTAGTTAGTTAAAATAAGGTTAATATTAGTTTCAGGTGTACAATATAGTGATCAACACTGCCATACAATGGCTTAAATAAAAAAATGAAAAAAATTTTTTTAAAGATTTTATTTTTAAATAAAACCTCTACACCCAAGGTGGATTTCAAACGTACAACTCCAAGATCAAGATTTATATATTTTACTGACTGTTCCAGCCAGGCACCCCAACAAATAAAAATTTTATAAAATTTTAGTTTGTGGGAGTCTCATTTGCTTAGTCAGTTAAGTGTCTGCCTTTGGTTCAGATCAGGATCTCAAGAGACCTGGGATCGAGCCCCATATTGCTCATGCTCTCACTCTCTTTCTCTCTGGCTTTTGCTCTTAAATAAATAAATAAAATATTTTTAAAAAAATTGTTGAATTTGTTTAACTACTTTTTAACTAGTAGACAGAGATGAAGATAAAGTATGATGTAATGGCACGGAAAAATACAACTTACACGTTTTAAAAAAAAATGTGCAATGCAAGTTACCTCACTTCTTTTATCACCACACTGGGACTTTCCCTACTGAGTTGTTGTAATGTAAGGACCTATTTTATATTTTTATATTTTAGCAAGAGGCTTTCATTGAGGTTAACCCTTAAACTGTCCTTGCTCCCCTTCCCCCAGGGGATTCACTTAAAAACAAGTCCTGGAAATCAGCTCCAGGTAACAAAGCCCATATACAAGGGTGGGTCAGGCCAGGTGGAGACATCAATGAGCAGAGGGGGGGCGCGGTGTTTGCATATTGTCTCCCTAGATACTAATGAGTATGCCCCACTCCTCTGCTCTTTGGGAACCTTTTTGGCACCAATCCTAATCAAGGTGTAATAGGCTGGGTCAAATGTCTATACTAGGGTAAATTGAACCTCAATTGGTCACCTAGCCTCACTGTGGAGTTTCCTGTGTGTGTTAAAATCTCATTGGTCACCTGTGCGTGGCCAGGCCTGACTGCATGGCCTTTGCCCTTAAAAGCTAGACTGTGAAACAGCAAAGGGTTGCCTTCTCTCATAAGAGGTGTGGCCCCAAACGTTCGGTTAGATTCTTGATGCTTCGCATGAAATAAAGCTTTGCTTGACCTTTGCTTTACATCAGTCTCGCTCCTTTAATCATAGACCCATTATTGGGGCATAACAGTATTAATCTTAAAGTTATAAGTCCACAATGCATCCATCATCCATTCTACCCCTTAACATTCCCCTTTGGACAGACCCATGATCTAGAACAAGCCTTATTTTATAGTGCCTTGTAGGTGATTTTGGCTGCTGCCTAAATTGCCTACTTTCCTCTCACCATTACCACGGAAATTGGGTCCACTGAAACAAAGGGGTAGTGTAAGAAATTAACACTTCCATAAATCTCTTTAAATAATAAAGTATAAGATAGTGATACCTTTTTTTCTGCCACATAACCAATTCTTGCAAGAATAAGGTCATATAAAAGAATTTACAACACATGCTAGCATTATCCTACTGGACCCAGATCATTTGTATGTTTCTCTGTCTCTGAGAAATGTAGTTATTTACATGACTGAAACCTGAAAATTGTTTGATATGACCACTAATATCACCTTCTTTTTTTAAAGCCTGTTTAAGGCTTCTGTAATACATAGGTTTTTTAAAAACTTATTAAGCATATTGTATATATCAAACACTTTAAAAATCTCTGCTTTAAAAAAAAAAAAAACTCTACCTCAATGGAACTTTGAGTCTGAAAAAGATACAGGCAATATACAAGGCAACAGATAGAATAATTACATATTTGATTATATACTCTGAGGATGTCACATTAAATTGATATGAAAACGATCAGAAGGATCTGGATTTCTTGTCAAAATTTTTTGCCTTACAAAGAAATTGATATTTAGGGAAAGTTGTTACTGAAAGAGGTCCTGTGTCAACCAAAAATGTTAAATCATGATCTCGCTAAATTTTCCAGTTGTGATCATTGCTTTGTTTAGCTGTCTTCTATTAAGACTGAATTTAGTAATTCAGTCTCAGATTTCAGTAAGTCTTTTTTTAAAAGATTTTATTTATTTATTAGAGAGAGAGAGGGAGGGGCAGAGGGAGAGGAAGAACCAGACTCCTTGCTGAGCAGGCAGCTGATGCAGGACTGGATCCTAGTACCCTGGCATCATGACCTAAGCTGAAGGAAGACACTTAACCAACTGAGCCACCCAGGCACTCTAGACTGTAAACTTCTTAAAGGTAAAAAAGTTTATTCTTCTAGTAGTTCCACAGACATTTCTAACATCCATAAGAAAGCATGTACTGATGTAAAATGCCAGCAAATCAAATTATTTAAAAAAGAAAGAAAGAAAGAAAAGATATATCTGGATAAAGAGAAAAACAGAAAATCTAATAATACATTGAATTATTAGAGCAAAGAGTGGAGGAAGAGAAAATAAATATGAAATAGAGATTTCCACTAAAAGAAAAAAATTGAATAAGGCAGGAGATTTAGAAAATTATTATGACAGACTTGAGAAAAAAATAAAATAGGAATTTTTAGAAAATAGCAATAAATGAAAAGGTAAATTGTTCCTACCTTTATAATATTAGCTGTTTGTTGTTGTTGTTGTTGCTAATTTACCTATTTAAGCTAATAAACAAAGAAAGGTTTCATTTAGGAATAAGGTTTCTATGTATATATATATATATATTTTTTTCCATTTAGGGATAAGGTATATATATATATATATATTTTAATTTTAATTGTTAGAAAATGTGTCACAGAAAGTGTTTAAACTTTAAGATACAGATGCAACATGTAATGAACTGCATTGTTTGAACGTCTAATTTGTAAATGCTGTTAGAGGAAACTTGGTGGAAATGTTCCTATGTGCTTGTGTTTCTGGAACTATGTATATTTATTAATAAGGAATAGTTTAAAATTATGAAATGACCAGGAGTGGACAATTTTCCTAATCCTATCAGCTCTTTGCAGCTCTTTTATTAGCCCCCTTCAGGAATATCAGCTTTTTTATCTAATTAAATTTTATATTAATGTGCTTTTGACTTTTGGCCTTTCTCTTCCTTCTGTTCTTTTTTTTCCCCTAAATTACATGTTTCTGTTTAACAGCTACTATCAATTCTTTGATATGAATTCTCAACATCAATTTACTAACTCCAGAGATGAAGGAGCATCAATATTTAGAAGCGAAGAATACAAAGCCTTGGGCATCTGGATGGCTCAGTCACTTAAGCATCTGCCTTCGACTCAGGTGGTGATCCCAGGGTCGTGGGATGGAACCCCAGGTTGAACTTTCTGCTCAGCTGGGAGCCTACTTCTCCCTCTCCTTTTGCCTGCAGCTCCCTTTGTTTGCGTTCTCCCTCTCTTTGTCAACTAAATAAAATATAATAAAATAATGTAAATAATACATTTATTTATTTATTAAAATGCAATTATTACACAATACATAATGTATTGCATAATTATAATAATGGTTAAATAATTTATTAAATATTTATATTAAATATATCAATTTAATTAAATAAATATTTTTAGAATTTAAAATATTTCAAATTTAGATTATTAAATATTAAATCATTAATTTAATAAATAAATATCTAAACATAATTAAATAAAATAATTTATTTATTAAAATGAATAAAATAATGTTGTCATTATCTCAGCATGTATTTTTAAATAGTCTAAAAAAAAAATCTAATAAAGTCTAAATACATTGAGTTCAGATATTTATACAAGTTAACCCAGACACTCAACCCACAGTTTCAAAACTTTTGTTTTTATCTACTACTCAAAATACGATTTTAATGTATTTATTTGTAACTTTGACATAGCAAGGAAACTTGGAGGAAAAGGAGACATTTGCTTTTAATATTTGAAAATTATTTTGTTGATTTAAAAAAATAAAAACCTTAACACGTGAGCATTTCTTCTTAAATAACACTGTGAAGTTTCTGAGTCGCATTCTATTAAAAGTGCTGATAAAATGGCCTCAGTTACTCATTTAAATTATCAGCTGAATGGGTAACAAATGAAGTAGAGAGCTTTTTAATTATTTATGAATGTATTGCTTGTGGATGGAGTGCCACATAGAGTTACCTCTCTTTTTGGCTTTGTTTTGTGAGCAGCAGTGGAATCTATGAATGAGATTAAACATAAGGACATTCACAGAAATTCTTAATGAACTTCTGGGGAAGGGCAATAAGTGCAAGGAAAAACTGCAGCAAGACTAATTACAAATTTCAAGTGGTCATCGCTTAATTATAGAAGCTTTTAAGTTCAAGTAATATATCTTTTTCATGAGCCTATCATATTGTATTAATTACCACAAACTGCACTCTTGAACACTTATCTTTTCACATATTTCTTATTCTTAGTACTTAAAATTACCCTTATGATTGATAAGTAAATGGATTTTACTGACAATGCATTTATTTACATAAATAAATAATGCTGTTTATATATATAAAAACAATTGAATGTGTTCAATGAATTTTTTTTCAAATTAACATCTTAATTCTCCCACATTAGTTACAAATAGATATAGACTTTATAGATTCATCAAATATTTTATTCTCAAATTTATATGTCCTTTGTGAAGTAAATGAAACTGTATATATTAAATATAATCCTATCACATGTAACAGTTACTAGTGCATCCCAGGACATACATAGGTTAGGTCCTACTCAAGGCATCACGGATAACTGGATTTAACTTTCTATCCTAGGAGTCTTCTGTATATTTCTGTGGCTTTTATACTACAATCAGGAGGAAGAATTCTTTTGCTAAAAGCTTCCAAATGACTATGCGAGTAGATTATTTGTAGACTAGTGATATAATATTATTGTTTAACATGTGAAGCATGATAAAATAAAATGCTATTGCCATATTTAATTTGTTCAGTAAAGCATTCATTTAGTTATCAAGCATTCATTTTCTTTTTTTAAAGATTTTATTTATTTATTTGACAGACAGAGATCACAAGTAGACAGAGAGGCAGGCAGAGAGAAAGGAAGGGAAGCAGGGTCCCTGCTGAGCAGAGAGCCTGATGTGGGGCTCTATCCCAGGACTCTGGGATCATGACCTGAGCAGAAGGCAGAGGCTTTAACACACTGAGCCACCCAAGAGCCCCAAGCATTCATTTTCTTTATACAGAAGAGATAGAACAATATTATATAGTAGAAAAGACAGTAAATAATCTAGAAACCTTGATCATTTTGTTTTGGCAATTTTAGAACATAAAATTAGCTAAAGCTCAAGTGCAAGTTATATTTGTATCATAGGAGGAAAAGTTAATTAAAAGTTTGTTTATTACCATAGTTTAACACTTCAACGAAATGATAACGAGTCCAAAATCAATGAATATATGAAGTATACAATAAAAACAATAATCTTGAGTGTATGTGACTCACTGTAGGTATTGATAGGCTAGAAATCAAAGGGAAAGTATCTATAGGGTTTGTTCAGTTCCATGCTCATCAGATTAATAGGCTTTCTCATATTGCTTCCTTCACCACATTAATTTGTCTAATGAAGTTTTCAAGAGTTAAAGACAGTGATAGGTTCATGGCTGGAGAGAAGGTACAGAATCTAAGATAGTTCAGCAGTGCTTATTATTTAAGAGAAAGACAGCATGGGAGGTGAGGGGTATATCATGCATCCTGTTTTCACTCCCTTTGTGGAGCACCTACCCTGGAGGTCATGTAATAATAACCAATGACCAAAAAACAATAAAAAAACCCAAACATCCATGTGGAAGTGCCATCCTTGCCTGGAGATGAGTAGACTGCTCAAACAGATCCTGGGCAGGCATCTCAGCCCAGGCCTGTGCTGGGGAAGCTGGTTCATGGCTTTGGGCGCAATCAGGAAGCCAGCAAACTGACGTGAGAGTGCAGCCAGGGTTAACAGGACTGATGATCTTTTTGCAGCCAGGCCGCGGGTGGACACCCGCTCAAGGAGCCAGGCTAGGAGGCTGCCCAGCGCCAGCGCTGGCAAAGCTTGCAGCCCCCGGGGCTTCCCCCCGCGCCCCAGCCAGGGCGGGGCCTCAGGAGGGAGGGGGGCGGGGCGGCGCGGAGAAGGGGCTTTGCTAATTGCCAAAGCGAAAAGGGAGCTCGCGGAGGACTCAGGAGGGAGGGGGGCGGGGGCGGGGGCGGGTGGAGGGCGGCGGGGAGAAGGCGCTTTGCTAATTGCCGAAGCTGGAAGTGAGCTCACAGAGGATGTGGCTGAGAGTCTGGGAGGAGGTGGAGGGGCTGGCGGAGGAGGGGCGGGCAGCGCCGCGGTGCTGTGCTGCGGCCCAGTCGGGACTGCAGGACCCACCGGACTCGCCGCCCGTACGCTCCCATGTGAGGCTCCGCTGTCCCGCTCCTGCTGCCTGCTGCCCCTCCCTGCCCCAAGGCTTCTCCGGACCACCCTCTGCACAGGGGTAAAGTGACACCGCGCCGCGCCCTCACCTGGAGCAGAAAGCGCGGACCCGACCTAGGGGCGGAGAGGGAGGTTGTGGAGGCCCAGCCTCCCGGAACCCCAGGGCACCGGGACCACCCCGGACGCTGCGCCAAACCCGGGTCCTCATGGGGTCGGGCTGGGGACAGCGCCTTGCGAGGTGCCCCCCGCCAGCAGGCACGCTAGCCCCCATCTTTCCGCAGCCCCATGCGCCCGTGCTGAGGACCCCCTTCCCTCCCCCGCCGTGGCCCCGCTGCTTTTGTTCTGGACTTGGGATCCCAGGTGGAAACTAGTCCCTCAGACCTCCCTGGCAGCAAGGAGGGCAGGGAGGGATTCTTGGTTTTCTGCCCTGGCTCCTCCTCTCTCCCCATTCACAAGCCTTTTGGCTTCCCTTTCCTCTCCTCATTGTCAGTTTTCTGAAATGGTTTTCTTCTGCATGTTGACCCAAAGAGCTATTTCATGAATGAATATACACGAAACTGAGTTGGGGCCCACCTGTGAGAGCCCACCTGTAGAGGCCTTTCATTAGAATGGTCTCTGGTTCTAGCCTCAGTTCAGAATACTGCATGTACCTGAGGACCAAGTCCAGATGTTTCTTTCATCTCTGACTTGAATTTGAAATCCTCCTCAGACTTCAGCTTCCAGGATTTCTCCAGTCCTTGCTCTCCCACTGTCTTGGTGGGGATCCGCCATGAGTGTTGAACACAGGAATGAATGAATGATATATACCCCAGACTGCTGGGGCTTTGTCTTCTTTTGCTGAGGTTGGAAAGGCTTGGGAGAGACCCCCTGTATGCAGATAGAGAGCTGCATGCAATTGCTTAGATAAACGTGTTCCCCACTTAACTGCTTGGGCATTGAACATTTCGCCCTTAACCTGTGGCTTGAGCAGTTAGGAGGAGACAATCTGGAGGTGAATCAGAAGATGGCTGAATCCACATGGTGGTGGTCTGGGTTTGGGAGATTTTCCTGTAGATTCAAAGGAAAGATATAAATTCTTCCAGTGGGGAGTGGTAAACTTTTTATCGATGGGAGATGGAAAATAAATGGTCTGGTTAAACTTTCCCGCCCCCTCAAAACCCATTATTTGAAAACACAAAAAGCAAAGTGAAGGGAGAAATCCTCCCACTCCCATTCCCACTCACCTCCATAGCCATCTCCTCTTCCAAGAACCTAACAGACAAGGTGCCAAGAAGTGTTAGGTACCAGCAGTGGTCTCAGATCTCATTAAAGAATCATGGTGAAAGGCTTTCAAATAGATTGTGGGGGAACAGGGGTCCAATTAGGGGGGACAAGTTTAAGGTTTTCCTGGTCCCCTAAAAATTAATGGCACTAGAGAAGATGACCTTTGGGAACTATAGCTTAATGGATACAATGTGTTAAAAGCTTCAGTGAGTCATGGTGGGAAGAGGCTATGAGGGCAGCAAACACAGTCCTAGATGATGTTATTAATAGCATTATAGGCTCTAGATTTCCTGTGGTGGTGTTCTTGGCAAGACCAGCCTGGCCAAAGTGGATACTCTCAACCTGGAACAGAGGGTCTTGGAGATGCCAGCACGTGAGGTATGAAGAGAGGGTAAAATGATAGGAGGTGTCCTTTGGAAGGACTGACTCCTTGACTTTAAAAGGGAGAACCCAAATCTGTAGGTGAAATCTTTCTGGCTACAAAGAGGGCCAAGGCCTCCTAAGGCCAAGGTCTCCTCGTCACTTTCAAAGATGTCGAAGAATATATTCAGACATTTCAAAGATGTCCTCATATCATTGGTTCCCACTCTGGAATTCTATCAATAAGGTGAGAGTTCCTCTAGTTGAAAAAGAGATCTAAAAAGACTTCCCTTTCTCATGTAATTTCTGTAACCTCCAGGACACACCCACCTCCCCCTTCCAGCTCTGTAATGAAGCCACAGCTGGTGCCAATTTGTGGAACTCCTTAAAGGCTATTCTCCCTTATATACCCCGGGACCAAGTTCCCATGCTCCCTCACCCGATTTCCTGCACTCACCTCCCACCTGGTGTGTTCACACCTGCAAGTGCCTTTTACCAACCCCTTTGCCAAAAGGCAGCCAGAGTGACCTTTCAAAGACCTATCAGTTCCTGGCATTTGTCTCCATAGAAATCTGCACTGATCTTCTAACAAATTCTCAGTCCTCCAAAGGCACCCATAATCCTCCCATCAGTCTATTCATACCCCTCCAACTGACTGATGCCTGTTCTGCCCCATCTCTGTGCCCTTCAACAGAGCGGGGCTGCCACAGAAGCAGGCCAGAGGAGAAACCAAACCATGTGTCCACACTGTCCCCCAGCACTGCTGCTCTGAGAGCTTTCTGAGTCCTCAACAGGGTTAGGATTTAGGGGCTTCTTCAGAACCGGGAGTGAAAACAACCATAGGTCAAAAGAAAAGCTACGGCCCCCACACAAAAATAATAATCACAAATGAAAACTATGTTAACTCTGAGTCCCAAAGTCGAAAAATTGCCTTGAATCTGTCACTAGAAAGCACCCAAGGCCTCACTCTCTGGGTTCTGGGTGCCCTGGGAATGGCAGGAGGCTCTGACAGGCGCGTGGGAGTGCGGAACTATGGGGGCTAGCCTGCCGGCTGGCGGGGGGGAGGAGGGGGTACCTCCTGTGGCGCGGTCCTGGCCCGACCCCCTGCGGACAGGGTGTGGTGCGGCGTCCGGGGTGGTCCTGGTGCCCTGGGGTTGGCGGGAGGCTGGGCCCCGACCACCCCACACCCCGCTCCTGTCCTGCGTTTTCTGCTTCAGGTGAGGGCGCGTCGCGGTGTCACTTTACCTGTGAGCAGAGGGTCCTCCAGAGAAGCCATGGGGCGGGGAGGGGCAGCAGGCGGCCTGAAGGCCTGAACGGGAACGGGACACCGCTGCGTCAGGGGCTAGGCTGCAGCGTCGGAGCACAGGGGCAGCGAGTATGGTGTGTCCTGCAGTCCCGAATGGGCTGCAGCACAGCACCCTGGCGCTGTGCGCCCCTCCTTCCCGCCTGGGCAATTAGCAAAACCCCTGCTCAAGGCCGCCCCCGACCCACCCCCCCTTCCCTCCTGAGTCCTCTGAGAGCTCACCTCCAGCTTCAGAAATTAGCAAAGACCCTTCTCTGCTCCGGCCCCGCCCCCTAACTTCTGAAACCTGAGCCATGGCTGGGGTGCGGGGCTAAGCCCTGGCATGCTACTGCATTGCCAGCGCCAGCGCTGGGCAGCCTCCTAGCCGGGCTCCCTGAGCGGGTGTCCACGTGCAGCCTGGCTGCGAATAGATCATCAGTCTTAAACGCCGGCTGCACTCTTGGGTCAGTTTGCTGGCTTCCAGATTGCGCCCAAAGCCAGGAACCAGCTTCCCCAGCACAGGCCTGGGCTGAGATGCCTGCCTGGGATCTGTCTGAGCAGTCTCCTCCACTCCAGGCAGGGATGGCACTTCGACCTGGATGTTTGGGTTTTTTGTTTGTTTTTTTTGGTCATTGGTTATTACATGACCTCCAGGGTAGGTGCTCCACAAAGGGAGTGAAAACGGGACGCCATATATAAGCATACAGCCATTCTAGAAAAATAGCTTGGTGTTCTCCTGGAAAGCTGCATTGGTCCTTGCACTATGGTTTAATAGAAAAGGGATTATGCACCAAGTTACTTAAATGAGCATAGGTTGAAATCGTTTACTGAGAGTAAATATTTTAAATAGTTATATTTTAACTAAATCTATCATCAATCATAAATCTATTACACGAAGGTTACAGGCAATTTAAAAGCAAGAGCACTCTCTTCAGGGTTTTAAATAATCCCTGTCTGTCTTGGCACATGAGAATGCAAAGATAGGAAATGGTTTGTAAAAGATCATATAATAGCTTTTACTAATTCTATTTATTTGACAGACAGAGATCACAAGTAGGCAGAGAGGCAGGCAGAGAGAAAGATGGGGAAGCAGGCTCCTCGTCAAGCAGAGAGTCTGATGAAGGGCTTGATCCCAGGACCCTGAGATCATGACCTGAGCCCAAGGCAGAGGCTTAACACACGGAGCCACCCAGGCGCCCCCAGATGAAATACATTTCTGACTTAGAAACTTCAGATAGAATTATTTTGTCCATGATGACAACTGAAAAAAATGTGTCATCCCTAAACCTAACCTTAAACCCTACCAACGCTGAAACCTAAGCTGACCTTAAAGCCCAAACTAGAACCCTGAATCCCAAACCTGGAATGGAACCCAAAGCCTGTACCTGAGCCCTGGATCCAAGCCCTGAACCACGAACCCAAACCCTAAACCAGACCTCCAAGTCATGAAACCTGAACCCAAATCTCAGCATGAAGTCAAACCCCAAATTTGACCTTGAACTTTATCCCATAAGCCCTGAGTCTTAAAGCCTAAATCATAAACTTAAAGCCCTAAACTATAACTCTGTTCCCTTGTCCTTCACTCTAAACCCTCACCCTAACACTAAACCCAAAGCCTGATCTAGAACTCTGACTAAAACCTGAACCTGTACCCAAATTCAAATGCTTCACCACACTTTGCTTATGCACTTGCCATTGATGGATATTTGCAGTTTCTACCTTTTGATTCTTGTGAACATTGTTTGGGTTGGGGGCTAGGGTTAGGGTCTTGGATTAGGGTAGGGTCCAGGCTTGAGACCAAGTTGAGGTCAGAGTGTGGGTCTGCATCAGGGCCATGTTCAGTGACACTGTTTGGGTCAAGGACTGTTGTAATTCCACATTGTTTCCAATTCATTGTTCCTTAGCTATTTGGGGGGAAGTTGGGGGGTATTGGGCTCCATGCAGCTTGAATTTCCGGAATGAAATGGCATCAGCTGGACCCCAGGAGGGAGCAGGACCTTCCACTGAAGGGTGAGCTCCCACAGTCCTGCACTGCCTTGCACCGCCTGCAGAGGGCGCCAGACCCCAGCTCCCACCCTGAGCCCAGGCTGCACAGCCACAGCTGGGACCAGAGCCCCGCCTCTTCAGGACCCACTGTGGAGACTTCTGGAGAATGTGGGGCGCCTCCCACCCTGACAGGACAAGCTGAGGAGGGTGTGGCTCTGCATCCACACTGACCGGACCCGTTGTGGAGGACGCGCCCACACTGGCAGCAGTCCAACCTCCTAAGGACCAGATGCTGGAGGAGCTGAGGAGAAGCCGCCTGAGTGGACTGTCAAGGGGTTCGTGGTCTCAGGACCCCACAGAGGAAGGGCGCCCTGTGTAGACACTGGGGCTTCCGTCGTTTTGTGTGAGGAGACGTGGCCTCCTGCTGTGCTGTGCACGGGGCTCTGGGGTCCCCCCTTTCTGGGCTCGGGTGCTCCTGGGTCCTCGTCTGTGTTTGTGTGCTCGCGGATTCGGTTCCTGGGGCTCCTCAGATGGTCTGCAGTCAGGGAGCATCAGCCTTCTTCGGTGCTTGTGCTCTCCCCACCTCAGCCCTGCGGGGTCCTTCCCGTGTCCACACCCACTCCAGGCTTGCGCCAAGTCCAGAAATTCGGGAGCCAGAGTGAGGACTCTGTAGACGGTTTTGGGGAGAGTAGGTATTTTCCCAGTGTGGGTTCTACCCTGAGCACAGTGCCTCCCCATCTCCGTGTGTACCCCTCCCTGTCTGTCGTCATTGTTGCAGGGCTGTCAGAGGACAGGTCTGTCACCTTCTTGGTTCAGGGGCCTCCCGGGTATCTTGCTGTCTTGGATGCAGGTGTAAATGAGATCGTTCTCCGCAGTCTCTTTTTGATGGTTCCTTCCGAGCACCTAGGAGTGCCACTAATTTGTGCATATTGATTTTGTTCCTTGCAAGATCTTGAATTTATTTGTTCGATTGGCCTTAAACTCAATCTGCCAGTTATTTGACCAGCAGCATGGATTTAATTGGGAAGAGCAGAGAATGGCAGTCTGGGCTGAGCAAGCTAAGGTCCCATCACAGGCAAGTGCGAGAAACAAAGGAGAGGAACATTATTTCATGGAGGAGGAAGAAGTTGGGAAGGGTGCTTGAAGGAAAGTCCCTTGGAGAAAGGCAGGGTGATGGAGAATTCTCACCAGCTGAGCTGCAAAGCTCCTACAAAAAGTCAGGAGATGAACCTCCAGCTTCCCGTGTGGGGCCTGGAATTGGTGAGTCTCTCCTGTGGGGGATTGCAATGTGGAGTCTGTAATGGGCACTGAGCAGCAGGCGCCCCCTTCCAGCCTCCCCTTCTGGCATCCCCAGTCCACTTTACTGGGGCTTCCCTTCCTGCTTTTGCACAGTTCTAACCAGCTTGTGGTGGAACGTTGTGGAAAAACTGAAATTCCAAATCCACTGCTTCTACTGCACCTGTGATACAGGGGCCCATGATTTAATTCTCCCACGAGTCTCTTGCTAACATGTGTCCTCTCCAAGCCCATCTGGGAGGGCTTGGACTCCATCCCAAAGTCTGATGTTCTCTCTGCTTCCGTGTCGTCGTGCTAACATGGTTGTTTGGAAGATTCATTTCCTCTGTGGTGATTTCAAAGTGCAGTCAGCTTGTTATAGCAGCACAAATACGTGCTGTCTCCACACTCAGATTCCCCAGCCGTCATTTCTTTACCACGTTTGCCACTTCACACGGGATGCTTCAGTGTGTTTGATCCCACACCAGGACAATGTCCTGCAGAACCACCACATAACCTGAAATGAGGAGATCATTACAGAACCCATCCAAGGGTTAGTGTTAGGAACCAGGGACATGGCAGGCCTGACCTGAAGACCCCATGGAGAGCTGTCAGGGTGGCTGAGTTGACAGTGGAGGTGAGGGTGAGTGTCTGGCTCTGGCTTTGTGTCCAGGAGTCAGCTCTGTGTGGGTGTGTCCTCAGCTAGGCATGCAGATTTCTGCTCCTCTGAATCCTTTCCGGAGTTCCAAATGGCACAGTTTCCTTCTGGGCAGCAGGCTGAGTCCTCTGGGATTGCCCATGTGTCCCCAAATTGTAGGGCACCTACTGCAAGGCCTTTGGGGTCACAATCCTGAGAACCGAACCAAACCAAAGGTTATGGTTAGGGCCCACCACATGGCAGGCCCGATCTGCCAGCACTCTGTCCATCTTTCTGGGGGAGGAAGCAGTCGAGGGATTTGTTCAGGGTGAGTGTCAAGCTCCAGGTTTGCATCCAGGGGCCTGCTGAATATGGGGGTGTCCAGAGGTAGGAATGCAGATTTCAGTTCCTCTGAATCCTTTCTGGAGTTCCAAATGGCATGGTTCCTTTCAGGGTGGCAGGGTGAGTCCTATGGTGTTCCTCACTGTCCCCAATCTCTGAGGATTTGGAGCCAGGCCGTCGGGGACACACCTCTCAGGACAGAATCTAGGCTTAAGAGTTTGTGCCTATGGGCATGGCTGCACTGATCTGAAAGCACTGTGGCGAGGATCACAGGGGTCTGAGTTGAGAGCATGGTTCAGGATCAGTATCAAGGTCTGGGTTTGTGTCCAGTGGACCGCTGAATGTGGGGGTGGTCTCAGATGTCCAAGACGATTTCCCCTACTCTGAATCCTTTCCAGCATTCCAAATAGCCTGGTTTCCTTCTGGGTGGCAAGCTGAAATCTCTGGGATTTCTCAGGTCTTGCCATTGCCCTTGCAAGGGCAAGATACTTTTTACAGTAAAAGAATTCACCAGATGAGCTGAACAGCAGAAAAGACACAGCTCAAGAGTTAATCAGTGAACAGGAATATCATGCCAAAAACTTCTTTGATAACACACTACAGAGCAAGGGAAGATAGGAGAGAAAGCTGAGATATAAAGGACAAACCCTCCAACTTTCCAACATCATTCCCTACTTGTTTATTTCCATTGCTGTCAGCTCATTCCCAGTCAAAAATAAGTCACATGAGCCAGCCTTTTTTCTTCCTGAGATTGGGGCACTGCAAAGCCCACCAGAGGGGCCAAGGGCACCCCTATACCTGCTGAGCTGAGCCCATTTGTACCCCAACCGTGAGGAGGTACCAGCCTGTCCCCCTGGTGCTCCATGGTCTGTGGCAGTCCTTCCTTCTGGACCCTGCTTTGCTGCTCTATTTTCGCTAACCCTGGTCTCAAACTAGGGATTGCTTCTGGAAGAGGAACTCAGGGAGATGAGGCTCAGGAGGGTCTCCCTGCCTGGAATCTTCGTGTGAGGAGTGCACAGCCAACAGATTTTGCCCAGGGACTTGCAAAATGCAGAGAGGCAGATTTCTTTTCTCTCTTTCTCTCTCTCTCTAGCCTCATACTAACCAGGAGTTCTTAGAACTTTCTTCAGTGACTTCTAGGTGTAGCTTGGCCACTTTTTCACAGAAAGGCCACTTGAGCATGATGAAACACACGTATAAGCAATTACATTAAAAAAAAAAAAAACAATAAGCCAATGCACACAGACCTTTGACAGCAGCACAGGACACTCAAGGGACCAGAGTCCCTACCTTGGGCAATAGTGGTAGAGGCCGGGTTCTGCCATGCAGGTCCCTAGACCTTTGGCAGTTTCCACGATTGCAAATCCAGACATGCAGAATCCTGAGGGACAACCTACTAACTGCAAAAGAGCAAAAATTCATCAGGATTCAGAGAGTGGAAATCCATTTGTACTGGAAAAGAAAGAAGTAGGCTTGCTGTGAATCCAGCAGGGAGGACAGGCATAGATAAAGGCTGGTGTATGGGTCACGGAAACTATTGTTTCTCAAGGGTCCTGCTGTCTCTGTAAAATGCTATGAGGACTGTCTCTTGGGGACCTCCTGCTTTCCTACCAGTGACACCCCCAGATTCTGCTTTGCTAGTCCCATGGATTCCTGGGGATACCCAGTTGATAAGCTATGCTGTCCTCATGACAACACTTGCTAATGGACTGAATGTTTGTGTCTTGTCCCAATTCAGATGTTGAAGCCCTGACCCTCAAGGAGTGCCATCAGGAGGTATGGGCTTTGAGAGGTGGTGAGGTCATGAGATTGGAACACTTGTGAATGAGATAAAAGCACTTCTGAGAAACGACCTGAGAGATTGTTCTGCCAGCTGTCATCCATGCAAGTCTACAACAGAAATATGGGCATTTGTAGATAATGAAGCAGTCTCTTGCTAGATATCAGATCTCCCAGGATCTTGCTTTTGGACTTCTCAGTCTCTAGAACTGCAAGGAATAGTACATGTTTTGCTGTTTCAGCCACCCAGTCTGTCATCATTTGTTGCAGCAACTTGAACTGAATAAAGCAGAGCCCAAGTCCTGGTTAATCCCTGCTTCTACTCATTTCCCCTCAGAAAGAGCTTCTAATCCAGAACTGACCTCTGCTTTCCATACACGTGCTTCAGACTCCTTCTGTGAGAGCCCAGACTTTGTAAAAGACTCCTCCCTCATGGCAACCAGCATTCTGTGACTCCTGAGGACTGTCCTCCCTGACTGTATTGAGTCAATCAAACTGATTTTGATTCTGGAGTCCCAGGATCAAGGACTGCATCAGGCTCCCAGCTTCATGGGGAGTCCGCTTCTCCCTCTGACCTTCTCCCCTCTCATGCTCTCTCTCTCTCTCTCTCTCTCTCTCAAATAAATAAATAAAAATCTTTTAAAAATCTGATTTTAACAGACCATAAGCTTGTTCTTGCTGGTCTTTGGAAGATTAGGCATTAGCCCTTCGGAGAAAGTTCTGAATGGCTGCTTCATGAAGGGGTGAACTGTGTCCCCAAAGTCTCTTTTTGCTGCCTTCTAATCACAGATGCTGAGACAAATCCTCCCAGGTGCTGGTTTTTCAAAGCACTTAATGCTTTGGCTTTGAAGTTCCTCACTTGACAGTTCTGCTTTAATCAGTTTGTGACAAAACAGCCAATTGGTGGTGGATGCAAAGTGCACTGATAAAGTTAATATCAGGGAACAATTTTTTGAGTGTCATGCATGTGCACGTGTGTGCACACACATATCCATGTGCTAAGCATTATGGTAAATGTCTGACAAGAACTAAAAGATCAAAAAGTCAGGATACCCCATTAGCTGATATTTTTATTATTCCTACATCCTAATCTATGAAAAACAGGGTCAGAGAATAAGAAGTGGCAAAAAGAATCAAGATTTGAGGCAGTTCGATTTCTCAGCCAGCCTTGATCAATAGGCATGTACACCTGTGTCTAGTTTCAGCTCTGTGTAACCTTGCCATAACCTTGGATAAGCCATTCATCTCTCAAGTTCAGGTTCTTGGTCCAAGGAGGGAAGGGGCACAGGTTGAGTACCTCCAGTGGGACTTCCTGGCAGGCTTGTTCATCCAAGCATTCCTGTTTCAGTTGGAGTAATTGAAGCCAGTCTTTGTTTTACCGAAGGCCAAGCTTGTCCAGTGTGTCCATGCCACCAGCCAACAGCATTTGTCCATGCCATGTAACAACTGAGCAACATTCATAGGAATGGGGGGAGGAAAAGATGTCCACAGGTGTTGACAGATGTTCTGCATGGAGGAACAGGAGCTGGGGCCATCACCTGCTGTTTCTAGTGGCCTTCTCTGTCGAGTTAAAATAAATGGCAATTATTTGCAATGACAGGGGTGAAAGTAGAGGGTATTATGCCAAGCGAAATAAGTCAGTCAGAGAAAGACAATTATCATATGATCTCACTCATATGTGGAGTTCAAGAAACAAACCAGAATCATAGGGGAGTAAAGGAAAAAAATAAAACAAGATGAAGTCAAAGAGGGAGACAAACCAGAAGAGACTTTAAAAAAAAAAGATTTTTATTTACTTATTTGACAAACAGAGATCACAAGTAGGCAGAGAGGCAGGAAGAGCGAGAGAGGAGGATGCAGACTCCCCAGGGAGCAGAGAGCCTGATGTGGGGCTCGATCCCAGGACCCTGAGATCATAACCTGAGTTGAAGGCAGAGGCTTTAACCCACTGAGCCAGCCAGGTACCCCTCAGAAGAGACTCTTAATCACAGTAAACAAACTGAGGGTTCTTGGAGGGGAGAGGGATGGGTGGATGGGGTAACTGGGTGATGGACATTAAGGAAGGCATGTGATACAGTGAGCACTGGGTGTTACAAAAGACTGATGAATCACTAACCTGTATGTCTGAAACTAGTATTATATGTTAATTAATTGTATTTAGATTAAAATTTTCTTTAAAAATAATTTTAAAATAAAATAAGTAACAATCCAATAATGATCAGAGTTATCCAGCAGGGAGTATCAGATCTAGAAGTCAGTTAAATTTAAGGGGCTTGCCGAAGTTTAGGAGAGTCACGCTAGGTCATTTTCCTGTGTGGGGAAGTCTTCAGGGGCAGTTCCAAAGACAAAGATTATTAATATTCCTCCTTCCCCCATTCCTCCTAGAGCCAAAGATGTTTCCTCCACTCACCCACTGGCCCTGTATGTAGGTGTTGCTTTCTCTCTACCAATCAAAAAATCAGTGAGTAACTATAACTTCACCTTTTCCAATATCCCCCTACCCCCGACCTTTGGTCTTTAATGGCCATGGGCAACAGGGACAAAGACATTTTTTAAAAACTTACAGAGATCTATTATGTTCTACTACCTTGGCCCGCATGGGCCACTGCAAAGGGATTCTGTGAACCGTGTACTCAGATGAATGGTCATTATCTTCAAAAAGGCAGGGGCAGTGATAGACACAGGAACCAAAAAAGCAAGAGTTAACGGACCATCAGAATAATGGAGTACCAACACTTTTATGTCCTTGGCTTGAATCCTCAAGGTCCAGTGTCTCAACAGAATTTTCATTTTGGTCTCATCTGCCTCACTTGTCCACCCCTGGGCCAGTTGGCAGTTATACTGAGAACCGGAAATTTTCCTTAGAAGAGAGAAAGAGTATTTGTCAGGTAAACCAAAGAAATGTCCATTATAGGAAGTTAGGCCTTTTGTCATGGTACTCCATTAGCACCCTCCTGACTGTTAAAGAAAAAAAAAATATTGTGACACCCATTAAAGAGAGTAAGGAAGATTTTATTCAAGGGATGCTACTATGATGAGATTTTATTGTATAGTATGGGAGAGAAATCTGGCTCAGCTCAGACAAATGGAGATTTACAGCTAAAGAGCATGGTGGGGATCACTGAATGTAAAATTAAGATGGAACATCAAGGGTAAGGATGAAGGGATTCTGGCTAAACCATCTGGACAGTAATATTGTTGAAGGAAGGCTAGGGTCATAAACTATTGAGATCAGGGGATAAGGAATTTTTTAAAAGACTTATTAATACATTTTAGAGAGAGGGAGCAGGGGTAGGGGTAGAGGGAGAGGGAAAGAGAATTTTAATCAGACTCTTCACTGAGCATAGAGCCTGAGGTGAGGCTTAATCTCAGGACCGTGAGATCATGACCAGAGTAGAAACCAAGAGTCAAACGTTCAACCAGCTGCACCAACCAGGTGCCCTGGGAATAAGGGATTGGATCAGATATTAAGGGTTATAGATACTGAAGCACCTGGGTGGCTTAGTTGGTTAAATCTCTGGCTTTGGCTTGGTCATGATCTGATCCCAGGATCAAGCCTGGCATTGGGCTTGCTGCTCAGTGGGGAGTCTGGTTCTCTCTCTCCCTCTGCTATTCCCCCTGCTCAGGCTCTCTCTCTGTCAAAATAAATAAATCTTAAAAAAAAAAAAAGTGGTAAGATACCAGGGGTGAGAGATAAGGAATTTGATCAGATATCAAGAGTAGGATAGAAGATTGCTGAAAAATGACCAAGCAGATTTCTTGCTAAAACTGGGCTAAGTGGGCGGAGCCTAAGGTCAAGGCTAGACAGAAAGAGGACTCAGAGGAACTTGACTCGAGTCTGGTCAAGGAGAAAATCTTCATCATCCATGACCATTGTATTTTCTGCAGTCACACATTTTATTAATTCTTTTATCAGACATTCAGTGAACGAGAAACATGAACGCAGCAGCAATAATATAACAAATGTAAGCGCTCTAGAAGAGACAAAGGCAGTATGGGAATCCACCTCATCAGATTTAGAATATGCATGACTCCATGACTGAATTACTACCACTGCTTGACTGTTGAGATTAAGATGTAGTACAGAGGATCAGAGGGAAGGGAGGGAAATCTGAATGGGAGTCATCAGAAAGGGAGACAAGCCATGAGGCACCTTTAACTATAGGAAACAAACTGAGAGTTGCTGGGGGGGAGGGGAGTGGGAGACATGGAGAAACTGGGTGATAGGCATTAAGGAGGACACGTGATGTGATGAGCACCAAGGGTTATCCACAACTGATGAGTTACTGAATTCTCTGAAACCAATGATGTACTATCTAATGGCTAATTGAATTTAAATATCTAAAAAAGGCACTTCAAAAAAAAAGATGTAGCATAACTCACAATATCCTTTGAGTGGAAGAATGTGCGGACTTTCCACACCTCTGCTGTCCAAGTCCCATGGCTAGTAGCCACATGTGGCTAATGACCACTTAAAAGGTGGCCAATTCAAATGGAGAAATGCTGTAAAAGCAGAATAAACACTGGCTTTCAAAGACATATTGTAACCAAAAGTCAGAGAGTATTGCCACCCTCACATCACAAACATCGCATGACTTCTACAGCTAATGAGAGTGGGACCCAAGATGAGAGAGGTCAACCTGAAAGTCCATGATGTCAGAAAGAACATGGAGAAGAAAGAGTCACAATCCTGGAGTGGATGGTCTGAAGACTGTCAGAATGCCTTTTTTTTTTTTTTTTTTTTTGGTGATTCTGTATACGGACAAGGAGAATTCATTGGAGATGACATCTGTATGCCTCACATTTTCAAGGGAAAATTATGAAAACGCATATAGACCCACAGCCATAGTTTAATTATGTTTGAAATATATTCAGAACTACTCCAGTCAGTAAATTGCATATTTTCACATTTAGCTTCTCAATTTTCTCTTCGGCACCTCCCATTCTTGAAATCCCAACACAAATCACATCTCTTGCCTAAGGACCATAAACTACCTCACTATCAAAGGCTACAGTTCATTCATTCATTTGATTCATTCAAAGCAACCTAATCTTGAGTGATGTCTTAGGCGCTCTTCTAGGGACTGGTGACACGGTGAACAAAATAGGTAAAAATCTCACTTTCATGGAGCCTCTCTGGTATTTAGGGGAAAATCTTTCCTTATCAACATGAAAATACTTTTTATGGATGTTGCTTAGAATTTCAGTTTTTTTTTTCTTGACAGTATCTCAGGTGATCATCTTTGAGGTGGTTCTCCTGAAAATATTTTTGGGGGGTACTGACTCGACTTTCTGAGTCAGACACTTTCCTAAAGACAGGGGTCAAAGGAAAAGTGACAACTGTCACTCTTGCAGTAAGAACAGGGATCACAATGCTTGAAACAGATATGCTGCTCAGCTGTCAGAAAGTCCACAAGGCTCCAAATGTGTGTGGCCAACTAACGGAACCTGTAACTCAGAGGTTATCATCCTGAGAGCAATGGGAAATCCCTCTAGTTAAGGACTCTCCTTGACGGAAGCTTGACAATGGCCTTGATTTACTTACTATGATGTTTAGGTAATTATACACATTAAGAAAAGTGCACAAGGCACTTACATTTCCATGATACCATCAAAGATATTGTTGTTTTATTAAAAAGTTACATCTAGAGTTGTAACGTATAGAGTAGTTAAGTCAATCACTATGAGGTACAGGTGAGACTATTGTAACAGCCATACTTCCATAAAAAAGAAAAATTTTTTGTGGTTTCTGATCTAGGAATCAGCCAGTGAATAATTCTATATCAGTGTCCAGTTACCGGGCTAAACATGTAATCTATTTATATTTCTGAGGGTAAGCAGAATTGTGATCACTGAGCCAGCTGTATTCTAGTAACTACTCATTTACCCAACATAACAGATATAAGAAGGTAAAAGGCTTCTAAGGAGACTGGTTACTTATATTTTGAACCACATTTTGGCAGGTATAACTTGCAACTTGTGCTTAGTGGTAAGATTTCTGATATTTACTTTCTCCTTCCTTTGGCAAGTCAAGTTAGTTAAAAAGTAATTAGAGTAGAGTCCATTGTTTTTCTTAAATGCTTACAGAGATATAGAACTCTCAAGTTTCTTTACTAGACAGGATTAGATCACATTAGTGATAAAGATCAGAATGATTTACATTGCTAAAACGAGAACTTCCTGTCAGTTTGGAGAAAGCTCATTTTTATAACCAACATATTGGCTGGGCTAGAGATTAATGAGTGCTATGGGTGGGGTGATAAATGTGATATATTCAATGACCTGTGGAATTTGTTCTGTAATTTCCCCACTCCTCTGGTCAGCAGAGCGTCTTCTTCAGTACCCAGCACTGCCCATAACTGCATTCAGAAAATCACTCTCCAAAAATGGTTATTTGTTTTGCCTTTTTTATAATTTTTTAAAACATTTGATTTATTTACATGTCAGAGAGAGGGCATGAGAGCACAAGCAGGGGGAGCAGGAGAGGGAAGGGGAGAAGCAAGCTTCCTGCTTGGTGGGATTGCACAAGGGCTGAAGAAGACAGAATGGGAAGGGGACAAGGAGAATAGTGGGTTTCAGATTCTTGGGAACAGAGCCCACATCTATTTCTATGTTTATCTCACTGCTATAAACCCAGGTCACAGCAGAGTGCCTGCAGCAGAGTCATGGAAGTGCTCCAGAACTGATAACTATTGCTATTTATACTACTAACATTCCTCCACAAAGGGCCAAGTGTCATAGCTTCTCCCAGTTCCCCACACTGAACGCAATGAAGAATCAAACTATCGGGTGAAGGATGGCGAGGGGCATTTAACAGGACCCAGATCACAGGAGCCATATTGTATTGCAGGACCAGGGGTCTTACCAGTGACTAGGTATTCACTCCTCTTGAGAGGCTAGCTCCTTGGATCTCCCTCTTCAATCCTCTGAACCCATGTCTGGCATCAGAAACAAAAGTAAACATAACGTATCGCCCTTGTTTATTTTTTACTATTATTTGTTACAGAGGAAGAGAGAGATCACAAGCAAGGGGAGCTGCAGGCAGAGGGAAGGCAGGCCCCCCACTAGAGCCTGGTATGGGATCCAATCCCAGGACCCTGGGATCATGACCTGAACCAAAGGTAGATGCTTAACTGAGTAAGCTACCCAGGCGTCCCTTATTGTCCTTCTTTAAAATTTAATGTATTCTCTCTCCTTCTCTCTTTGTCCCCACTCTGTCACTCATACTCACACAATCACAGAGTCACAGACAATAGCAAGGCATTTCCCATTCTAATTCGCTAAGGCACTATGAGCTTAAGCTCAACAGAATCACTTTGCCAGCTGCTGCTCTACCGTGCCCTGATCCCTTCTCTATCCCCAAGCTCGATCTGTAACTCAAGTGTCATGGTGGTGGCTCTTTCTGCCCTCCCTCCACAAGGCTGTCATCAGCACACTCTTCCCCGTGGCTCCACTCTCCAGCACTGGCTGCCTTTGGTCTACGGGTATGCCCTCTCCTAGAGCTTTTCCACTCTCCCTGAGGGGAAGACAACCCTTACTTCTCCCCGGTGGCTGTCACGTGTCCGCTATATATTGTGACGATCAGCCCGATTAAGAGATTGGGAACTAAAAGACCGGCTTCTGCTTATGGATCAAACTAACTCTGGGGCTTGGGACACATGACAGCAGCACATGGTGGTAGAACTGAGATGGTTAGGGAGTTAATCTGCATTTTCACATCTGGTCAGCAGCAGAACAAAGAAGACACCCCAGATCTCCTATCTCCCAGAACAGTACTCTTCAAGTAACTTACAGCACCATCCTTCTCCAGCTTTGGAAGTGGCACTTTTCCAACCCCAAAGTCTTGATTCTAGGCAGCACTCCGAGAGATACTCCCTCCAGAATCACCCCTGGCTGGAAGTAGTGGTCGGCCAAGGCCTCCCAAATATCTTCCCTTCAGAGTTGCGCTTGCATCAAACTCAAAACTGTGGCACGTACAGCCTCTAGCTCTAATGACCTATTGGACTTCAGAGGTGCTCTTTTATACCCACTTACCTTATAACATCAACGTGTGACTCCTCTAGAATTCTCTCCATGGCTTTTCTCCTGTACTAATTGTTATGGACTGAATTGTGTCCCCACAAAAGTCATATGAAGAATTCCTAATCTCCAGTGTGACTGCATCTGGAGATAGGGCCTACCTAGAAGGAGGTACTGAAGGCTTGGTGAGGTCACAGGAGTCCTAATCTGCTAGGACTGGTGTCCTCATAAGGGTGAAACACATGAAAGCACTCCCCCTAGCTCCCCTCTGGGGGCCCACAGAGAAGAGGTCATCTGAGGGCACAGTTGAAAAGGTAGTGATCTATAGAACAACAAGAAAAAGCTCACTGGAGACCAACCTTGCTGGCACCTTGATCTGGAACTTCTGGCCTCCAGATCTGTGCGAAAATACATTTCTGACATTAAAGCTCTCCAGCCTGTGTTTGTCTGTCCCCGACGGCCTGGCTCCAAAGCCTCAGAGATTGGGGACAGTGAGGAACACCATAGGACTAACCCTGCCACCCTGAAAGGAACCATGCCATTTGGAACTCCAGAAAGGATTCAGAGGAACTGAAATCTGCATTCCTACCTCTGGACAGCCCCATATTCAGCAGGCCCCTGGATGCAAACCTGGAGCTTGACACTCAACCTGAACAAATCCCTCGACTGCCCCCTCCCCCAGAAAGATGGACAGAGTGCTGGCAGATCGGGCCTGCCATGTTGTGGTCCCTAACCATAACCTTTGGTTTGCTTTTCAAGATTCTGACCCCAAAGGCCTTGCAGTAGGTGCCCTACAATTTGGGGACACATGGGCAATCCCAGAGGACTCAGCCTGCTGCCCAGAAGGAAACTGTGCCATTTGGAACTCCGGAAAGGATTCAGAGGAGCAGAAATCTGCATGCCTAGCTAAGGACACACCCACACAGAGCTGACTCCTGGACACAAAGCCAGAGCCAGACACTCACCCTCACCTCCACTGTCAACTCAGCCACCCAGACAGCTCTCCATGGGGTCTTCAGATCAGCCCTGCCATGTCCCTGGTTCCTAACACTAACCCTTGGATGGGTTCTGTAATGATCTCCTCATTTCAGGTTATGTGGTGGTTCTGCAGGACATTGTCCTGGTGTGGGATCAAACACACTGAAGCATCCCGTGTGAAGTGGCAAACGTGGTAAAGAAATGACGGCTGGGGAATCTGAGTGTGGAGACAGCACGTATTTGTGCTGCTATAACAAGCTGACTGCACTTTGAAATCACCACAGAGGAAATGAATCTTCCAAATATCCATGTTAGCACGATGACACGGAAGCAGCGAGAACATCAGACTTTGGGATGGAGGCCAAGCCCTCCCAAATCCAGGTCACCCAACATGGAGAGGACACATGTTAGCAAGAGACTCGTGGGAGAATTAAATCATGGGCCCCTGTATCACAGGTGCAGTAGAAGCAGTGGATTTGGAATTTCAGTTTTTCCACAACGTTCCACCACAAGCTGGTTAGAACTGTGCAAAAGCAGGAAGGGAAGCCCCAGTAAAGTGGACTGGGGATGCCAGAAGGGGAGGCTGGAAGGGAGCGCCTGGTGCTCAGTGCCCATTACAGACCCCACATTGCAATCCCCCACAGGAGAGACTCACCAATTCCAGGCCTCACACGGGAAGCTGGAGGTTCATCTCCTGACTTTTTGTAGGAGCTTTGCAGCTCAGCTGGTGAGAATTCTCCATCACCCTGCCTTTCTCCAAGGGACTTTCCTTCAAGCACCCTTCCCAACTTCTTCCTCCTCCATGAAATAATGTTCCTCTCCTTTGTTTCTCGCACTTGCCTGTGATGGGACCTTAGCTTGCTCAGCCCAGACTGCCATTCTCTGCTCTTCCCAATTAAACCCATGCTGCTGGTCAAATAACTGGCAGATTGAGTTTAAGGCCAATTGAACTAATAAATTCAAAAACTTGCAAGGAACAAAATCAATATGCACAAATTAGTGGCACTCCTAGGTGCTCCGAAGGAACCATCAAAAAGAGACTGCTGAGAACGATCTCATTTACACCTGCATCCAAGACAGCAAGATACCCGGGAGGCCCCTGAACCAAGAAGGTGACAGACCTGTCCTCTGACAGCCCTGCAACAATGACGACAGACAGGGAGGGGTACACACGGAGATGGGGAGGCACTGTGCTCAGGGTAGAACCCACACTGGGAAAATACCTACTCTCCCCAAAACCGTCTACAGAGTCCTCACTCTGGCTCCCGAATTTCCGGACTCGGCGCAAGCCTGGAGTGGGTGTGGACACGGGAAGGACCCCGCAGGGCTGAGGTGGGGAGAGCACAAGCACCGAAGCAGGCGGACGCTCCCTGACCTCAGACCATCTGAGGAGCCCCAGGAACCGAATCCGCGAGCACACAAACACAGATGAGGACCTAGGAGCACCCGAGCCCAGAAAGGGGGGACCCCACAGCCCCGCGCACAGCACAGCAGGAGTCCACGTCTCCTCACACAAAACGACGGAAGCCCCAGTGTCTACATAGGGCTCCCTTTCTCTGTGGGGTCCTGAGACCACGAACCCCTTGACAGTCCACTCAGGCGGCTTCTCCTCAGCTCCTCCAGCATCTGGTCCTTAGGAGGTTGGACTGCTGCCAGTGTGGGCGCGTCCTCCACAACGGGTCCGGTCAGTGTGGATGCAGAGCCACACCCTCCTCAGCTTGTCCTGTCAGGGTGGGAGGCGCCCCACATTCTCCAGAAGTCTCCACAGTGGGTCCTGAAGAGGCTGGGCTCTGGTCCCAGCTGTGGCTGTGCAGCCTGGGCTCAGGGCGGGAGCTGGGGTCTGGCGCCCTCTGCAGGCGGTGCAAGGCAGTGCAGGACTGTGGGAGCTCACCCTTCAGTGGAAGGTCCTGCTCCCTCCTGGGGTCCAGCTGACGCCATTTCATTCCGGAAATTCAAGCTGCATGGAGCCCAATACCCCCCAACTTCCCCCCAAATAGCTAAGGAACAATGAATTGGAAACAATGTGGAATTACAACAGTCCTTGACCCAAACAGTGTCACTGAACATGGCCCTGATGCAGACCCACACTCTGACCTCAACTTGGTCTCAAGCCTGGACCCTACCCTAATCCAAGACCCTAACCCTAGCCCCCAACCCAAACAATGTTCACAAGAATCAAAAGGTAGAAACTGCAAATATCCATCAATGGCAAGTGCATAAGCAAAGTGTGGTGAAGCATTTGAATTTGGGTACAGGTTCAGGTTTTAGTCAGAGTTCTAGATCAGGCTTTGGGTTTAGTGTTAGGGTGAGGGTTTAGAGTGAAGGACAAGGGAACAGAGTTATAGTTTAGGGCTTTAAGTTTATGATTTAGGCTTTAAGACTCAGGGCTTATGGGATAAAGTTCAAGGTCAAATTTGGGGTTTGACTTCATGCTGAGATTTGGGTTCAGGTTTCATGACTTGGAGGTCTGGTTTAGGGTTTGGGTTCTTGGTTCAGGGCTTGGATCCAGGGCTCAGGTACAGGCTTTGGGTTCCATTCCAGGTTTGGGATTCAGGGTTCTAGTTTGGGCTTTAAGGTCAGCTTAGGTTTCAGCGTTGGTAGGGTTTAAGGTTAGGTTTAGGGATGACACATTTTCTTCAGTTGTCATCATGGACAAAATAATTCTATCTGAAGTTTCTAAGTCAGAAATGTATTTCATCTGGGGGCGCCTGGGTGGCTCCGTGTGTTAAGCCTCTGCCTTGGGCTCAGGTCATGATCTCAGGGTCCTGGGATCGAGCCCTTCATCAGGCTCTCTGCTTGACCGGGAGCCTGCTTCCCCATCTTTCTCTCTGCCTGCCTCTCTGCCTACTTGTGATCTCTGTCTGTCAAATAAATAGAATTAGTAAAATCTATTATATGATCTTTTACAAACCATTTCCTATCTTTGCATTTCTTGTGCCAAGACAGACAAGGATTATTTAAAACCCTGAAGAGAGTGCTCTTGCTTTTAAATTGCCTGTAACCTTCGTGTAATAGATTTATGATTGATAATAGATTTAGTTAAAATATAACTATTTAAAATATTTACTCTCAGTAAACGATTTCAACCTATGCTCATTTAAGTAACTTGGTGCATAATCCCTTTTCTATTAAACCATAGTGCAAGGACCAATGCCGCGTTCCCGAGAGAACCCCAAGCTATTTTTCTAGAATGGCTGTATGCTATATATGCCGTCCTGTTTTCACTCCCTTTGTGGAGCACCTACCCTGGAGGTCATGTAATAACCAATGACCAAAAAAACAAACCAAAAACTCAAACATCCAGGTCGAAGTGCCATCCCTGCCTGGAGTGGAGGAGACTGCTCAGACAGATCCCAGGCAGGCAACTCAGCCCAGGCCTGTGTTGGGGAAGCTGGTTCCTGGCTTTGGGCGCAAACTGGAAGCCAGCAAACTGACCCAAGAGTGCAGCCGGCGTTTAGGACTGATGATCTTTTGGCAGCCAGGCTACCCGTGGACACCTGCTCAGGGAGCCAGGCTAGGCGGCTGCCCAGCGCAGGCGCTGGCAATGCAGCAGCATGCCAGGGCTTAGCCCCGCACCCCAGCATGGGCTCCGGCCTCAGAAGTGAGGGGGTGGGGCCAGCGTAGAGAAGGGTCTTTGCTAATTTCCAAAGCTGGAAGTGAGCTCTCAGAGGACTCAGGAGGGAGGGGGGCGGGGGCGGGGGCGGGTCGGGGGCGGCCGGGAGAAGGGGCTTTGCTAATTGCCCAGGCGGGAAGGAGGGGCGCACAGCGCCAGGGTGCTGTGCTGCAGCCCATTCGGGACTGCAGGACCCACCATACTCGCTGCCCCTGCACTCTCATGCTCCAGCCTAGCCCATGAGGCCGTGGTGTCCTGTTCCCCTTCCCACCGCCTGCTGCCCCTCCCCGCCCAATGGCTTCTCTGGAGGACCCTCTGCTCACAGGTAAAGTGACACCACGACGCGCCCTCACCTGAAGCAGAAAACGTGGTCCAGGAGCTGGGCGTGGGATGTTTGGGCCCCAGCCTCCCGCCAACCCCAGGGCACCAGGACCACCCCAGACGCTGTGCCACACCCTGTCCGCAGGGGGTCAGGCCGGGACAGCGCCACAGGAGGTACCCCCCCCACGCCAGAGGGCTGGCTAGCCCCCATAGTTCGGCACCCCCACGCGCTTTTCAGAGCCTCCTGCCATTTCCAGGGCACCCAGAACCCAGAGAGTGAGGCCTTGGGTGCTTTCTAGAGACAGATTCAAGGCAATTTTTCGACTTTGGGACTCAGAGTTAACATAGTTTTCATTTGTGATTATTATTTTTTGTGGGTGCCATAGCTTTTCTTTTGACCTATGGTTGTTTTCACTCCCGGTTCTGAAGAAGCCCCTAAATCCTAACCCTGTTGAGGACTCTGAAAGCTCTCAGAGCAGCAGTGCTGGGGGACAGTGTGGACACATGTTTTGGTTTCTCCTCTGGCCTGCTTCTGTGGCAGCCCCGCTCTGTCCTCCTCAGACTTCAGAGCAATATCTGAACAAGTGGAGAAGCGACCAGGGGGTCAGGAAGGTGGCCACCGAAGAGTGACTTCTCTGGAGGGTGGCTGAGCTAGCAAGTGAGCATGTTAGTCCAGCTCTGCCTGCATTCAGTATGGAGCTGAACAGGGGCCAGGGAAGGGGAGGAGGAGCAGAGAGCAGGGACAAAGGGACCAAAGAGGAGATTCAGATGAAGGGAAGTAATGGGGAGGAAAGAGAAGAAACTCTAGAAGACAGGTATGTAGAAAGGAAAAGGGATGAAGTGGGCATTGGGAAAGGGCACCACCAGGGAAGGAGAGAGGGGAAGGAAAGAGGGAGGAAGAGAGGAAAGGGGAAAGGGAGAAGGGAGGAGTCAGCATGCCAGGGCTCCCCCTGCATCTGAAGAAGAGGTGGCTGGTCCAGCTTGTCAAACAGGGTGCTCACTCTTTGGCCCCAGTTTCTGCTCCCAGTGCTACTGGGCTTTTCAAGGAAGGCAGGCTGTCCCTTGGGACCTACTGGAGCCCACTGGAGCCCACAGGAGGGTGGGAGAATTAAGATGCCACCGGGTACTGTCCTGAGCTGCTCCCAGCCACCAGCCTCACCACATGGTGCAAGAGGGACCCCAGAACAAAGGAAGGATACAGGCCAGCATGTCTGCTGGTGGCCCTGGGCACTTAGCTCATCGCAGTGAACCACACGGCCTCCTCAACCCACGCTTTCAAAGCCTCCTTTTCTTTTCTGGCTTTCATGTCTGTAGGAACATGAGCCAGATCTAACTCCTCTCCGACAGACAATTCTGACTCACCCCGTGTCAGATTTTTATGAGTGGCTGTGATAGAGTAAGATAGTAATGCTCCAACAAACGGACTGTTTCCTCCCACTTGACCTCAACAGTCTTATACATTTTCTTAGCGAAAACATCTTGTCTCCTTCCATTAAGCTCATAACGTGGTCTAGGAGTATACATGCGCCTTCGGTAGATGCGAAGCGATACAAAGGTCTTTTTTTTTTTTTTTTAAATTTTACAAGGTAAAGTCAGTGAACACATCCAACTTGACCAATACGTCTCTAAAATGTCAATCCAGGCAAAGCTTTTTCTGCCTACAGTTTGGAGCCTACGTGGTGACATTTTTAAAATGCTTTCAGTCCCTCAGTGAGGCTCTTAGAAGCTAGCCAGGGCTTACTACGTGCCAGGCACTGTGTCAGGTGTTGGAGCTAAAGGGAAAGAGAGCTTGGAGGCTAGCTGGGGAGGGACATCCATGACACAAGCACAGCTAGAAACGGAGGCCAGTGCTAGAAAAGAGAGAGCAGGCTGCATGGAGAGTGTGTACCATGGGGCTTGTGAGCTCACGAATAAGTGGGAGTAACTGGAGTGGGGAGATGGGGGAGAGAAGAGGGTCTTCCCATCAATGGGAATCACCTGTGCTTGGAGGCAGGTGGCATGAGAGGTCTCCACAGGAAGAAGGAGGCAGTGTGGTTGAAGGGCAGAGAGATGGGGCAGAACAGGCATCAGTCAGTTGGAGGGGTATGAATAGACTGATGGGAGGATTATGGGTGCCTTTGGAGGACTGAGAATTTGTTAGAAGATCAGTGCAGATTTCTATGGAGACAAATGCCAGGAACTGATAGGTCTTTGAAAGGTCACTCTGGCTGCCTTTTGGCAAAGGGGTTGGTAAAAGGCACTTGCAGGTGTGAACACACCAGGTGGGAGGTGAGTGCAGGAAATCGGGTGAGGGAGCATGGGAACTTGGTCCCGGGGTATATAAGGGAGAATAGCCTTTAAGGAGTTCCACAAATTGGCACCAGCTGTGGCTTCATTACAGAGCTGGAAGGGGGAGGTGGGTGTGTCCTGGAGGTTACAGAAATTACATGAGAAAGGGAAGTCTTTTTAGATCTCTTTTTCAACTAGAGGAACTCTCACCTTATTGATAGAATTCCAGAGTGGGAACCAATGATATGAGGACATCTTTGAAATGTCTGAATATGTTCTTCGACATCTTTGCAAGTGACGAGGAGACCTTGACCTTAGGAGGCCTTGGCCCTCTTTGTAGCCAGAAAGATTTCACCTACAGATTTGGGTTCTCCCTTTTAAAGTCAAGGAGTCAGTCCTTCCAAAGGACACCTCCTATCATTTTACCCTCTCATCATACCTCACGTGCTGGCATCTCCAAGACCCTCTGTTCCAGGTTGAGAGTATCCACTTTGGCCGGGCTGGTCTTGCCAAGAACACCACCACAGGAAATCTAGAGCCTGTAGTGCTATTAATAACATCATCTAAGACTGTGTTTGCTGCCCTCTTGGCCTCTTCCCACCATGACTCACTGAAGCTTTTTACACATTGTATCCATTATGCTATAGTTCCCAAAGGTCATCTTCTCTAGTGCCATTAGTTTTTAGGGGAACAGGCAAACCTTAAACTTGTCCCCCTTAATTGGATCCCTGTGCCCCCACAATCTCTTTGAATGCCTTTCACCATGATCCTTGAATGAGATCTGAGACCACTGCTGGTACCTAACACTTCTTGGCACCTTGTCTGCTAGGTTCTTGGAAGAGGAGGTGGCTATGGAGGTGAGTGGGAATGGGAGTGGGAGGATTTCTCCCTTCACTTCCCTTTTTGTGTTTTCAAATAATGGGTTTTGAGGGGGAGGGAAAGGTTAACCAGACCATTTATTTTCCATCTCCCATCGATAAAATGTCACACAGGAGAGAGGTGGCAGAAACGCACTTTCAGGTTAATTTTTTTACAAGGAAGATTGACTTATGAACCTACTTTGTTATTCCCTTTCATTCAATTTCCCTGTACCTCCTTTTCTATGAAGTGTAACGGTAACCCATTATTATTTTTATTGTTGGCACGTGCTTTGTGAACCATAAAGTGTACGCTATAAATGGGAGCGCTTTTCTTTTTTTTTTTTTTTTGTAGTTTACGAAAAACTAATATTTTTTAAATTAATTTTTTATTTATTTTCAGCATAACAGTATTCATTCTTTTTGCACCACACCCAGTGCTCCATGCAAGCAGTGCCCTCTATGATACCCAACACCTGGTACCCCAACCTCCAAATCCCCCACCCCTTCAAAACCCTCAGATTGTTTTTCAGAGTCCATAGTCTCTCATGATTCAGCTCCCCTTCCAATTTCCCCCACCTCCCTTCTCGTCTCTAACTCCCCATGTCCATGAAAAACTAATTTAAAAACATTCATCCACCAGAGTGCCCAAAGGGCTCCCATATAAACTATCTGTCGTTACATTATGTCCCGATGTGGAGCTCGATCCCAGGATCCTGAGATCATGACCTGAACGGAAGGCAGAGGCTTTAACACACTGAGCCACCAGCCCCAATGTATTCTCTTCAGTACCAGAATTTGTAACCAATTGACAGATGAAAAAGGAGGCAGTCAAGTGAAAAACAATAGGTCTTAGACCTGCAAGAAATTTGAATTAGATGAATTCAGCTACTCAGGCACTGTTTCACATTTTCAGATCTCTGCAGAAAAGGGGTTAACCTTTTTACAGCATGTAAAAGAGAAGACTATAACACATACTATGTGTAAGCATGTAAATATCAAAAAATATCCCATTAGTTGCTAAGACACACAGGGCCTATATTTTCTCTCAAATTCATGAATATGTAGGAGCAATAAGTGAGAAGTGAATGTATACTCTTCACTTCGAAGTCTTTTAGAAATCTAAAATATGACTTTCTATGGTTTGTGTCTCCATATTCCTTTATTGCCAGTTTGAACAAATCCACATGCTTTGATTCAAAGGTAATAAATTCCTCTTATTTGGAAACATGATGTTTATTTTTATTCTCTCACCCTTAGCAGGTGGTTTTATTTTAGCACACTTCAGAGTTATAATTTCATGCTTATTAAAAACATTTATTATGATCTACATAGATGAATGAAACTTTTATTTTATTAAATTATTTGACAAAAAATCTGTTATTTTTAAAAATGTATTTCCTTTAGGGTTATTTTAGAGCGTTCAGAGAGGATCTAGGAGTGTGGTATTATGTAGTTTTTAAGTAGGTATGAAATGGTTATTTATAGGATTGTTTCTTTAAGGCTTATGTATATTGTCCATTATATGCTATAAAATATTTTGAAAGTAAATTTAAGGTATGTTTTACATAGTTTATTTTTTGGAAATAAATATTGAAATGACTTGTGAAATTCAGTATATTCTCAACATTAATTTATTTTGAAATTTACCAGTTGTCTACTGAACTATTATATGGCAGATATTACTTCAGACTACACTGGTAAATGAAATACTTGGCTTTGTAGAACTTTTATTTTAATGGGTGAGACAATTCAAAGCTATAAACCTTAATAAAAATGGCATAGTGCATTCAAAAAGGATGAGTACAATGGGGAAAAAGAAAAACTCCATCAGGGTGAGAAAAATCAAGGTTGCTAGGCAGGGGATGGGGAGTTAAAATTTTTAATAGGAAGATCAGGGTAGTTACAATGAAGCTGACAATTGAACAAAGGTATGGAAAGGTGATGAATTTGCCCAGAACTATCAGCAATAAGGTCACTCCAGACAAAGGAATTGGCTATCTTGAAGGCCATAAGGTTGGATCATGCCTGGCATATCTGAGGAATAGCAAGGAGGCCACTGTGAGTGACTGAAGAGTAGCAGGGAAAGAGGTCACAGAGGTTAAATGAGTGGCTAGATCATGTAAAGCTTAGAAGTCATTGTAAAACTCTGGCTTTTATATTTGGAAACTTACTGTGTGATAGAATTTCTGCTAATAACTGAGAGTTCAATTGTCCATAAAATTTCAAGGACTCTTATTCTAGTAAGACAGAATGAAGAGAAAGAGTTCATATTTACACATGGTGTAACAAATGCTCAGAGATACAAGTGTAGGAAGCTATAGGATCACAGAAGAAGGCACTAAAATCACACCAATATATTTGATGACTGTGACTATATATAAATTTGTATTTTCTAGATTTTTTATAGTCATGGAATCACACTGTATATACTATTCATTGCCTGGCTTTTCTTTTCTCAGCATCATTACTTTGAGAATCTCCAATTGTAAATAGTTCATTTTGATGTTGAATAGTAATCTCTTTAATGAATAGATCATAATTTTTCTTTGCTCTATGGATGGACATTGATGAACATTTCCACTGTTTTCAATTCTTAAAAATAAAGCTGCTATGAAATTCATATACAAGTCCCTGTATGAACATAGGGCTTGTTTCTCTTGGTTAAATGCCTAGAAGTAAAATGGCTATTTTTGTAACTGCAAAATATTTTGCATTTAAAAAAATTTTCAAACTATTTTCCAAAGTGGTTGTATCATGATATATGCCAACAACAGTTTAGATTTTTTGTTGCTTCTCAATCTAGCTCAGACCAAGTACAATTAGCCTTTATAATTTTAGCCATTCTAATAGATATGTAAGCATGTCTCATTATGATTTTAATTTGTATTTCTTTAATGTCTAAATGTTGAGAAATTTGTCATGTGCCTATAAGCCATCCATATACTTTTGGTGACATGTCTCTTCCATTATTTCCTTCACATGTAAAATTGGATACTCTGTTTGGTTATTAGTAAGGTTTTTTATTTTTATTCATATTTAAATAATCAGAGTAGATGTCCATTATCAGATATGTAATTTGGAAATCGCTTGTCCATCTTTACAGTTTCTCAATGGAGCTTTGATAGCTGTGTCTTTCAAGAAATATGCTACTTCTTTCCTGGTACACGGAGGTATGACTAGAACATTATCAATGTTGACCTTTGCAAAGAAAATCATGGCTTAAGATATATGTAGTCTGCAGTTGTTGGGAGTGTTCACCATCCTTGCCTCTAACTCATCTCTCACTGCCCACACATTCAGATATAGGGGAATATTGATTGACAAAATATTAATTGCCAAATAACACTAGTTGGAGAATAAGAAAAATGCAGGCACCTGATTATATAATATTACATAAATAAAATATGTTTTTATAAGTGCTATTAGAAGTAAATTCCTCTATACTTTAATCACACAGAATGATGGAATCCTAGATTTTTTTTTCTTGTATTTACTAAGAAAATGATCATGCCTCAAGTATATTAAAATGGAATAGGGAAAATTAAAAATTGTTTTAAGATGATTTGTGTGTGTTGTGCATATGTGAGAGAGAAAGTGAGAGAGAAAGATAAAGAAAAAGAGAAAGGGAAAGACAGAGAGGTGGCTGCAGTGAATTGATGAGTTGGAGGATAGATTTTAAAGTTTTGTCTTTTGCTTTCTACATTTCTTTTTCCTTAGGTTCAAGAGAACAATCAGTAATATCTCAGAAGCCTGCTGGTAACATCAGCAGAAAGAATTAGAGGTTCCCAGAAAATTAAGATGACATATAGTTTTCCTGACATAAGAAAAGTCATTTTTTGTCCCCAGCTATTTTCAATGATCTATACCCCACCTGTGTACTTGCCCAAGCACACTTCTTCCAAAACTTCCTGGGAGGTTCTTACAAAGAAATGCAAAAACCTCACTCCTTAAGGATTTTGAGGGAACAAGGCAATGGGAAAACTAACAGTCACCACCAGAGCAGGAAATAGCCTAAGCTATTGAGACAATAAATCAGTGGCAAAACTCCTAGTGCTATTTCAAAAGCAATCAAGGCCTTGCATTCCTTGTCCCAGAAAATGAGCCCAAGACCCCATCTAGTTTCTATCTGCTCTTGAAGCCTGCAGAGTCCCTTTCCCTTGTCCAACAGTTACCTCTGCTTTATTCTAACGTTGAAGTTTCTGCCCTCGGTGGAATACAAGCTTCATTCAGGTGAACATGCAATACATATTGCACAAATACATATGTGGATGTGCATGCAGCCACAACCTTATGACCAACCATACATGGAATAATAAAACTCTCCCTTCTGAGTATTCATCTTAAATACTAAATAAAAATCTCTCTCCTGTTCAAACAGTCAAGGCTTTGGAACTTAATCCCTGTGATCTCCTTGTATGTTGTAAACAAAGATTCCTTTGTTTGACAACTCCACCTGTTTCTGTGATTCACCAAAGACTGACCTCAGTTAGGTCAGTTGCTGTAATGGCTTTCACTACTCTGATTCTACCTCTGCAAGTCTCCAAATTTAACTATTTTTTCTCCCAATTCCGCATGTTCTTGGCTTTAAACTGCAACTCTGAAGAGAAGATTTGCTTGTTTAAAAAAAAAATCAAGAAAAGGGAGTAGTAGTCAACATTGTTACTTTGAACTTCCTGCCCTAAGGGGCTCTCCTGTTCTTTCTCTTTGACTTCCTGGACTAAAACGACAGAAATTTGGCAATACATCACTCCCCAATCCAGATTACTGCCAGAACAGTTTATACTCTTAGAAAAATATTAGTTTAAAAGATCACATAATTAAATACTTAAGCATGTAGTGTAATATAGTGGTTTACAAGAAATATATTTTGGTCATCTGAATATTTGGTTTTCAACCATGGCTACTGACTCACAGCTCCTAAAACTCTTGGGATTTCCTGTGATAAGGGTGAGAGAGGTGTGTTTTGTTCTGTTAATGAAGTGACCTTCAGACCTCACTCAAGGCAAGGGCTGTTTGCCTGAAGGACCAACCACTTGGTGAAAGCCTTCACAACTTTTTGCCCAACGTGCCTCCCCTTCCTCCCAATACAGGATTATCTGGGGAGGGAAGAGGATCTGGAGATTAGATCAGCAAATGACAATGATTTAGTCAGTCATGACTATGTCATGAAGCCTCCACAGAAAAGCTGAAAGGACTGGGTTCAGAAAGCTTTTAGTTTGTGAAATGTATGAAAAGGCAGGAAGAGTGGCAGTCTTACAGAAGGTAATAGAAGCTCTGTGCCCATTCTCCATACCTTGCCCTGTGCACTTCTTTATCTATCTATTGATTTAAATCTTCTATTATATCTTTTAATAAGCTGGCAAACATAAAGTAAGTATTTTTCTGAGTTTTGTGAGTCCCTGTAGCAAATTAAAAGAACGTAAGAAGTAGGCCATTGGGACCTCCAACCTGTAGTTGCTCAGTCACAAGCACAGGTAATAACCTGGGGCCTACAGTGAGACTGGCATCTGAGGTGGGGTTGGAGATAGTCTTGGAGGACTGATCCCTTAACTGATGAAATCTTACACTATGTTCAGGTAGATAGTGTCAGAATTTAGTTGAATTCTTGGAGATCCTGCTGTTGTCTGAAAATTATTTGGCATTGTTGGTATGATGTCCTAAAACCCAAAAAGATATAGCTACCTCAAAATAAGAATACGGTTGACAGCTTATATATAATAAGTGAGTATTTCAGGGATTTAAAATATACCCAATAAATAATGTAAGGAAATAAGGAAAGATTTTGAAATAAAAACAAGAATAAGAACCTAGTGGTACTAATAGATTAAATATATGTAATCTAGTTGAATTAAGAATACAATGGATAGAATATGTAATGGATTCAATAGAGATAAGAAGTCACTTAAGGATATAGTCATCTGGATACCAGCAAAGCATTAAAATTATCAATATAAAAGAGGTGTAAGATGTAGGTGATGTGTGTGGAACAAAAGCTAGAGAAGAAATTAGATTTCCTTACTACTCATAGCCTGTTGACAAGTCCTTGAAGCTCCTCTGGGGACTCAGCTGCTTCCATGTGGACACATCCACTCAGGGCAAAAAGCATTCTTAGTCCTCCCCCCAGGATACTGAAAATCTACTTTCACATGTAAAAATTACTTTGGAAACTTCTTTATCTCTACTCCCCACCCCTGCCCTCAAGATATAAATTGGCAATCATCTCCCAAGCATATACCCACTGATACACATCAGAAGAGTCTCTTCCCTGAGTTTTTACTAAATAGTAATAAATGACCTTTCCCTAACAATAGCTAGCCCCCTCAAGGTCCTGGAAACCTTGTTTATAAAATACCTTGGAGGCTTGTGCTATCCCTAACCTCCTCCCAAATTGAAAGTATATAATCAGCCACTCTTCATGACCCTCTCTCTCTACTCCAAATAAATAAATAAATATTTTTAAATAAAATAAAATAAATGACTTTTTTTAAATGAAAGAAGAAAAAGGAAAGAAATATTTGAATATTAATGTACATCTATTTCTCAAGCATAAAATAGTCAAGACACTGGATTAAAACTTACATACAAGAAAAGAAAGAAAATATTCATAACTAGAGTTGACTCTATGAATCCCAAACTAGGGCATACATACCAAAGACACACAAAAAAAATCACAAGTGTTAGAGAGAAAAAAAATAATTCATTAATAAAGAAACAAGAATCAGACTGACAGAAATTTTTAAATAACATCAGATATAAAAAAGAATGAAGTAATAGCTTTATTATCTTGAAAAAAAATCACAAATGGAAACATTTAGATCCTTATAAAATGTCATTGGCATAGGAAGGCATAATAAAAAAAATATTTTCAGGAATACAGACCACAGATAATTTGCCTTAATTTGTGTAGGCAGCACTTAAATACTAATATTATTTTAACAGTTAAAATATACTCTATGATCTTTGAGGTTGGGGAAAAGAGGATGACCAAGTCATCTTGAAATAATTCAGTTTTATGAAAAAAGTAAAAAGATCAAAAAAAAGACTTGTAGAAAAGAGAGATAAAACATATGCAAAATAAAAATAAATAAATAAATAAACAGCTGGAGTGCCTGGGTGACTTAGTCGGTTCAAGTGTCTGCCTTCAGCTCAGGTGATGATCCCAGGGTCCTGGTATTGAGCCCTGCATCAGGCTCCCTGCTCAGTGGAGAGTCTGCTTCTCCCTCCCATTGAGAAAAAAAAAATTTGACTTATTTATTTGAGAGAGATAATCTTTAAATTTTACTTATTTATTTGAGAGAGAGTGAGAAAAGAAAAACATGCACACAGCAGAGGGAATAACAGAGGGAGAGGGAGAAGCACGCCACTGAGCAGGGAACCCCCTGCGGGGCTCTATCCCAGGACCCGGGTATTATGACCTGAGCTATAGGTAGACACTTAACTCAGGTACCCCAATAAATACAATCTTTTAAAAAAAATAAATAATAATAAAAATAAATAATATTTCAGATAGTATGATTTTTTTAATGTGAGACTTGGTATAAAAACAGGATGACATACTTGTCTAATTATAGCAAAGACTTTGATAAGTTTAGATGCAGTAGTACATAAAAAATTTAACTTCTTTCATTAACTGATAATTTAATTAGATTAAATTAAGAGACATCAAAATTTAGAGAATCTAATAGTCCTGATCTATTAATAAATGTAGCCATCCTGACCCCAAAACAAGAGTCTTCAGTAAGTATATAAGCATAAGTTGAACATTTACACAAACAGGCCATTATTTAGGCCAGAAGTATATGCCAATAAATTCCTAGAGTTAAATATCAGGCTATATTTTCCAAGAATAAGGCAATAAAATTAGAAAACAATGACCAAAATATTAAATTCATATAATTGGAAGTTAACTTCATACCTAAAAAGAAATAATACAGCTAATTCAGAAATTTTTAGAATTACAGTACTTTGGTAATATCAACTATCAAAAGAGTAACGGACAGATGGGGCTAGCAAGAGACTCGTGGGAGGATTAAATCATGGGCCCCTGTATCTCAGAAGCAGTAGAAGCAGTGGATTTGGAATTTCAGTTTTTCCACAACGTTCTACCACAAGCTGGTTAGAACTGTGCAAAAGCAGGAAGGGAAGCCCCAGTAAAGTGGACTGGGGATGCCAGAAGGGGAGGCTGGAAGGGGGCGCCTGGTGCTCAGTGCCCATTACAGACCCCACATTGCAATCCCCCACAGGAGAGACTCACCAATTTTAGGCCCCACAGGGGAAGCTGGAGGTTCATCTCCTGACTTTTTGTAGGAGCTTTGCAGCTCAGCTGGTGAGAATTCTCCATCACCCTGCCTTTCTCCAAGGGACTTTCCTTCAAGCACCCTTCCCAACTTCTTCCTCCTCCATGAAATAATGTTCCTCTCCTTTGTTTCTCGCACTTGCCTGTGATGGGACCTTAGCTTGCTCAGCCCAGACTGCCATTCTCTGCTCTTCCCAATTAAACCCATGCTGCTGGTCAAATAACTGGCAGATTAAGTTTAAGGCCAATTGAACTAATAAATTCAAGAACTTGCAAGGAACAAAATCAATATGCACAAATTAGTGGCACTCCTAGGTGCTCCGAAGGACCCATCAGAAAGAGACTGCTGAGAACGATCTCATTTACACCTGCATCCAAGATAGCAAGATACCCAGGAGGCCCCTGAACCAAGAAAGTGACAGCCCTGCAACAATGACGACAGACAGGGAGGTGTACACACGGAGATGGGGAGGCACTGTGCTCAGGGAAGAACCCACACTGGGAAAATACCTACTCTCCCCCAAAACCGGCTACAGAGTCCTCACTCTGGCTCCCGAATTTCCGGACTCGGCGCAAGCCTGGAGTGGGTGTGGACACGGGAAGGACCCCGCAGGGCTGAGGTGGGGAGAGCACAAGCACCAAAGAAGGCAGACGCTCCCTGACTGCAGACCATCTGAGGAGCCCCAGGAACCCAATCCGCGAGCACACAAACACAGACAAGGACCAAGGATCACCCGAGCCCAGAAAGTGGGGACCCCACAGCCCCGCGCACAGCACAGCAGGAGGCCACGTCTCCTCACACAAAACGACGGAAGCCCCAGTGTCTACACAGGGCGCCCTTTCTCTGTGGGGTCCTGAGACCACGAACCCCTTGACAGTCCACTAAGGGACTTCTCCTCACCTCCTCCAGCGTCTGGTCCTTAGGAGGTTGGACTGCTGCCAGTGTGGGCGCGTCCTCCACAACGGGTCCGGTCAGTGTGGATGCAGAGCCACTTCCTCCTCAGCTTGTCCTGTCAGGGTGGGAGGCGCCCCACATTCTCCAGAAGTCTCCACAGTGGGTCCTGAAAAGGCAGGGCTCAGGTCCCAACTGTGGCTGTGCAGCCTGGGCTCAGGGCGGGAGCTGGGGTCTGGCGCCCTCTGCAGGCGGTGCAAGGCAGTGCAGAACTGTGGGAGCTCACCCTTCAGTGGAAGGTCCTGCTCCCTCCTGGGGTCCAGCTGATGCCATTTCATTCCGGAAATTCAAGCTGCATGGAGCCCAATACCCCCCAACTTCCCCCCAAATAGCTAAGGAACAATGAATTGGAAACAATGTGGAATTACAACAGTCCTTGACCCAAACAGTGTCACTGAACATGGCCCTGATGCGGACCCACACTCTGACCTCAACTTGGTCTCAAGCCTGGACCCTACCCTAATCCAAGACCCTAACCCTAGCCCCCAACCCAAACAATGTTCACAAAAATCAAGAGGTAGAAACTGCAAATATCCATCAATGGCAAGTGCATAAGCAAAGTGTGGTAAAGGGTTTGAATTTGGGTTCAGGTTCAGGTTTTAGTCAGAGTTCTAATCAGGCTTTGGGTTTAGTGTTATGGTGAGGATTTAGAGTGAAGGACAAGGGAACAGAGTTATAGTTTAGGGCTTTAAGTTTATGATTTAGGCTTTAAGACTCAGGGCTTATGGGATAAAGTTCAAGGTCAAATTTGGGGTTTGACTTCATGCTGAGATTTGGGTTCAGGTTTCATGACTTGGAGGTCTGGTTTAGGGTTTGGGTTCTTGGTTCAGGGCTTGGATCCAGGGCTCAGGTACAGGCTTTGGGTTCCATTCCAGGTTTGGGATTCAGGGTTCTAGTTTGGGCTTTAAGGTCAGCTTAGGTTTCAGTGTTGGTAGGGTTTAAGGTTAGGTTTAGGGATGACACATTTTCTTCAGTTGTCATCATGGACAAAATAATTCTATCTGAAGTTTCTAAGTCAGAAATGTATTTCATCTGGGGGCGCCTGGGTGGCTCCGTGTGTTAAGCCTCTGCCTTGGGCTCAGGTCATGATCTCAGGGTCCTGGGATCGAGCCCTTCATCAGGCTCTCTGCCAGGCATGGAGCCTGCTCCCTCCTCTCTCTCTCTCTACTTGTGATCTCTCTCTGTCAAATGAATAAAATCTTAAAAAAAAAAAGAAAAAGTAACAATTGTGAACTGTTGGTGGTGATGCAAACTGATACAGCCATATTTGAAAACAGTATGGAATTTCCATAAAATTTAAAAATAGAAGTCCTTTGTGATCCAACAATCCTGTTGGTGTGTATTTACCCAATGAATATAAGAAAACTTATTCAAAGTGATGCTAGCACCCCTTATGTTTATAGCAGCATTATTTATAAAGCTAAGATATGGAAAGCGCCCAAGTATCCATCAATTGATGAATAAATAAAGAATAAGTGGTATGTATATACAATGGAATATTATTCTGCCATAAAAAAGACTGAAATCTTGCCATTTGCAATAACATGGTTGGAACTAGACAGTATAATGCTAAAAGTGAAATAAGTCAGTCAGAGAAAGACAAATACCTTTACTCATATATGGAATAAAAGAAACAAAACAAACAAGCAAAGGGGAAATAATAAGACATAGAAAGAGAAACAAAGCAAGAAACAGACATTTCATTAAGGAGAACAAACTGATGGTTACTTGAGGGGATCTGAAAGGAGTGATGGATTAAATAAGTGATGGGGTTAATTAGAGCACTTGTCATGATGAGCACTGAGTGCTATATGTTATATTGTACACATGAAACTAATACAACCATATATGTTAACTAACTGGATTTCAAATGAAAATTTTTTAAAATCCCAGTTTTTAGCTCACATTCTGGCTTACAAAAGGGATTTAGTCAGGAATTTGGAGATTAGTTAATGAACAAATAAGGGGTGAACAGGCAGTTGTTAGATAAAATTACTATCCTTTCTGGCATGATCTTATACCTTTTATCTAGAATTATTTTTAGCACTTTAGACTCTTCCTATTTTATTTTGAGTCACTAAATAAAAATTTCCTCAAAGGACCTTAGACTCCATCCAATTTGAGCAACAGTGTGAGAGAGGAAATGGTGTCCAGGAGGAAAAAAAAAAGATGAAACTACTTTTGCTTACTAGTGAATGCATAGTTCTTCCACAGAAGAAGCTCTAAATGGTCAGGGCTCCAGCTTTATATGTGTTCAGTCATATGTTCAGAAGTAGGTAACACTATCAAAAAATATAAAGCATCTGAGATTATTTTCCCTTATTTGAAAGCTGGTGTATGAGTCTGCCATAGTTTCTTGGGTGTTGATAGAAGACGCAGACTCATGGTTCAGAAATAATATAGTTTAATATTCACAGCAATAGAGGTAGCCAGAATATTAACAGTATTTGTGTGTGTGTGTGTATTTGTGTGTGTGTGTGTGTGTGTGTGTGTGTGTAGGGGTGGGAGTTATATATCAGTTCTGAGCCTTAGTTCCCACAAGAAGAATCAAAACAGAGGCAGATAATATTTGCAAACACAACAGGTTAAGTTAAAAAAAAGATACTATTTCTGTCTTCTAAGTCTATTCAATACAACAATCTTCAAAGGATGGCCTAGAACAAATAATAAATGCAGAAATGTAAGCAACCAATTGAAAAGTGTCTCCCAAGAAACACACTTTGAGAGTCTTCATTTGACAAAAATACTATAGGATATTACATGGATCAGGTGCATTGAATACTGGAAGGTTAAAATTACAAGGGACCAAATATTTTTAAGCAGTTCTGGCATCCAGTAGAGTTCACATAGGTTTTATAAGATTGAGGAAAGAAGCCATCAAAACCTGGGCCCAGGGGCACCTGGGTAGCTCAGTGGGTTAAGCCTCTGCCTTCGGCTCAGGCCATGATCTCAGGGTCCTGGGATCGAGCTCTGCATCAGGCTCTCTGTTCAGCAGGGAGCCTGCTTCCCCCTTCCCTCTGCCTCTTTGCCTACTTGTGGTCTCTGTCTGTCAAATAAATAAATAAAATCTTAAAACAAAACAAAACAAAACAAAAATCCTGGGCCCAATTTTCCCAAAAGTATGATTCTGATTCTAGTCTCTATGATGTTATCCCTTGAAGACAATGCCTCTAATTGAGTTGAATTAGTTTACTAAAGAGCATACCCCCATTTGTTGTAGGAGATGAACAATATGCAAGAGGCAAAATGCCACTTGGAAGCCACCTGGTCTTCAGTGGAATATAGAATCAGTTCCTTTGGGATGAATTTGTTCCACATTTGACTTCCCACTTAAGGGAAAATAAGAGTGCCTTCTAATAGATTTTAAATAGGAAATGACAACGGAAGCTTATACAAGATTATAAAATGGGAAATTTCATTTAGATAAGCAATCATTTCAAAGTCATCTTCTTAATATTACAGACTCTTCACATAATCATAATTTTATTTTGGTATTATATGGTAATTTCAAATATAGTAAATATAAAGAATTTACCTCTGTAATTATAGCGAGTCTGGTCATAGTTTAATGGCAACAAATCTTCAATTTAGAAGTATGGTCTACCAATTATTAATACATTTGGAAATGGTGTGTCATCTTCACTCCACTTGTCTCACTAAAACAGTGAGCCAAAAAAAGTAGGTCCAAGCTGTTTACTATGGTCAAAATGGGTTGCTTTTGCACTTGGTAAAGAAGCAGTCATATTTTGGAAGAAGAAACTGAGGCTATTAATATTTTCAACTTATTTTCAGAAAAGGAAAGAAAGGATAATCTAAGCTAAAGCCAAAATCTTACACAAGGTGGCAGGAGAATGATCTTTTCCCAGATAAAGGGTTTTTCATCTTAGCCATGTTAGGAGGAAGAAGAGATGAGACATTGTGGACTTGACTAACGTTTGTACACTGTTCAAAAAGTTTTCAAAATAATGTGTATTATTTTTCTTCTTTTAGTTGAGACAAAAACAAACAAACAAACAAAAAAAAACACTAATGAGCTTACTCTTAAAAGGAGGTAAACAAGAAACTAGCAAAGATTGAGTGTTAGGTATTGTCCCCCTCCTTTTTTTTTTTTAATTCTGTTATGCTAGTTACCATACAATACATCATTAGTTTTTGACGTAGTGTTCCATGATTCATTGTTTGTGTAAAACACCCAGTGCCCCATGCAATATGTGTACTCCTTAATACCCATCACCAGGCTCACCCATCCCCACATCCTTCTCATCTTTAAAACCCTCAGTTTGTTTCTTGGAGTCCATAGTTTTTCATGTTTCATTTCCCCTTCCAATCCCCCCACTTCATTTTTCCTTTCCTTCTCCTAATGTCCTCCATGCTATTCCTTAGGTTCCACAAATAAGTGAAACCATATGATGATTGACTTTCACTGCTTGACTTATTTCACTTAACATAATCTCCTCCAGTCCCATCCATGTTGATGCAAATTTGGGTATTCATCCTTTCTGATGGCTGAGTGATATTCCATTGTATCCATAGATCACATCTTCTTTATCCGTTTGTCTGTTGAAGGGGATCTTGGCTCTTTCAACAGAATGGCTATAGTGGACATTGCTGCTATGAACACTGGGGTGCATATGGCCCTTCTTTCCAGTAAAATAGAGCTAGCCTATGACCCAGCGATTGCACTACTGAGTATTGACCTCAAAGATACAGATGCAGTGAAAAGAATTAGGTATTGTTAAAGCACAAATGCAGGGGATAGAAGTTATGGTACAGAAGAGGGAAGGGCAACCATATGGCAGAGTAGAATAAAGTAGCTCAGGAAGAAATTAGTCATATCCAGATATTGTAAGGCATGTGGGGTTGGCAGGGAGAGCATGAGAAATCATGAGAGAAGAGAGAGAAAATGGACCAGGCAGGAGAGGTTTATAACATTTTAACATCTAAGGTAAGCATATGCAAAGCAGAATAGGGAAAGAAATAAAAGTTCTTATAAGAATCAATACATAAGGAATAACGTGGAGGACACTGGGAGATGGAGAGAAGTGTGCTGGAGGAAATCAGAGGGAGAGACAAACCATGAGAGACTGTGGACTCTGAGAAACAAACTGAGGGTTTTGAAGAGGAGGGTGGCAGGTGGTTGGGTGAGCCCAGTGGTGGGTATTAAGGAGGGAATTTATTACATGAAGCACTGGGTGTGGTGCATAAACAATGAATTTTGGATCCCTGAAAATAAACTAAAAGAAAAAAAAGACTGACTACAGACATGGAACTCAGTGTAACACAGATATGGAACTCACTGTAATACCAGCCACTTCCCACCGACACACACAGACTATGATAATAATAAATAATAATGCAATTAAGAAAATTGCCTGCCAAATAATTTTTCCTCTTTTTTATTTTTATGATTATTATTTTTATTTTATTTTTAAAGTTTTTATTTAAATTCCAGTTAGTTAAAATAAGGTTAATATTAGTTTCAGGTGTACAATATAGTGATCAACACTGCCATACAATGGCTTAAATAAAAAAATGAAAAAAAAATTTTTTAAAGATTTTATTTTTAAATAAAACCTCTACACCCAAGGTGGATTTCAAACGTACAACCCCAAGATAAAGATTTACATATTTTACTGACTGTTCCAGCCAGGCACCCCAACAAATAAAAATTTTATAAAATTGTTGAGTTTGTGGGAGTCTCATTTGCTTAGTCAGTTAAGTGTCTGCCTTTGTCTCAGATCATGATCTCAAGAGTCCTGGCATCGAGCCCCATATTGCTCATGCTCTCTCTCTCTCTCTCTCTCTCTCTCTCTCTCTGGCTTTTGCTCTTAAATAAATAAATAAAATATTTCTAAAAAAATAGTTGAATTTGTTTAACTAGTTTTAAACTAGTAGACAGAGATGAAGATAAAGGATGATGTCATGGCACGGAAAAATACAACTTACACGTTTTAAAAATAAAATGTGTAATGCAGGGGCGCCTGGGTGGTGAAAGACCCCCCCCTCGTCGTTAAGTAATTAACTGCTCTTTTGTTGTGTAAAAGTACCCCTCCTCCCCTTGCAATGAAAAGACCCTTCCCCCAGGGTTGAACTCAATGTAACTGCTCTTTTGCCTTTCTGTAACCGCTTGGCTTTTAGGGTATGACACTTGACTCCTGTTTGAACAAGATACCCTCTCCTAATAGCCTAATGGTCACGTAGGCAAGGGGGCTGCATAGTCACATAGACAGGATGTCTTTCTGCTGAAGTAATAAGATTAAAACTTCCCCTCTTTGTTTCCCCTTCCCGCCTTTCTCTTCGCGCGAGGGGGTCTTCCAGGGCCAATCCACTAACACCAAGTATGCCTTTTTTCAAATGTTCAAATTGTCAGCCAATCGGCCCCGTCCCATCCGGGACTTGTTTGTACCTGGCTATAAAAATCCTGCACCACCCCAGCCTGGTGCGCTCAGCTAGCAGGAGCTGCTGACCACCCGCAGGCGCGCGCTGACCACCCGCAGGCGCCTGCGTAACAATAAAGAACCTCTTGCTGATTGCATCCAGTGGCAGTGTTGGATTCTTGGGTAAGGGGATCCGCGGGTCTTTCATTTGGAGGTCCCACCGAGACCATCGGACTCCTGCCCACGGATCCAACTGACTCCCACCGGGAGGTAAGCTGGCCAGCATTTAACTTTTAATAACTGTGTCTTTGTCTCCTTTCTCACGTCCTTGTTTGTCTCTCGTCTTGTGAGGCCTCTGTCCTGCCTGTTCTGCGGGTAGCAGAATAGGACTGTACAACAGCGTGCGTTGTTGGTCTGTATTCTGTAGGCAGCTTGAGAAGGAGCTGACGAGCTCGGACTTCTCCCCTGCCAGCCCTGGGGGACGCTCCAGGGTGTCGAGGGGCCCGATTTTTCGGTGCCCCTCATCTGTCCGAGGGTTATATCCGTCTGTCCGTTCCAGAGGTTCCTCGGCTCTGGACGGAGTCTGTCCACCGCAGGGAGACCTCGAGGCTCCCTGGGCCGGTGGAAATTTTGCTTTCGGTGATATACCGAAACCGCGCAGCGACCTTTTTGTTAATTGTCTTGTGTGTCTTGTGTGCTTTTCTCGTCGCCCTTTGTGTTTCCCTTGATTAAGGTTAACTGGAGCCAACTGGGGTTGGTCTAACTCGAGACAGAGACCATAGGGAATATTCCCAAGCAGCTGCCGAAACTCTCTTTGTTTCGGGGAAGTTTCCCTGTGTCCTCTGGCCTGACTTGGACTGCCTAACCCCTCCCCCCTTGCTGGTGGGAAAGCATGGTGTCTGCTCCTCTGTTGGGGCTTAGGAGCTCCAAAACTGGGAATCCTTTCTCTGCCTCCTGGCGGCGCTTTGTTTCTTCTGTTTCCCCCTTACGTGTTTCTGTACCAACGTGTGTGCCTCTAGATCATGCACCACAGCTCCTTCTCTCTTCACTGTCAAGGAGCAAGAAGAACACCCCCACTCCAGATCTTACATTCAAAGTGGAGTGGGTCCAGGTGGAACGTAAATCAGTATTGGAACTAAGTTAAGTTTGTTGGTTTAATTAAGATAAGACGTGTCTTTGAAGTTACAGCAGTAGATGTGAAACTTCGAAGTTTACTGAAGGTCAAATAAGCTTGTGTTATTAAAATTTGTTAGCAAAGAAATGACTAAACTGATGGTTAATTGTCTATCTCAAAGTTCTAATGGGTAATTGCTGGAGTAGCTTTCTCTTTGGTAATCTGAAAGTTTTAAAGTCTCACTTGGATGACAAATGGAATTGAATTGTCTTAACCTAACAGGATAAAATGCTAAGTCGTTAATTATTGGATGTAGGTTTGTGCTTTTGACTTCTTACTGCAAAGAAACTAAGAGTATTTAAATCTGTTGGTAAACTTGTTTGCCACTTAACTGATTCATAAATTTGCCACCTGAAGAATTCTGTTGTGTAACAGTTTACAATTGGTTAATAACTAAAGGTGTTTCTAAGAATATAAAGTTCTGCTTAGTGTAACTAAGACTGATGGAAATAAGGGAAACTCTGTAGGAAAGTAGATGATAAATAAGAAAGATTTAAGGAATGGGAGTACATTTTGTTGAAGGTAAGGGAAGGTAATTTTGTCCTAAATGAGATGGTTGTTTGGAAGGAAATGACTCAGGATAAAACCTGAATGCAAAGGAAAATTATAAAAGGTTTGTGAACGGAAATCTTCACAAAAGAAATTTTAGATATGGTCAGGACAGACTAAAAAAAGAAAGAAAAACAGCCTCCAAGGTAATTTAGCACTCTCCTGACCTGCCTCCACACAGATTATACTTCCAAGTATAAGGGCCATTTGGCCTTAAGGGTTAAGGAAACAGCCCAACCTTGAGGGACTGCGAAAACACCCTGTTACCATCCTCCATTGCCTGTAACCATAGAAACTCACTCTAATCTGTAAAGAGTGAAAGGGGAGACTGATTACCTCCCATTAGCCAGAGATGCCCAGAAGGGGAGGGTATCCAACCTGTTTGAATCTGAAGAGTGCCTGACTGTGTGAATGTGTCTGTATGGCTCCACCACTTCGGCTACGGAGTCTGAGTGGGCTGCACCTTGAGTCTCACGGGGCATCATATGGCATAACAGTCATCTACTCCACGGAGTAGCCTGTTCCGGGGTTTATGCGGACAGGCCTTAGCTAAGACGATCCTAAATTCCCGTGAGGGATGGAAACAGGACAGAAGGGGAAAGATCCCCCCCCCCTTGTCTGTGACATCATTCATGATAGGAGGGAAACCCAGAAAACTCCTATCTTAAGACTGCACACTTAGAAGTAAAATAAAAAAAAAAAAAAGGGAAAGACACTGGTATAAAAAGCTGGTTTTCTTTCTGTTTAAAAGGGGCAAAGTTTTCTTAGCTAATTGATCTGTTAAAAAGTGTAAATGGTTTTCTCTTTGCCTGCCTGAAAAATTCAGTTCCTATGTTTTGTTTTATCAGGTGTTCAACATCCCTAATTATATTTAGGCATGTGCTTCAACACTTTCTAAGATTTTAGGAAATGTTGACAAGATTTAAATCGTAAATCTCTTTAACTCAGGCTTTTCCTTGGTATGTGAAGTTGCTCATGAAGTACTACGGAACCAATGATAAACCTTGGGTTACATTTGGGAAAATGCTATAACTATTCTAGAGATTCTACGCACTTCCTAAAGTTTTAACGTTTTGAGAAATCACCACTTGATACTGTAATTATGGGAATGTTATATGTATCACAGAAATAACCTGATTTCCTTGCAGCTAAATTGTAAACTCCCGTGTCTCTTTAGCTCTAACCATATCCATTCTGAGTTTTTGTCATTTATAATTGTTTTAATTCTCTTGTAAAATGAGTTTTATCTTCAAGGAGATTCCTATAAAGGACTTTCAGGACAAATACAGATATTTGATATACTTGAAAATCTTAAAACTGAAATGGGTAAGAATTTCCAAAACTGACTAAAGCCGCATTCACCAGAATTAGTAATATGGGACTAAATGAACTAAAAGATTATAGTGTTATGTCTCTTAATGTTTTGTCTTATTTTAAACATTGCCGGTTCTCTCTAATGTTTGCTCTTCCAGACTAGGGATACTTTTTCTTAAGTTATCTGTAAATTATAGAGATGTAAAAGTGCTCAAGGCATTCAAATTTTCTCTCTATCTGAACCCTCTGAAACCAAAAGGTCTCAGTAAGTATTCTTTCTTCCATGGCAATCAGTCATTTGCATAAGTTCAATAAGAATCTGTTTTCCTTGTAACAGGACACCATTGGAAACTGTTATTTTACCAAGGCTTTGACTGGGATGTCATATTTGAAAAGACTCAGATATGACCAGACAGCTTTAATGAACTAAGGTTGACTTTATGAAACCTGGAGCCATAAAGCCCCTTGGGACTGTTGGCCTGATACCTTGCTTACAGAGTTCCCAGCAGCCTCACCAGGTGAGTAAAGAATGTCACTCCTTGGTAGGTGCAGACTCAGGAAGAGGAATTCGCCCAAAGGTATTGCAGGCATGCCTCATGGCAAGTACAGGGCTTGGCTTCTGGCCCGGAGAGGCTAGTAAAAGTTCAACCTAGAGATTCCTTATACAAAGTTCCAGCAAAGCAGATTCTAAAAGATCTATTGATGACACTCACTGTTCTCGCTGAGCTTATGTAAATAATAGGCCAAGTTTGTTAAAACTGGACTTGTTTCACAAGTGAATTAGTCCTGATTTGGCTATCTCTGGAAATGAGGGTTATTTTAGAGAGAAAAATTGTTTTAGTAACACACCTTTATGGATGTTAAATTCTAGATTTGATTGTCTTTAAATGTTTGTTTACCTATGCTAAACAATTTGAGGTAAACTAAAGAAAAGTTGCACAATAGCTTCTTTAGTCAATCTTATTAAAGCCACCATACCACACTCCATAGGATTAACTATGGACTTGTGGAGATAATGGATGACCCCACTTTCTTTATGAGTGGATTGGATGATGCATGGCGGACTCCCCTTATCTCTTGACAAGTTTTCTCACTTGCCAGTGATCCTCTGTAATCAGGATACTGTTAAGGCTGGACCACTCAAAGGTCTTACTGGTTTTATCCCTTAGTCATATTTATCTTAGAAGTCACCTCTGTTGAGGTACAATTGCAAACAGATGCTTTAGCGAAACTTAGAACAGCCCTCCTCATAAAAAGAGCCTCAAAGCTCACTATGGGACAGTCCTTGACTGTAATGATGTCACATCAGGTCCAGATTTGTCTTAGAAGCCAAAGACCACCAATGGATGATATAGGCCAACTAATTTAAATATTGGGCTATATGCCAGAAATAATACTTAAAACTTGTCAAACTTTAAACCTAGTTACCTGTATGCCTGAACCTGACCACTGTACTTCTTTCTCTATAGAGCAAAAATGTTCAAAGGTTATTGATCTTGCTTACTCTATCTGGCCAGATTTAAGGTGCCCCTGTTAAAAATATGAATGACAGTTGGTTTTCTGATGACAGTAATTTTCATAGAAAGAATAAGAAAAGCTAGGTGTGCCATAGTGCTCACTAGCACTTTGCAATTGCCAAAGCCTAAGAATTAACATTTGTACTGACTCCAAATATGCTTTCCTGGTACTACATGCCCATGGAGCTATTTGGAAGGAAAGGGGATTACTGTCAAGCCATAACTCCCCAATCAAATATGGGCCTAAGTTACAAAACCCTCCTTATCGCTATACTAAGGATGGCATATATCAAATCTGGGATACATATCTCTGGCTTACGCCCACGATTGGACAGCTCAGTCAGAAGGCAGTTTTATGCTGGGAACAAAGGAATCATACGAGTGGTACTTGGGCAAATAACACATGATGTCTAGGATGGCTCACTAGAAATGCGTTCCCAAGTAATAGTACTCCAGGCTACTGACTGGTTTGCTACTGATTGGGCAAGGTGACCTGGCATCAGATGGCCAGCTCCAAACAGAACCCACTGGATATGTGGAACTAACCTGTGGGCCTGGCTTCCTCCAGGATGGATAGGTCGCTGTACTTTAGGATTTGCCTGGATTCATGGGCGCATTACTAAAACCATTACAACTCTAGCTAATCTCTCCAACTTGAAACAAAGATGGACACGATCTGTTTTTAAATGGTATGATTACTTAGTATCCATCTTTGTTCCATCTGCGGGACTAGAGGATGTCATGTGGCAAGTAGAAGCCCTTAATAAATATACTACAAAGGCACTCAATGATTCACTAAATGGCATCTCCCGGCTTAATACCGAAGTGTCACAGATATGCAAGACAGTCCTACAAAACAGGATGGCCTTAGATGTCCTGACAGCAGCCCAGGGTGGCACGTGTGCAATTATCAAGACAGAATGTTGTGTGTACGTCCCAGACTATCACAAAAATGTCACAGGAATACTGAAGGATATGAACACCCAGATTAAGGCCCTACAAGATCCTTCTCTCTCAGTAAATGGTTAAGTTCCTAATTTGAAGGAGGACTATGGCCGAATCTCCCTTTCGGGCTTCTCATTCTTATTGCCTTATTAATCTTAATATGTTGCTTTGTTCCATGTTTCTCTACTTGGTGCCGAGACTCCAAGTTACAATGACTACACCACGGCAGACGACCCTTCTCGCGCACGAGGACGCCTATTCACTGTCAGCACTGGATTCAGCTGCCTCCACCTTTGTAACTCCCTTATACATTCCTACCCTGATCAATATTGACCCCAGTAGGTAGGGACAGCTCTACACCCCTATTCAGCAGGAAGAAGTTACAGAAGATGAGACCTTCCACCTTCAACCCCCTTAAAGATTTCAGGGTCAAGATGGTTCAGGGGGAAATGAAGGAGCAGGAGGCTGGCTGAGGAGAAAGCAAAAGCTGGCGCCTTGCACCCCACTTAGGGCAAGAAAAGGACAAATGGATATAAGATTCTATCCATGATCAAGAAAAAGGGGGGAATGAAAGACCCCCCCCTCCTCGTTAAGTAATTAACTGCTCTTTTGTTGTGTAAAAGTACCCCTCCTCCCCTTGCAATGAAAAGACCCTTCCCCCAGGGTTGAACTCAATGTAACTGCTCTTTTGCCTTTCTGTAACCGCTTGGCTTTTAGGGTATGACACTTGACTCCTGTTTGAACAAGATACCCTCTCCTAATAGCCGGGGCATGGTCACGTAGGCAAGGGGGCTGCATAGTCACATAGACAGGATGTCTTTCTGCTGAAGTAATAAGATTAAAACTTCCCCTCTTTGTTTCCCCTTCCCGCCTTTCTCTTCGCGCGAGGGGGTCTTCCAGGGCCAATCCACTAACACCAAGTATGCCTTTTTTCAAATGTTCAAATTGTCAGCCAATCGGCCCCGTCCCATCCGGGACTTGTTTGTACCTGGCTATAAAAATCCTGCACCACCCCAGCCTGGTGCGCTCAGCTAGCAGGAGCTGCTGACCACCCGCAGGCGCGCGCTGACCACCCGCAGGCGCCTGCGTAACAATAAAGAACCTCTTGCTGATTGCATCCAGTGGCAGTGTTGGATTCTTGGGTAAGGGGATCCGCGGGTCTTTCAGGTGGCTCAGTGGTTAAGCCGCTGCCTTCCGCTCAGGTCATGATCTCAGGGTCCTGGGATCGAGTCCCACATCGGGCTCTCTGCTCAGCAGGGAGCCTGCTTCCTGCTCTCTCTCTGCCTGCCTCTTTGCCTACTTGTGATTTCTCTCGGTCAAATAAATAAAATAAAATATAAAAAAAAATGTGTAATGCAAGTTACCTCACTTCTTTTATCACCACACTGGGACTTTCCCTACTGAGTTGTTGTAATGTAAGGACCTATTTTATATTTTTATATTTTAGCAAGAGGCTTTCATTGAGGTTAACCCTTAAACTGTCCTTGCTCCCCTTCCCCCAGGGGATTCACTTAAAAACAAGTCCTGGAAATCAGCTCCAGGTAACAAAGCCCATATACAAGGGTGGGTCAGGCCAGGTGGAGACATCAATGAGCAGAAGGGGGGGGCGGCGTTTGCATATTGTCTCCCTAGATACTAATGAGTATGCCCCACTCCTCTGCTCTTTGGGAACCTTTTTGGCACTAATCCTAATCAAGGTGTAATAGGCTGGGTCAAATGTCTATACTAGGGTAAATTGAACCTCAATTGGTCACCTAGCCTCACTGTGGAGTTTCCTGTGTGTGATAAAATCTCATTGGTCACCTGTGCGTGGCCAGGCCTGACTGCATGGCCTTTGCCCTTAAAAGCTAGACTGTGAAACAGCAAAGGGTTGCCTTCTCTCATAAGAGGTGTGGCCCCAAACGTTCGGTTAGATTCTTGATGCTTGGCATGAAATAAAGCTTTGCTTGACCTTTGCTTTACATCAGTCTCGCTCCTTTAATCATAGACCCATTATTGGGGCATAACAGTATTAATCTTAAAGTTATAAGTCCACAATGCATCCATCATCCATTCTACCCCTTAACATTCCCCTTTGGACAGACCCATGATCTAGAACAAGCCTTATTTTATAGTGCCTTGTAGGAGATTTTTGCTGCTGCCTAAATTGCCTACTTTCCTCTCACCATTACCACGGAAATTGGGTCCACTGAAACAAAGGGGTAGTGTAAGAAATTAAGACTTCCATAAATCTCTTTAAATAATAAAGTATAAGATAGTGATACCTTTTTTTCTGCCACATAACCAATTCTTGCAAGAATAAGGTCATATAAAAGAATTTACAACACATGCTAGCATTATCCTACTGGACCCAGACCATTTGTATGTTTCTCTGTCTCTGAGAAATGTAGTTATTTACATGACTGAAACCTAAAAATTGTTTGATATGACCACTAATATCACCTACATTATTTTAAAGCCTGTTTAAGGCTTCTGTAATACATAGGCTTTGTAAACACTTATTAAGCATCTTGTATATATCAAACACTTTAAAAAAAATCTCTGCTTTAAAAAAAAAAAAACTCTACCTCAATGGAACTTTGAGTCTGAAAAAGATACAGGCAATATACAAGGCAACAGATAGAATAATTACATATTTGATTATATACTCTGAGGATGTCACCTTAAATTGATATGAAAATGATCAGAAGGATCTGGATTTCTTGTCAAAATTTTTTGCCTTAAAAAGAAATTGATATTTAGGGAAAGTTGTTACTGAAAGAGGTCCTGTGTCAACCAAAAATGTTAAACCATGATCTCGCTAAATTTTCCAGTTGTGATCATTGCTTTGTTTAGCTGTCTTATTAAGACTGAATTTAGTAATTCAGTCTCAGATTTCAGTAAGTCTTTTTTTTAAAGATTTTATTTATTTATTAGAGAGAGAGAGGGAGGGGCAGAGGGAGAGGAAGAACCAGACTCCTTGCTGAGCAGGCAGCTGATGCAGGACTGGATCCTAGTACCCTGGCATCATGACCTAAGCTGAAGGAAGACACTTAACCAACTGAGCCACCCAGGCACTCTAGACTGTAAACTTCTTAAAGGTAAAAAAGTTTATTCTTCTAGTAGTTCCACAGACATTTCTAACATCCATAAGAAAGCATGTACTGATGTAAAATGCCAGCAAATCAAATTATTTAAAAAAGAAAGAAAGAAAGAAAAGATATATCTGGATAAAGAGAAAAACAGAAAATCTAATAATACATTGAATTATTAGAGCAAAGAGTGGAGGAAGAGAAAATAAATATGAAATAGAGATTTCCACTAAAAGAAAAAAATTGAATAAGGCAGGAGATTTAGAAAATTATTATGACAGACTTGAGAAAAAAATAAAATAGGAATTTTTAGAAAATAGCAATGAATGAAAAGGTCAATTGTTCCTACCTCTATAATATTAGCTGTTTGTTGTTGTTGTTGTTGCTAATTTACCTATTTATGCTAATAAACAAAGAAAGGTTTCATTTAGGGATAAGGTTTCTCTCTCTCTATATATATTTTTTCCATTTAGGGATAAGGTATATGTATATATACATAGATATATATGTATATATATATATTTTTTTTTAATTTTAATTGTTAGAAAATGTGTCACAGAAAGTGTTTAAACTTTAAGATACAGATGCAACATGTAATGAACTGCATTGTTTGAACGTCTAATTTGTAAATGCTGTTAGAGGAAACTTGGTGGAAATGTTCTTATGTGCTTGTGTTTCTGGAACTAAGTATATTTATTAATAAGGAATAGTTTAAAATTATGAAATGACCAGGAGCGGACAATTTTCCTAATCCTATCAGCTCTTTGCAGCTCTTTTATTAGCCCCCTTCAGGCATATCAGCTTTTTTATCTAATTAAATTTTATATTAATGTGCTTTTTTACTTTTGGCCTTTCTCTTCCTTCTGCTCTTTTTTTCCCCCTAAATTACATGTTTCTGTTTAACAGCTACTATCAATTCTTTGATATGAATTCTCAACATCAATTTACTAACTCCAGAGATGAAGGAGCATCAATATTTAGAAGCGAAGAATACAAAGCCTTGGGCATCTGGATGGCTCAGTCACTTAAGCATCTGCCTTCGACTCAGGTGGTGATCCCAGGGTCGTGGGATGGAACCCCAGGTTGAACTTTCTACTCAGCTGGGAGCCTACTTCTCCCTCTCCTTCTGCCTGCAGCTCCCTTTGCTTGCGTTCTCCCTCTCTTTGTCAAGTAAATAAAATAAAATAAAATAAAATAAAATAAAATAATGTAAATAAATTTATTTAATGTAAATAAATTTATTTATTAAAATGCAATTATTACACAATACATAATGTATTGCATAATTATAATAATGATTAAATAATTTATTAAATATTTATATTAAATATATCAATTTAATTAAATAAATATTTTTAGAATTTAAAATATTTCAAATTTAGATTATTAAATATTAAATCATTAATTTAATAAATAAATATCTAAACATAATTAAATAAAATAATTTATTTATTAAAATGAATAAAATAATGTTGTCATTATCTCAGCATGTATTTTTAAATAGTCTAAAAAAAAATCTAATAAAGTCTAAATACATTGAGTTCAGATATTTATACAAGTTAACCCAGACACTCAACCCACAGTTTCAAAACTTTTGTTTTTATCTACTACTCAAAATACAATTTTAATGTATTTATTTGTAACTTTGACATAGCAAGGAAACTTGGAGGAAAAGGAGACATTTGCTTTTAATATTTGAAAATTATTTTGTTGATTTAAAAAAATAAAAACCTTAACACGTGAGCATTTCTTCTTAAATAACACTGTGAAGTTTCTGAGTCGCATTCTATTAAAAGTGCTGATAAAATGGCCTCAGTTACTCATTTAAATTATCAGCTGAATGGGTAACAAATGAAGTAGAGAGCTTTTTAATTATTTATGAATGTATTGCTTGTGGATGGAGTGCCACATAGAGTTACCTCTCTTTTTGGCTTTGTTTTGTGAGCAGCAGTGGAATCTATGAATGAGATTAAACATAAGGACATTCACAGAAATTCTTAATGAACTTCTGGGGAAGGGCAATAAGTGCAAGGAAAAACTGCAGCAAGACTAATTACAAATTTCAAGTGGTCATCGCTTAATTATAGAAGCTTTTAAGTTCAAGTAATATATCATTTTTATGAGCCTATCATATTGTATTAATTACCACAAACTGCACTCTTGAACACTTATCTTTTCACATATTTCTTATTCTTAGTACTTAAAATTACCCTTATGATTGATAAGTAAATGGATTTTACTGACAATGCATTTATTTACATAAATAAATAATGCTGTTTATATATATAAAAACAATTGAATATGTGTATGTGTTCAATGAATTTTTTTTCAAATTAACATCTTAATTCTACCACATTAGTTACAAATAGATATAGACTTTATAGATTCATCAAATATTTTATTCTCAAATTTATATGTCCTTTGTGAAGTAAATGAAACTGTATATATTAAATATAATCCTATCACATGTAACAGTTACTAGTGCATCCCAGGACATACATAGGTCAGGTCCTACTCAAGGCATCACGGATAACTGAATTTAACTTTCTATCCTAGGAGTCTTCTGTATATTTCTGTGGCTTTTATACTACAATCAGGAGGAAGAATTCTTTTGCTAAAAGCTTCCAAATGACTATGCGAGTAGATTATTTGTAGACTAGTGATATAATATTATAGTTTAATATGTGAAGCATGATAAAATAAAATGCCATTGCCATATTTAATTTGTTCAGGAAAGCATTCATTTAGTTATCAAGCATTCATTTTCGTTTTTTAAAGATTTTATTTATTTATTTGACAGACAGAGATCACAAGTAGACAGAGAGGCAGGCAGAGAGAAAGGAAGGGAAGCAGGGTCCCTGCTGAGCAGAGAGCCTGATGTGGGGCTCTATCCCAGGACTCTGGGATCATGACCTGAGCAGAAGGCAGAGGCTTTAACACACTGAGCCACCCAAGAGCCCCAAGCATTCATTTTCTTTATACAGAAGAGATAGAACAATATTATATAGTAGAAAAGACAGTAAATAATCTGGAAACCTTGATCATTTTGTTTTGGCAATTTTAGAACATAAAATTAGCTAAAGCTCAAGTGCAAGTTATATTTGTATCATAGGAGGAAAAGTTAATTAAAAGTTTGTTTATTACCATAGTTTAACACTTCAACGAAATGATAACGAGTCCAAAATCAATGAATATATGAAGTATACAATAAAAACAATAATCTTGAGTGTATGTGACTCACTGTAGGTATTGATAGGCTAGAAATCAAAGGGAAAGTATCTATAGGGTTTGTTCAGTTCCATGCTCATCAGATTAATAGGCTTTCTCATATTGCTTCCTTCACCACATTAATTTGTCTAATGAAGTTTTCAAGAGTTAAAGACAGTGATAGGTTCATGGCTGGAGAGAAGGTACAGAATCTAAGATAGTTCAGCAGTGCTTATTATTTAAGAGAAAGACAGCATGGGAGGTGAGGGGTATATCATGCATCCTGTTTTCACTCCCTTTGTGGAGCACCTACCCTGGAGGTCATGTAATAATAACCAATGACCAAAAAACAATAAAAAAACCCAAACATCCATGTGGAAGTGCCATCCCTGCCTGGAGATGAGTAGACTGCTCAAACAGATCCTGGGCAGGCATCTCAGCCCAGGCCTGTGCTGGGGAAGCTGGTTCATGGCTTTGGGCGCAATCAGGAAGCCAGCAAACTGACGGGAGAGTGCAGCCAGGGTTAACAGGACTGATGATCTTTTTGCAGCCAGGCCGCGGGTAGACACACGCTCAAGGAGCCAGGCTAGGAGGCTGCCCAGCGCCAGCGCTGGTCAAGCTTGCAGCCCCCGGGGCTTCCCCCCGCGCCCCAGCCAGGGCGGGGCCTCAGGAGGGAGGGGGGCGGGGCGGCGCGGAGAAGGGGCTTTGCTAATTGCCAAAGCGAAAAGGGAGCTCGCGGAGGACTCAGGAGGGAGGGGGGCGGGGGCGGGTGGAGGGCGGCGGGGAGAAGGCGCTTTGCTAATTGCCGAAGCTGGAAGTGAGCTCACAGAGGATGTGGCTGAGAGTCTGGGAGGAGGTGGAGGGGCTGGCGGAGGAGGGGCGGGCAGCGCCGCGGTGCTGTGCTGCGGCCCAGTCGGGACTGCAGGACCCACCGGACTCGCCGCCCGTACGCTCCCATGTGAGGCTCCGCTGTCCCGCTCCTGCTGCCTGCTGCCCCTCCCTGCCCCAAGGCTTCTCCGGACCACCCTCTGCACAGGGGTAAAGTGACACCGCGCCGCGCCCTCACCTGGAGCAGAAAGCGCGGACCCGACCTGGGGGCGGAGAGGGAGGTTGTGGAGGCCCAGCCTCCCGGAACCCCAGGGCACCGGGACCACCCCGGACGCTGCGCCAAACCCGGGTCCTCATGGGGTCGGGCTGGGGACAGCGCCTTGCGAGGTGCCCCCCGCCAGCAGGCACGCTAGCCCCCATCTTTCCGCAGCCCCATGCGCCCGTGCTGAGGACCCCTTTCCCTCCCCCGCCCTGGCCCCGCTGCTTTTGTTCTGGACTTGGGATCCCAGGTGGAAACTAGTCCCTCAGACCTCCCTGGCAGCAAGGAGGGCAGGGAGGGATTCTTGGTTTTCTGCCCTGGCTCCTCCTCTCTCCCCATTCACAAGCCTTTTGGCTTCCCTTTCCTCTCCTCATTGTCAGTTTTCTGAAATGGTTTTCTTCTGCATGTTGACCCAAAGAGCTATTTCATGAATGAATATACACGAAACTGAGTTGGGGCCCACCTGTGAGAGCCCACCTGTAGAGGCCTTTCATTAGAATGGTCTCTGGTTCTAGCCTCAGTTCAGAATACTGCATGTACCTGAGGACCAAGTCCAGATGTTTCTTTCATCTCTGACTTGAATTTGAAATCCTCCTCAGACTTCAGCTTCCAGGATTTCTCCAGTCCTTGCTCTCCCACTGTCTTGGTGGGGATCCGCCATGAGTGTTGAACACAGGAATGAATGAATGATATATACCCCAGACTGCTGGGGCTTTGTCTTCTTTTGCTGAGGTTGGAAAGGCTTGGGAGAGACCCCCTGTATGCAGATAGAGAGCTGCATGCAATTGCTTAGATAAACGTGTTCCCCACTTAATTGCTCGGGCATTGAACATTTCGCCCTTAACCTGTGGCTTGAGCAGTTAGGAGGAGACAATCTGGAGGTGAATCAGAAGATGGCTGAATCCACATGGTGGTGGTCTGGGTTTGGGAGATTTTCCTGTAGATTCAAAGGAAAGATATAAATTCTTCCAGTGGGGAGTGGTAAACTTTTTATCGATGGGAGATGGAAAATAAATGGTCTGGTTAAACTTTCCCGCCCCCTCAAAACCCATTATTTGAAAACACAAAAAGCAAAGTGAAGGGAGAAATCCTCCCACTCCCATTCCCACTCACCTCCATAGCCATCTCCTCTTCCAAGAACCTAACAGACAAGGTGCCAAGAAGTGTTAGGTACCAGCAGTGGTCTCAGATCTCATTCAAGAATCATGGTGAAAGGCTTTCAAATAGATTGTGGGGGAACAGGGGTCCAATTAGGGGGGACAAGTTTAAGGTTTGCCTGGTCCCCTAAAAATTAATGGCACTAGAGAAGATGACCTTTGGGAACTATAGCATAATGGATACAATGTGTTAAAAGCTTCAGTGAGTCATGGTGGGAAGAAGCCATGAGGGCAGCAAACACAGTCTTAGATGATGTTATTAATAGCACTACAGGCTCTAGATTTCCTGTGGTGGTGTTCTTGGCAAGACCAGCCCGGCCAAAGTGGATACTCTCAACCTGGAACAGAGGGTCTTGGAGATGCCAGCACGTGAGGTATGATGAGAGGGTAAAATGATAGGAGGTGTCCTTTGGAAGGACTGACTCCTTGACTTTAAAAGGGAGAACCCAAATCTGTAGGTGAAATCTTTCTGGCTACAAAGAGGGCCAAGGCCTCCTAAGGTCAAGGTCTCCTCGTCACTTGCAAAGATGTCGAAGAACATATTCAGACATTTCAAAGATGTCCTCATATCATTGGTTCCCACTCTGGAATTCTATCAATAAGGTGAGAGTTCCTCTAGTTGAAAAAGAGATCTAAAAAGACTTCCCTTTCTCATGTAATTTCTGTAACCTCCAGGACACACCCACCTCCCCCTTCCAGCTCTGTAATGAAGCCACAGCTGGTGCCAATTTGTGGAACTCCTTAAAGGCTATTCTCCCTTATATACCCCGGGACCAAGTTCCCATGCTCCCTCACCCGATTTCCTGCACTCACCTCCCACCTGGTGTGTTCACACCTGCAAGTGCCTTTTACCAACCCCTTTGCCAAAAAGCAGCCAGAGTGACCTTTCAAAGACCTATCAGTTCCTGGCATTTGTCTCCATAGAAATCTGCACTGATCTTCTAACAAATTCTCAGTCCTCCAAAGGCACCCATAATCCTCCCATCAGTCTATTCATACCCCTCCAACTGACTGATGCCTGTTCTGCCCAATCTCTCTGCCCTTCAACCACACGGCCTCCTTCTTCCTGTGGAGACCTCTCATGCCACCTGCCTCCAAGCACAGGTGATTCCCATTGATGGGAAGACCCTCTTCTCTCCCCCATCTCCCCACTCCAGTTACTCCCACTTACTCGTGAGCTCACAAGCCCCATGGTACACACTCTCCATGCAGCCTGCTCTCTCTTTTCTAGCACTGGCCTCCGTTTCTAGCTGTGGTTGTGTCATGGATGTCCTTCCCCAGCCAGCCTCCAAGCTCTCCTTCCCTTTAGCTCCAACACCTGACACAGTGCCTGGCACGTAGTAAGCCCTGGCTAGCTTCTAAGAGCCTCACTGAGGGACTGAAAGCATTTTAAAAATGTCACCACGTAGGCTCCAAACTGTAGGCAGAAAAAGCTTTGCCTGGATTGACATTTTAGAGACGTATTCGTCAAGTTGGATGTGTTCACTGACTTTACCTTGTAAAATTAAAAAAAAAAAAAAAGACCTCTGTATCGCTTCGCATCTACCGAAGGCGCATGTATACTACTAGACCACGTTATGAGCTTAATGGAAGGAGACAAGATGTTTTCGCTAAGAAAATGTATAAGACTGTTGAGGTCAATTGGGAGGAAAGTCCGTTTGTTGGAGCATTGCTATCTTACTCTATCACAGCCACTCATAAAAATCTGACACGGGGTGAGTTCAGAATTGTCTGTCGGAGATGAGTTAGATCTGGCTCATGTTCCTACAGACATGAAAGCCAGAAACGAAAAAGGAGGCTTTAAAAGCCTGGGTTGAGGAGGCCGTGTGGTTCACTGCAATGAGCTAAGTGCCCAGGGCCACCAGCAGACATGCTGGCCTGTATCCTTCCTTTGTTCTGGGGTCCCTCTTGCACCATGTGGTGAGGCTGGTGGCTGGGAGCAGCTCAGGACAGGACCTGGTGGCATCTTAATTCTCCCACCCTCCTGTGGGCTCCAGTCGGCTCCAGTAGGTCTCAAGGGACAGCCTGCCTTCCTTGCAAAGCCCAGTAGCACTGGGAGCAGAAACTGGGACCAAAGAGTGAGCACCCTGTTTGACAAGCTGGAGCAGCCACCTCTTCTTCAGATGCAGGGGGAGCCCTGGCATGCTGACTCCTCCCTTCTCCCTTTCCCCTTTCCTCTTTCCTCCCTCTTTCCTTCCCCTCTCTCCATCCCTGGTGGTGCCCTTTCCCAATGCCCACTTCATCCCTTTTCCTTTCTACATGCCTGTCTTCTAGAGTTTCTTCTTTTTCCTCCCCATTACTTCCCTTCATCTGAATCTCCTCTTTGGTCCCTTTGTCCCTGCTCTCTGCTCCTCCTCCCCTTCCCTGGCCCCTGTTCAGCTCCATACTGAATGCAGGCAGAGCTGGACTAACATGCTCACTTGCTAGCTCAGCCACCCTCCAGAGAAGTCACTCTTCGGTGGCCACCTTCCTGACCCCCTGGTCGCTTCTCCACTTGTTCAGATATTGCTCTGAAGTCTGAGGAGGACAGAGCGGGGCTGCCACAGAAGCAGGCCAGAGGAGAAACCAAACCATGTGTCCACACTGTCCCCCAGCACTGCTGCTCTGAGAGCTTTTGGAGTCCTCAACAGGGTTAGGATTTAGGGGCTTCTTCAGAACCGGGAGTGAAAACAACCATAGGTCAAAAGAAAAGCTATGGCCCACACAAAAATAATAATCACAAATGAAAACTATGTTAACTATGAAGTCCCAAAGTCGAAGAATTGCCTTGAATCTGTCACTAGAAAGCACCCAAGGCCTCACTCTCTGGGTTCTTGGTTCCCTGGGAATGGCAGGAGGCTCTGACATGCACGTGGGGGTGCCGAACTATGGGGGCTAGCCTGCCCGCTGGCGGGGGGCGGGGGGTACCTCCTGTGGCGCTGTCCTGGCCCGACCCCCTGCAGAGGGGTTGTGGCGCGGCGTCCTGGGTGGTCCTGGTGCCCTGGGGTTGGCGGTTGCCTGAGCCCCGACCACTCCACCCCCCCCCTCCTGTCCTGCGTTTTCTGCTTCAGGTGAGGGCGCGTCGAGGTGTCACTTTACCTGTGAGCAGAGGGTCCTCCAGAGAAGCCATGGGGCAGGGAGGGGCAGCAGGCGGCAGGAATGAGACCGAGACACCAAGGCCTCTGGGGCTAAGCTGGAGCGTGGGAGCGCAGGGGCAGCGAGTATGGTGGTTCCTGCAGTCCCGAATGGGCTGCAGCAGAGCACCCTGGCGCTGTGCGCCCCTCCTTCCCGCCTGGGCAATTAGCAAAGCCCCTTCTCCTAGCCGCCCCCACCCCGCCCCCGCCCCCCTCCCTCCTGAGTCCTCTGAGAGCTCACTTCCAGCTTTGGAAATTAGGAAAGACCCTTCTCTGCGCCGGCCCTGCCCCCTCACTCCAGGGGCCTGAGTCCTGGCTGGGGTGCAGGGCTATGCCCTAGCATGCTGCCCCATTGCCAGCGCCTCCGCTGGGCAGACTCCTAGCCTGGCTCCCTGAGCGGGTGTCCACGGGCAGCCTGGCTGCGAAAAGATCATCAGTCCTAAAGGCCAGCTGCACTCTTGGGTCAGTTTGCTGGCTTCCAGATTGCGCCCAAAGCCAGGAAACAGCTTCCCCAGCACAGGCCTGGGCTGAGATGCCTGCCTGGGATCTGTCTGAGCAGTCTCCTCCACTCCAGGCAGGGATGGCACTTCGACCTGGATGTTTGGGTTTTTGGTTTGTTTTTTTGGTCATTGGTTATTACATGACCTCCAGGGTAGGTGTTCCACAAAGGGAGTGAAAACAGGACACCTGATATATATGCATATGGCCATTCTAGAAAAATAGCTTGGGGTTCTCTCGGAAACGCGGCATTGGTCCTTGCACTATGGTTTAATAGAAAAGGGATTATGCACCAAGTTACTTAAATGAGCATAGGTTGAAATCGTTTACTGAGAGTAAATATTTTAAATAGTTATATTTTAACTAAATCTATCATCAATCATAAATCTATTACACGAAGGTTACAGGCAATTTAAAAGAGAGAGCTTTCTCTTCAGGGTTTTAAATAACCCCTGTCTGTCTTGGCACATGAGAAGGCAAAGATAGGAAATGGTTTGTAAAAGATCATATAATAGCTTTTACTAATTCTATTTATTTGACAGACAGAGATCACAAGTAGGCAGAGAGGCAGGCAGAGAGAAAGATGGGGAAGCAGGCTCCCGGTCAAGCAGAGAGCCTGATGAAGGGCTCGATCCCAGGACCCTGAGATCATGACCTGAGCCCAAGGCAGAGGCTTAACACACGGAGCCACCCAGGCGCCCCCAGATGAAATACATTTCTGACTTAGAAACTTCAGATAGAATTATTTTGTCCATGATGACAACTGAAGAAAATGTGTCATCCCTAAACCTAACCTTAAACCCTACCAACACTGAAACCTAAGCTGACCTTAAAGCCCAAACTAGAACCCTGAATCCCAAACCTGGAATGGAACCCAAAGCCTGTACCTGAGCCCTGGATCCAAGCCCTGAACCAAGAACCCAAACCCTAAACCAGACCTCCAAGTCATGAAACCTGAACCCAAATCTCAGCATGAAGTCAAACCCCAAATTTGACCTTGAACTTTATCCCATAAGCCCTGAGTCTTAAAGCCTAAATCATAAACTTAAAGCCCTAAACTATAACTCTGTTCCCTTGTCCTTCACTCTAAATCCTCACCATAACACTAAACCCAAAGCCTGATTAGAACTCTGACTAAAACCTGAACCTGAACCCAAATTCAAACCCTTTACCACACTTTGCTTATGCACTTGCCATTGATGGATATTTGCAGTTTCTACCTCTTGATTTTTGTGAACATTGTTTGGGTTGGGGGCTAGGGTTAGGGTCTTGGATTAGGGTAGGGTCCAGGCTTGAGACCAAGTTGAGGTCAGAGTGTGGGTCCGCATCAGGGCCATGTTCAGTGACACTGTTTGGGTCAAGGACTGTTGTAATTCCACATTGTTTCCAATTCATTGTTCCTTAGCTATTTGGGGGGAAGTTGGGGGGTATTGGGCTCCATGCAGCTTGAATTTCCGGAATGAAATGGCATCAGCTGGACCCCAGGAGGGAGCAGGACCTTCCACTGAAGGGTGAGCTCCCACAGTTCTGCACTGCCTTGCACCGCCTGCAGAGGGCGCCAGACCCCAGCTCCCGCCCTGAGCCCAGGCTGCACAGCCACAGTTGGGACCTGAGCCCTGCCTTTTCAGGACCCACTGTGGAGACTTCTGGAGAATGTGGGGCGCCTCCCACCCTGACAGGACAAGCTGAGGAGGAAGTGGCTCTGCATCCACACTGACCGGACCCGTTGTGGAGGACGCGCCCACACTGGCAGCAGTCCAACCTCCTAAGGACCAGACGCTGGAGGAGGTGAGGAGAAGTCCCTTAGTGGACTGTCAAGGGGTTCGTGGTCTCAGGACCCCACAGAGAAAGGGCGCCCTGTGTAGACACTGGGGCTTCCGTCGTTTTGTGTGAGGAGACGTGGCCTCCTGCTGTGCTGTGCGCGGGGCTGTGGGGTCCCCACTTTCTGGGCTCGGGTGATCCTTGGTCCTTGTCTGTGTTTGTGTGCTCGCGGATTGGGTTCCTGGGGCTCCTCAGATGGTCTGCAGTCAGGGAGCGTCTGCCTTCTTTGGTGCTTGTGCTCTCCCCACCTCAGCCCTGCGGGGTCCTTCCCGTGTCCACACCCACTCCAGGCTTGCGCCGAGTCCGGAAATTCGGGAGCCAGAGTGAGGACTCTGTAGCCGGTTTTGGGGGAGAGTAGGTATTTTCCCAGTGTGGGTTCTTCCCTGAGCACAGTGCCTCCCCATCTCCGTGTGTACACCTCCCTGTCTGTCGTCATTGTTGCAGGGCTGTCACTTTCTTGGTTCAGGGGCCTCCTGGGTATCTTGCTATCTTGGATGCAGGTGTAAATGAGATCGTTCTCAGCAGTCTCTTTCTGATGGGTCCTTCGGAGCACCTAGGAGTGCCACTAATTTGTGCATATTGATTTTGTTCCTTGCAAGTTCTTGAATTTATTAGTTCGATTGGCCTTAAACTTAATCTGCCAGTTATTTGACCAGCAGCATGGGTTTAATTGGGAAGAGCAGAGAATGGCAGTCTGGGCTGAGCAAGCTAAGGTCCCATCACAGGCAAGTGCGAGAAACAAAGGAGAGGAACATTATTTCATGGAGGAGGAAGAAGTTGGGAAGGGTGCTTGAAGGAAAGTCCCTTGGAGAAAGGCAGGGTGATGGAGAATTCTCACCAGCTGAGCTGCAAAGCTCCTACAAAAAGTCAGGAGATGAACCTCCAGCTTCCCGTGTGAGGCCTGGAATTGGTGAGTCTCTCCTGTGGGGGATTGCAATGTGGGGTCTGTAATGGGCACTGAGCACCAGGCGCCCCCTTCCAGCCTCCCCTTCTGGCATCCCCAGTCCACTTTACTGGGGCTTCCCTTCCTGCTTTTGCACAGTTCTAACCAGCTTGTGGTGGAACGTTGTGGAAAAACTGAAATTCCAAATCCACTGCTTCAACTGCACCTGAGATACAGGGGCCCATGATTTAATTCTCCCACGAGTCTCTTGCTAACATGTGTCCTCTCCATGTTGGGTGACCTGGATTTGGGAGGGCTTGGCCTCCATCCCAAAGTCTGATGTTCTCTCTGCTTCCGTGTCATCGTGCTAACATGGATATTTGGAAGATTCATTTCCTCTGTGGTGATTTCAAAGTGCAGTCAGCTTGTTATAGCAGCACAAATACGTGCTGTCTCCACACTCAGATTCCCCAGCCGTCATTTCTTTACCACGTTTGCCACTTCACACGGGATGCTTCAGTGTGTTTGATCCCACACCAGGACAATGTCCTGCAGAACCACCACATAACCTGAAATGAGGAGATCATTACAGAACCCATCCAAGGGTTAGTGTTAGGAACCAGGGACATGGCAGGGCTGATCTGAAGACCCCATGGAGAGCTGTCTGGGTGGCTGAGTTGACAGTGGAGGTGAGGGTGAGTGTCTGGCTCTGGCTTTGTGTCCAGGAGTCAGCTCTGTGTGGGTGTGTCCTTAGCTAGGCATGCAGATTTCTGCTCCTCTGAATCCTTTCCGGAGTTCCAAATGGCACAGTTTCCTTCTGGGCAGCAGGCTGAGTCCTCTGGGATTGCCCATGTGTCCCCAAATTGTAGGGCACCTACTGCAAGGCCTTTCGGGTCAGAATCTTGAAAAGCAAACCAAAGGTTATGGTTAGGGACCACAACATGGCAGGCCCGATCTGCCAGCACTCTGTCCATCTTTCTGGGGGAGGGGGCAGTCGAGGGATTTGTTCAGGTTGAGTGTCAAGCTCCAGGTTTGCATCCAGGGGCCTGCTGAATATGGGGCTGTCCAGAGGTAGGAATGCAGATTTCAGTTCCTCTGAATCCTTTCTGGAGTTCCAAATGGCATGGTTCCTTTCAGGGTGGCAGGGTTAGTCCTATGGTGTTCCTCACTGTCCCCAATCTCTGAGGCTTTGGAGCCAGGCCGTCGGGGACAGACAAACACAGGCTGGAGAGCTTTAATGTCAGAAATGTATTTTCGCACAGATCTGGAGGCCAGAAGTTCCAGATCAAGGTGCCAGCAAGGTTGGTCTCCAGTGAGCTTTTTCTTGTTGTTCTATAGATCACTACCTTTTCAACTGTGCCCTCAGATGACCTCTTCTCTGTGGGCCCCCAGAGGGGAGCTAGGGGGAGTGCTTTCATGTGTTTCACCCTTATGAGGACACCAGTCCTAGCAGATTAGGACTCCTGTGACCTCACCAAGCCTTCAGTACCTCCTTCTAGGTAGGCCCTATCTCCAGATGCAGTCACACTGGAGATTAGGAATTCTTCATATGACTTTTGTGGGGACACAATTCAGTCCATAACAATTAGTACAGGAGAAAAGCCATGGAGAGAATTCTAGAGGAGTCACACGTTGATGTTATAAGGTAAGTGGGTATAAAAGAGCACCTCTGAAGTCCAATAGGTCATTAGAGCTAGAGGCTGACAGGAAAGTCCCGTACGTGCCACAGTTTTGAGTTTGATGCAAGCGCAACTCTGAAGGGAAGATATTTGGGAGGCCTTGGCCGACCACTACTTCCAGCCAGGGGTGATTCTGGAGGGAGTATCTCTCGGAGTGCTGCCTAGAATCAAGACTTTGGGGTTGGAAAAGTGCCACTTCCAAAGCTGGAGAAGGATGGTGCTGTAAGTTACTTGAAGAGTACTGTTCTGGGAGATAGGAGATCTGGGGTGTCTTCTTTGTTCTGCTGCTGACCAGATGTGAAAATGCAGATTAACTCCCTAACCATCTCAGTTCTACCACCATGTGCTGCTGTCATGTGTCCCAAGCCCCAGAGTTAGTTTGATCCATAAGCAGAAGCCGGTCTTTTAGTTCCCAATCTCTTAATCGGGCTGATCGTCACAATATATAGCGGACACGTGACAGCCACCGGGGAGAAGTAAGGGTTGTCTTCCCCTCAGGGAGAGTGGAAAAGCTCTAGGAGAGGGCATACCCGTAGACCAAAGACAGCCAGTGCTGGGGAGTGGAGCCACGGGGAAGAGTGTGCTGATGACAGCCTTGTGGAGGGAGGGCAGAAAGAGCCACCACCATGACACTTGAGTTACAGATCGAGCTTGGGGATAGAGAAGGGATCAGGGCACGGTAGAGCAGCAGCTGGCAAAGTGATTCTGTTGAGCTTAAGCTCATAGTGCCTTAGCGAATTAGAATGGGAAATGCCTTGCTATTGTCTGTGACTCTGTGATTGTGTGAGTATGAGTGACAGAGTGGGGACAAAGAGAGAGGGAGAGAGAATACATTAAATTTTAAAGAAGGACAATAAGGGACGCCTGGGTAGCTTACTCAGTTAAGCATCTACCTTTGGTTCAGGTCATGATCCCAGGGTCCTGGGATTGGATCCCATACCAGGCTCTAGTGGGGGGCCTGCCTTCCCTCTGCCTGCAGCTCCCCTTGCTTGTGATCTCTCTCTTCCTCTGTAACAAATAATAGTAAAAAATAAACAAGGGCGATACGTTATGTTTACTTTTGTTTCTGATGCCAGACATGGGTTCAGAGGATTGAAGAGGGAGATCCAAGGAGCTAGCCTCTCAAGAGGAGTGAATACCTAGTCACTGGTAAGACCCCTGGTCCTGCAATACAATATGGCTCCTGTGATCTGGGTCCTGTTAAATGCCCCTCGCCATCCTTCACCCGATAGTTTGATTCTTCATTGCGTTCAGTGTGGGGAACTGGGAGAAGCTATGACACTTGGCCCTTTGTGGAGGAATGTTAGTAGTATAAATAGCAATAGTTATCAGTTCTGGAGCACTTCCATGACTCTGCTGCAGGCACTCTGCTGTGACCTGGGTTTATAGCAGTGAGATAAACATAGAAATAGATGTGGGCTCTGTTCCCAAGAATCTGAAACCCACTATTCTCCTTGTCCCCTTCCCATTCTGTCTTCTTCAGCCCTTGTGCAATCCCACCAAGCAGGAAGCTTGCTTCTCCCCTTCCCTCTCCTGCTCCCCCTGCTTGTGCTCTCATTCCCTCTCTCTGACATGTAAATAAATCAAATGTTTTAAAAAATTATAAAAAAGGCAAAACAAATAACCATTTTTGGAGAGTGATTTTCTGAATGCAGTTATGGGCAGTGCTGGGTACTGAAGAAGACGCTCTGCTGACCAGAGGAGTGGGGAAATTACAGAACAAATTCCACAGGTCATTGAATATATCACATTCATCACCCCACCCATAGCACTCATTAATCTCTAGCCCAGCCAATATGTTGGTTATAAAAATGAGCTTTCTCCAAACTGACAGGAAGTTCTCGTTTTAGCAATGTAAATCATTCTGATCTTTATCACTAATGTGATCTAATCCTGTCTAGTAAAGAAACTTGAGAGTTCTATATCTCTGTAAGCATTTAAGAAAAACAATGGACTCTACTCTAATTACTTTTTAACTAACTTGACTTGCCAAAGGAAGGAGAAAGTAAATATCAGAAATCTTACCACTAAGCACAAGTTGCAAGTTATACCTGCCAAAATGTGGTTCAAAATATAAGTAACCAGTCTCCTTAGAAGCCTTTTACCTTCTTATATCTGTTATGTTGGGTAAATGAGTAGTTACTAGAATACAGCTGGCTCAGTGATCACAATTCTGCTTACCCTCAGAAATATAAATAGATTACATGTTTAGCCCGGTAACTGGACACTGATATAGAATTATTCACTGGCTGATTCCTAGATCAGAAACCACAAAAAATTTTTCTTTTTTATGGAAGTATGGCTGTTACAATAGTCTCACCTGTACCTCATAGTGATTGACTTAACTACTCTATACGTTACAACTCTAGATGTAACATTTTAATAAAACAACAATATCTTTGATGGTATCATGGAAATGTAAGTGCCTTGTGCACTTTTCTTAATGTGTATAATTACCTAAACATCATAGTAAGTAAATCAAGGCCATTGTCAAGCTTCCGTCAAGGAGAGTCCTTAACTAGAGGGATTTCCCATTGCTCTCAGGATGATAACCTCTGAGTTACAGGTTCCGTTAGTTGGCCACACACATTTGGAGCCTTGTGGACTTTCTGACAGCTGAGCAGCATATCTGTTTCAAGCATTGTGATCCCTGTTCTTACTGCAAGAGTGACAGTTGTCACTTTTCCTTTGACCCCTGTCTTTAGGAAAGTGTCTGACTCAGAAAGTCGAGTCAGTACCCCCCAAAAATATTTTCAGGAGAACCACCTCAAAGATGATCACCTGAGATACTGTCAAGAAAAAAAAAAACTGAAATTCTAAGCAACATCCATAAAAAGTATTTTCATGTTGATAAGGAAAGATTTTCCCCTAAATACCAGAGAGGCTCCATGAAAGTGAGATTTTTACCTATTTTGTTCACCGTGTCACCAGTCCCTAGAAGAGCGCCTAAGACATCACTCAAGATTAGGTTGCTTTGAATGAATCAAATGAATGAATGAACTGTAGCCTTTGATAGTGAGGTAGTTTATGGTCCTTAGGCAAGAGATGTGATTTGTGTTGGGATTTCAAGAATGGGAGGTGCCGAAGAGAAAATTGAGAAGCTAAATGTGAAAATATGCAATTTACTGACTGGAGTAGTTCTGAATATATTTCAAACATAATTAAACTATGGCTGTGGGTCTATATGCGTTTTCATAATTTTCCCTTGAAAATGTGAGGCATACAGATGTCATCTCCAATGAATTCTCCTTGTCCGTATACAGAATCACCAAAAAAAAAAAAAAAAAAAAGGCATTCTGACAGTCTTCAGACCATCCACTCCAGGATTGTGACTCTTTCTTCTCCATGTTCTTTCTGACATCATGGACTTTCAGGTTGACCTCTCTCATCTTGGGTCCCACTCTCATTAGCTGTAGAAGTCATGCGATGTTTGTGATGTGAGGGTGGCAATACTCTCTGACTTTTGGTTACAATATGTCTTTGAAAGCCAGTGTTTATTCTGCTTTTACAGCATTTCTCCATTTGAATTGGCCACCTTTTAAGTGGTCATTAGCCACATGTGGCTACTAGCCATGGAACTTGGACAGCAGAGGTGTGGAAAGTCCGCACATTCTTCCACTCAAAGGATATTGTGAGTTATGCTACATCTTTTTTTTTGAAGTGCCTTTTTTAGATATTTAAATTCAATTAGCCATTAGATAGTACATCATTGGTTTCAGAGAATTCAGTAACTCATCAGTTGTGGATAACCCTTGGTGCTCATCACATCACGTGTCCTCCTTAATGCCTATCACCCAGTTTCTCCATGTCTCCCACTCCCCTCCCCCCCAGCAACTCTCAGTTTGTTTCCTATAGTTAAAGGTGCCTCATGGCTTGTCTCCCTTTCTGATGACTCCCATTCAGATTTCCCTCCCTTCCCTCTGATCCTCTGTACTACATCTTAATCTCAACAGTCAAGCAGTGGTAGTAATTCAGTCATGGAGTCATGCATATTCTAAATCTGATGAGGTGGATTCCCATACTGCCTTTGTCTCTTCTAGAGCGCTTACATTTGTTATATTATTGCTGCTGCGTTCATGTTTCTCGTTCACTGAATGTCTGATAAAAGAATTAATAAAATGTGTGACTGCAGAAAATACAATGGTCATGGATGATGAAGATTTTCTCCTTGACCAGACTCGAGTCAAGTTCCTCTGAGTCCTCTTTCTGTCTAGCCTTGACCTTAGGCTCCGCCCACTTAGCCCAGTTTTAGCAAGAAATCTGCTTGGTCATTTTTCAGCAATCTTCTATCCTACTCTTGATATCTGATCAAATTCCTTATCTCTCACCCCTGGTATCTTACCACTTTTTTTTTTTTTAAGATTTATTTATTTTGACAGAGAGAGAGCCTGAGCAGGGGGAATAGCAGAGGGAGAGAGAGAACCAGACTCCCCACTGAGCAGCAAGCCCAATGCCAGGCTTGATCCTGGGATCAGATCATGACCAAGCCAAAGCCAGAGATTTAACCAACTAAGCCACCCAGGTGCTTCAGTATCTATAACCCTTAATATCTGATCCAATCCCTTATTCCCAGGGCACCTGGTTGGTGCAGCTGGTTGAACGTTTGACTCTTGGTTTCTACTCTGGTCATGATCTCACGGTCCTGAGATTAAGCCTCACCTCAGGCTCTATGCTCAGTGAAGAGTCTGATTAAAATTCTCTTTCCCTCTCCCTCTACCCCTACCCCTGCTCCCTCTCTCTAAAATGTATTAATAAGTCTTTTAAAAAATTCCTTATCCCCTGATCTCAATAGTTTATGACCCTAGCCTTCCTTCAACAATATTACTGTCCAGATGGTTTAGCCAGAATCCCTTCATCCTTACCCTTGATGTTCCATCTTAATTTTACATTCAGTGATCCCCACCATGCTCTTTAGCTGTAAATCTCCATTTGTCTGAGCTGAGCCAGATTTCTCTCCCATACTATACAATAAAATCTCATCATAGTAGCATCCCTTGAATAAAATCTTCCTTACTCTCTTTAATGGGTGTCACAATATTTTTTTTTTCTTTAACAGTCAGGAGGGTGCTAATGGAGTACCATGACAAAAGGCCTAACTTCCTATAATGGACATTTCCTTGGTTTACCTGACAAATACTCTTTCTCTCTTCTAAGGAAAATTTCCGGTTCTCAGTATAACTGCCAACTGGCCCAGGGGTGGACAAGTGAGGCAGATGAGACCAAAATGAAAATTCTGTTGAGACACTGGACCTTGAGGATTCAAGCCAAGGACATAAAAGTGTTGGTACTCCATTATTCTGATGGTCCGTTAACTCTTGCTTTTTTGGTTCCTGTGTCTATCACTGCCCCTGCCTTTTTGAAGATAATGACCATTCATCTGAGTACACGGTTCACAGAATCCCTTTGCAGTGGCCCATGCGGGCCAAGGTAGTAGAGCATAATAGATCTCTGTAAGTTTTTAAAAAATGTCTTTGTCCCTGTTGCCCATGGCCATTAAAGACCAAAGGTCGGGGGTAGGGGGATATTGGAAAAGGTGAAGTTATAGTTACTCACTGATTTTTTGATTGGTAGAGAGAAAGCAACACCTACATACAGGGCCAGTGGGTGAGTGGAGGAAACATCTTTGGCTCTAGGAGGAATGGGGGAAGGAGGAATATTAATAATCTTTGTCTTTGGAACTGCCCCTGAAGACTTCCCCACACAGGAAAATGACCTAGCGTGACTCTCCTAAACTTCGGCAAGCCCCTTAAATTTAACTGACTTCTAGATCTGATACTCCCTGCTGGATAACTCTGATCATTATTGGATTGTTACTTATTTTATTTTAAAATTATTTTTAAAGAAAATTTTAATCTAAATACAATTAATTAACATATAATACTAGTTTCAGACATACAGGTTAGTGATTCATCAGTCTTTTGTAACACCCAGTGCTCACTGTATCACATGCCTTCCTTAATGTCCATCACCCAGTTACCCCATCCACCCATCCCTCTCCCCTCCAAGAACCCTCAGTTTGTTTACTGTGATTAAGAGTCTCTTCTGAGGGGTACCTGGCTGGCTCAGTGGGTTAAAGCCTCTGCCTTCAACTCAGGTTATGATCTCAGGGTCCTGGGATCGAGCCCCACATCAGGCTCTCTGCTCCCTGGGGAGTCTGCATCCTCCTCTCTCGCTCTTCCTGCCTCTCTGCCTACTTGTGATCTCTGTTTGTCAAATAAGTAAATAAAAATCTTTTTTTTTAAAGTCTCTTCTGGTTTGTCTCCCTCTTTGACTTCATCTTGTTTTATTTTTTTCCTTTACTCCCCTATGATTCTGGTTTGTTTCTTGAACTCCACATATGAGTGAGATCATATGATAATTGTCTTTCTCTGACTGACTTATTTCGCTTGGCATAATACCCTCTACTTTCACCCCTGTCATTGCAAATAATTGCCATTTATTTTAACTCGACAGAGAAGGCCACTAGAAACAGCAGGTGATGGCCCCAGCTCCTGTTCCTCCATGCAGAACATCTGTCAACACCTGTGGACATCTTTTCCTCCCCCCATTCCTATGAATGTTGCTCAGTTGTTACATGGCATGGACAAATGCTGTTGGCTGGTGGCATGGACACACTGGACAAGCTTGGCCTTCGGTAAAACAAAGACTGGCTTCAATTACTCCAACTGAAACAGGAATGCTTGGATGAACAAGCCTGCCAGGAAGTCCCACTGGAGGTACTCAACCTGTGCCCCTTCCCTCCTTGGACCAAGAACCTGAACTTGAGAGATGAATGGCTTATCCAAGGTTATGGCAAGGTTACACAGAGCTGAAACTAGACACAGGTGTACATGCCTATTGATCAAGGCTGGCTGAGAAATCGAACTGCCTCAAATCTTGATTCTTTTTGCCACTTCTTATTCTCTGACCCTGTTTTTCATAGATTAGGATGTAGGAATAATAAAAATATCAGCTAATGGGGTATCCTGACTTTTTGATCTTTTAGTTCTTGTCAGACATTTACCATAATGCTTAGCACATGGATATGTGTGTGCACACACGTGCACATGCATGACACTCAAAAAATTGTTCCCTGATATTAACTTTATCAGTGCACTTTGCATCCACCACCAATTGGCTGTTTTGTCACAAACTGATTAAAGCAGAACTGTCAAGTGAGGAACTTCAAAGCCAAAGCATTAAGTGCTTTGAAAAACCAGCACCTGGGAGGATTTGTCTCAGCATCTGTGATTAGAAGGCAGCAAAAAGAGACTTTGGGGACACAGTTCACCCCTTCATGAAGCAGCCATTCAGAACTTTCTCCGAAGGGCTAATGCCTAATCTTCCAAAGACCAGCAAGAACAAGCTTATGGTCTGTTAAAATCAGATTTTTAAAAGATTTTTATTTATTTATTTGAGAGAGAGAGAGAGAGAGAGAGAGAGAGAGCATGAGAGGGGAGAAGGTCAGAGGGAGAAGCGGACTCCCCATGAAGCTGGGAGCCTGATGCAGTCCTTGATCCTGGGACTCCAGAATCAAAATCAGTTTGATTGACTCAATACAGTCAGGGAGGACAGTCCTCAGGAGTCACAGAATGCTGGTTGCCATGAGGGAGGAGTCTTTTACAAAGTCTGGGCTCTCACAGAAGGAGTCTGAAGCACGTGTATGGAAAGCAGAGGTCAGTTCTGGATTAGAAGCTCTTTCTGAGGGGAAATGAGTAGAAGCAGGGATTAACCAGGACTTGGGCTCTGCTTTATTCAGTTCAAGTTGCTGCAACAAATGATGACAGACTGGGTGGCTGAAACAGCAAAACATGTACTATTCCTTGCAGTTCTAGAGACTGAGAAGTCCAAAAGCAAGATCCTGGGAGATCTGATATCTAGCAAGAGACTGCTTCATTATCTACAAATGCCCATATTTCTGTTGTAGACTTGCATGGATGACAGCTGGCAGAACAATCTCTCAGGTCGTTTCTCAGAAGTGCTTTTATCTCATTCACAAGTGTTCCAATCTCATGACCTCACCACCTCTCAAAGCCCATACCTCCTGATGGCACTCCTTGAGGGTCAGGGCTTCAACATCTGAATTGGGACAAGACACAAACATTCAGTCCATTAGCAAGTGTTGTCATGAGGACAGCATAGCTTATCAACTGGGTATCCCCAGGAATCCATGGGACTAGCAAAGCAGAATCTGGGGGTGTCACTGGTAGGAAAGCAGGAGGTCCCCAAGAGACAGTCCTCATAGCATTTTACAGAGACAGCAGGACCCTTGAGAAACAATAGTTTCCGTGACCCATACACCAGCCTTTATCTATGCCTGTCCTCCCTGCTGGATTCACAGCAAGCCTACTTCTTTCTTTTCCAGTACAAATGGATTTCCACTCTCTGAATCCTGATGAATTTTTGCTCTTTTGCAGTTAGTAGGTTGTCCCTCAGGATTCTGCATGTCTGGATTTGCAATCGTGGAAACTGCCAAAGGTCTAGGGACCTGCATGGCAGAACCCGGCCTCTACCACTATTGCCCAAGGTAGGGACTCTGGTCCCTTGAGTGTCCTGTGCTGCTGTCAAAGGTCTGTGTGCATTGGCTTATTGTTTTTTTTTTTTTTTAATGTAATTGCTTATACGTGTGTTTCATCATGCTCAAGTGGCCTTTCTGTGAAAAAGTGGCCAAGCTACACCTAGAAGTCACTGAAGAAAGTTCTAAGAACTCCTGGTTAGTATGAGGCTAGAGAGAGAGAGAAAGAGAGAAAAGAAATCTGCCTCTCTGCATTTTGCAAGTCCCTGGGCAAAATCTGTTGGCTGTGCACTCCTCACACGAAGATTCCAGGCAGGGAGACCCTCCTGAGCCTCATCTCCCTGAGTTCCTCTTCCAGAAGCAATCCCTAGTTTGAGACCAGGGTTAGCGAAAATAGAGCAGCAAAGCAGGGTCCAGAAGGAAGGACTGCCACAGACCATGGAGCACCAGGGGGACAGGCTGGTACCTCCTCACGGTTGGGGTACAAATGGGCTCAGCTCAGCAGGTATAGGGGTGCCCTTGGCCCCTCTGGTGGGCTTTGCAGTGCCCCAATCTCAGGAAGAAAAAAGGCTGGCTCATGTGACTTATTTTTGACTGGGAATGAGCTGACAGCAATGGAAATAAACAAGTAGGGAATGATGTTGGAAAGTTGGAGGGTTTGTCCTTTATATCTCAGCTTTCTCTCCTATCTTCCCTTGCTCTGTAGTGTGTTATCAAAGAAGTTTTTGGCATGATATTCCTGTTCACTGATTAACTCTTGAGCTGTGTCTTTTCTGCTGTTCAGCTCATCTGGTGAATTCTTTTACTGTAAAAAGTATCTTGCCCTTGCAAGGGCAATGGCAAGACCTGAGAAATCCCAGAGATTTCAGCTTGCCACCCAGAAGGAAACCAGGCTATTTGGAATGCTGGAAAGGATTCAGAGTAGGGGAAATCGTCTTGGACATCTGAGACCACCCCCACATTCAGCGGTCCACTGGACACAAACCCAGACCTTGATACTGATCCTGAACCATGCTCTCAACTCAGACCCCTGTGATCCTCGCCACAGTGCTTTCAGATCAGTGCAGCCATGCCCATAGGCACAAACTCTTAAGCCTAGATTCTGTCCTGAGAGGTGTGTCCCCGACGGCCTGGCTCCAAATCCTCAGAGATTGGGGACAGTGAGGAACACCATAGGACTCACCCTGCCACCCTGAAAGGAACCATGCCATTTGGAACTCCAGAAAGGATTCAGAGGAACTGAAATCTGCATTCCTACCTCTGGACACCCCCATATTCAGCAGGCCCCTGGATGCAAACCTGGAGCTTGACACTCACCCTGAACAAATCCCTCGACTGCTTCCTCCCCCAGAAAGATGGACAGAGTGCTGGCAGATCGGGCCTGCCATGTGGTGGGCCCTAACCATAACCTTTGGTTTGGTTCGGTTCTCAGGATTGTGACCCCAAAGGCCTTGCAGTAGGTGCCCTACAATTTGGGGACACATGGGCAATCCCAGAGGACTCAGCCTGCTGCCCAGAAGGAAACTGTGCCATTTGGAACTCCGGAAAGGATTCAGAGGAGCAGAAATCTGCATGCCTAGCTGAGGACACACCCACACAGAGCTGACTCCTGGACACAAAGCCAGAGCCAGACACTCACCCTCACCTCCACTGTCAACTCAGCCACCCTGACAGCTCTCCATGGGGTCTTCAGGTCAGGCCTGCCATGTCCCTGGTTCCTAACACTAACCCTTGGATGGGTTCTGTAATGATCTCCTCATTTCAGGTTATGTGGTGGTTCTGCAGGACATTGTCCTGGTGTGGGATCAAACACACTGAAGCATCCCGTGTGAAGTGGCAAACGTGGTAAAGAAATGACGGCTGGGGAATCTGAGTGTGGAGACAGCACGTATTTGTGCTGCTATAACAAGCTGACTGCACTTTGAAATCACCACAGAGGAAATGAATCTTCCAAACAACCATGTTAGCACGACGACACGGAAGCAGAGAGAACATCAGACTTTGGGATGGAGTCCAAGCCCTCCCAGATGGGCTTGGAGAGGACACATGTTAGCAAGAGACTCGTGGGAGAATTAAATCATGGGCCCCTGTATCACAGGTGCAGTAGAAGCAGTGGATTTGGAATTTCAGTTTTTCCACAACGTTCCACCACAAGCTGGTTAGAACTGTGCAAAAGCAGGAAGGGAAGCCCCAGTAAAGTGGACTGGGGATGCCAGAAGGGGAGGCTGGAAGGGGGCGCCTGCTGCTCAGTGCCCATTACAGACTCCACATTGCAATCCCCCACAGGAGAGACTCACCAATTCCAGGCCCCACACGGGAAGCTGGAGGTTCATCTCCTGACTTTTTGTAGGAGCTTTGCAGCTCAGCTGGTGAGAATTCTCCATCACCCTGCCTTTCTCCAAGGGACTTTCCTTCAAGCACCCTTCCCAACTTCTTCCTCCTCCATGAAATAATGTTCCTCTCCTTTGTTTCTCGCACTTGCCTGTGATGGGACCTTAGCTTGCTCAGCCCAGACTGCCATTCTCTGCTCTTCCCAATTAAATCCATGCTGCTGGTCAAATAACTGGCAGATTGAGTTTAAGGCCAATCGAACAAATAAATTCAAGATCTTGCAAGGAACAAAATCAATATGCACAAATTAGTGGCACTCCTAGGTGCTCGGAAGGAACCATCAAAAAGAGACTGCGGAGAACGATCTCATTTACACCTGCATCCAAGACAGCAAGATACCCGGGAGGCCCCTGAACCAAGAAGGTGACAGACCTGTCCTCTGACAGCCCTGCAACAATGACGACAGACAGGGAGGGGTACACACGGAGATGGGGAGGCACTGTGCTCAGGGTAGAACCCACACTGGGAAAATACCTACTCTCCCCAAAACCGTCTACAGAGTCCTCACTCTGGCTCCCGAATTTCTGGACTTGGCGCAAGCCTGGAGTGGGTGTGGACACGGGAAGGACCCCGCAGGGCTGAGGTGGGGAGAGCACAAGCACCGAAGAAGGCTGATGCTCCCTGACTGCAGACCATCTGAGGAGCCCCAGGAACCGAATCCGCGAGCACACAAACACAGACGAGGACCCAGGAGCACCCGAGCCCAGAAAGGGGGGACCCCAGAGCCCCGTGCACAGCACAGCAGGAGGCCACGTCTCCTCACACAAAACGACGGAAGCCCCAGTGTCTACACAGGGCGCCCTTCCTCTGTGGGGTCCTGAGACCACGAACCCCTTGACAGTCCACTCAGGCGGCTTCTCCTCAGCTCCTCCAGCATCTGGTCCTTAGGAGGTTGGACTGCTGCCAGTGTGGGCGCGTCCTCCACAACGGGTCCGGTCAGTGTGGATGCAGAGCCATACCCTCCTCAGCTTGTCCTGTCAGGGTGGGAGGCGCCCCACATTCTCCAGAAGTCTCCACAGTGGGTCCTGAAGAGGCGGGGCTCTGGTCCCAGCTGTGGCTGTGCAGCCTGGGCTCAGGGTGGGAGCTGGGGTCTGGCGCCCTCTGCAGGCGGTGCAAGGCAGTGCAGGACTGTGGGAGCTCACCCTTCAGTGGAAGGTCCTGCTCCCTCCTGGGGTCCAGCTGATGCCATTTCATTCCGGAAATTCAAGCTGCATGGAGCCCAATACCCCCCAACTTCCCCCCAAATAGCTAAGGAACAATGAATTGGAAACAATGTGGAATTACAACAGTCCTTGACCCAAACAGTGTCACTGAACATGGCCCTGATGCAGACCCACACTCTGACCTCAACTTGGTCTCAAGCCTGGACCCTACCCTAATCCAAGACCCTAACCCTAGCCCCCAACCCAAACAATGTTCACAAGAATCAAAAGGTAGAAACTGCAAATATCCATCAATGGCAAGTGCATAAGCAAAGTGTGGTGAAGCATTTGAATTTGGGTACAGGTTCAGGTTTTAGTCAGAGTTCTAGATCAGGCTTTGGGTTTAGTGTTAGGGTGAGGGTTTAGAGTGAAGGACAAGGGAACAGAGTTATAGTTTAGGGCTTTAAGTTTATGATTTAGGCTTTAAGACTCAGGGCTTATGGGATAAAGTTCAAGGTCAAATTTGGGGTTTGACTTCATGCTGAGATTTGGGTTCAGGTTTCATGACTTGGAGGTCTGGTTTAGGGTTTGGGTTCGTGGTTCAGGGCTTGGATCCAGGGCTCAGGTACAGGCTTTGGGTTCCATTCCAGGTTTGGGATTCAGGGTTCTAGTTTGGGCTTTAAGGTCAGCTTAGGTTTCAGCGTTGGTAGGGTTTAAGGTTAGGTTTAGGGATGACACATTTTTTTCAGTTGTCATCATGGACAAAATAATTCTATCTGAAGTTTCTAAGTCAGAAATGTATTTCATCTGGGGGCGCCTGGGTGGCTCCGTGTGTTAAGCCTCTGCCTTGGGCTCAGGTCATGATCTCAGGGTCCTGGGATCAAGCCCTTCATCAGACTCTCTGCTTGACGAGGAGCCTGCTTCCCCATCTTTCTCTCTGCCTGCCTCTCTGCCTACTTGTGATCTCTGTCTGTCAAATAAATAGAATTAGTAAAAGCTATTATATGATCTTTTACAAACCATTTCCTATCTTTGCATTCTCATGTGCCAAGACAGACAGGGATTATTTAAAACCCTGAAGAGAGTGCTCTTGCTTTTAAATTGCCTGTAACCTTCGTGTAATAGATTTATGATTGATGATAGATTTAGTTAAAATATAACTATTTAAAATATTTACTCTCAGTAAACGATTTCAACCTATGCTCATTTAAGTAACTTGGTGCATAATCCCTTTTCTATTAAACCATAGTGCAAGGACCAATGCAGCTTTCCAGGAGAACACCAAGCTATTTTTCTAGAATGGCTGTATGCTTATATATGGCGTCCTGTTTTCACTCCCTTTGTGGAGCACCTACCCTGGAGGTCATGTAATAACCAATGACCAAAAAAAACAAACAAAAAACCCAAACATCCAGGTCGAAGTGCCATCCCTGCCTGGAGTGGAGGAGACTGCTCAGACAGATCCCAGGCAGGCATCTCAGCCCAGGCCTGTGCTGGGGAAGCTGGTTCCTGGCTTTGGGCGCAATCTGGAAGCCAGCAAACTGACCCAAGAGTGCAGCCGGCGTTTAAGACTGATGATCTATTCGCAGCCAGGCTGCACGTGGACACCCGCTCAGGGAGCCCGGCTAGGAGGCTGCCCAGCGCTGGCGCTGGCAATGCAGTAGCATGCCAGGGCTTAGCCCCGCACCCCAGCCATGGCTCAGGTTTCAGAAGTTAGGGGGCGGGGCCGGAGCAGAGAAGGGTCTTTGCTAATTTCTGAAGCTGGAGGTGAGCTCTCAGAGGACTCAGGAGGGAAGGGGGGGTGGGTCGGGGGCGGCCTTGAGCAGGGGTTTTGCTAATTGCCCAGGCGGGAAGGAGGGGCGCACAGCGCCAGGGTGCTGTGCTGCAGCCCATTCGGGACTGCAGGACACACCATACTCGCTGCCCCTGTGCTCTGACGCTGCAGCCTAGCCCCTGACGCAGCGGTGTCCCGTTCCCGTTCAGGCCTTCAGGCCGCCTGCTGCCCCTCCCCGCCCCATGGCTTCTCTGGAGGACCCTCTGCTCACAGGTAAAGTGACACCGCGACGCGCCCTCACCTGAAGCAGAAAACGCAGGACAGGAGCGGGGTGTGGGGTGGTCGGGGCCCAGCCTCCCGCCAACCCCAGGGCACCAGGACCACCCCGGACGCCGCACCACACCCTGTCCGCAGGGGGTCGGGCCAGGACCGCGCCACAGGAGGTACCCCCTCCTCCCCCCCACCAGCCGGCAGGCTAGCCCCCATAGTTCCGCACTCCCACGCGCCTGTCAGAGCCTCCTGCCATTCCCAGGGCACCCAGAACCCAGAGAGTGAGGCCTTGGGTGCTTTCTAGTGACAGATTCAAGGCAATTTTTCGACTTTGGGACTCAGAGTTAACATAGTTTTCATTTGTGATTATTATTTTTGTGTGGGGGCCGTAGCTTTTCTTTTGACCTATGGTTGTTTTCACTCCCGGTTCTGAAGAAGCCCCTAAATCCTAACCCTGTTGAGGACTCAGAAAGCTCTCAGAGCAGCAGTGCTGGGGGACAGTGTGGACACATGGTTTGGTTTCTCCTCTGGCCTGCTTCTGTGGCAGCCCCGCTCTGTCCTCCTCAGACTTCAGAGCAATATCTGAACAAGTGGAGAAGCGACCAGGGGGTCAGGAAGGTGGCCACCGAAGAGTGACTTCTCTGGAGGGTGGCTGAGCTAGCAAGTGAGCATGTTAATCCAGCTCTGCCTGCATTAGCGATGGAGCTAAACAGGAGCCAGGGAAGGGGAGGAGGAGCAGAGAGCAGGGACAAAGGAACCAAAGAGGAGATTCAGATGAAGGGAAGTAATGGGGAGGAAAGAGAAGAAACTCTAGAAGACAGGCATGTAGAAAGGAAAAGGGATGAAGTGGGCATTGGGAAAGGGCACCACCAGGGAAGGAGAGAGGGGAAGGAAAGAGGGAGGAAGAGAGGAAAGGGGAAAGGGAGAAGGGAGGAGTCAGCATGCCAGGGCTCCCCCTGCATCTGAAGAAGAGGTGGCTGGTCCAGCTTGTCAAACAGGGTGCTCACTCTTTGGCCCCAGTTTCTGCTCCCAGTGCTACTGGGCTTTGCAAGGAAGGCAGGCTGTCCCTTGGGACCCACTGGAACCCACAGGAGGGTGGGAGAGGTAAGATGCCACCAGGTCCTGTCCTGAGCTGCTCCCAGCCACCAGCCTCACCACATGGTGCAAGAGGGACCCCAGAACAAAGGAGGGACACAGGCTAGCATGTCTGCTGGTGGCCCTGGGCACTTAGCTCATCGCAGTGAACCACACGGCCTCCTCAACCCACGCTTTCAAAGCCTCCTTCTTCGTTTCTGGCTTTCATGTCTGTAGGAACATGAGCCAGATCTAACTCATCTCCGACAGACAATTCTGACTCACCCCGTGTCAGATTTTTATGAGTGGCTGTGATAGAGTAAGATAGCAATGCTCCAACAAACGGACTGTTTCCTCCCACTTGACCTCAACAGTCTTATACATTTTCTTAGCGAAAACATCTTGTCTCCTTCCATTAAGCTCATAACGTGGTCTAGTAGTATACATGCGCCTTCGGTAGATGCGAAGCGATACAGAGGTCCTTTTTTTTTTTTTAATTTTACAAGGCAAAGTCAGTGAACACATCCAACTTGACCAATACGTCTCTAAAATGTCAATCCAGGCAAAGCTTTTTCTGCCTACAGTTTGGAGCCTACGTAGTGACATTTTTAAAATGCTTTCAGTCCCTCAGTGAGGCTCTTAGAAGCTAGCCAGGGCTTACTACGTGCCAGGCACTGTGTCAGGTGTTGGAGCTAAAGGGAAGGAGAGCTTGGAGGCTGGCTGGGGAAGGACATCCATGACACAACCACAGCTAGAAACGGAGGCCAGTGCTAGAAAAGAGAGAGCAGGCTGCATGGAGAGTGTGTACCATGGGGCTTGTGAGCTCACGAATAAGTGGGAGTAACTGGAGTGGGGAGATGGGGGAGAGAAGAGGGTCTTCCCATCAATGGGAATCACCTGTGCTTGGAGGCAGGTGCCATGAGAGGTCTCCACAGGAAGAAGGAGGCAGTGTGGTTGAAGGGCAGAGAGATGGGGCAGAACAGGCATCAGTCAGTTGGAGGGGTATGAATAGACTGATGGGAGGATTATGGGTGCCTTTGGAGGACTGAGAATTTGTTAGAAGATCAGTGCAGATTTCTATGGAGACAAATGCCAGGAACTGATAGGTCTTTGAAAGGTCACTCTGGCTGCCTTTTGGCAAAGGGGTTGGTAAAAGGCACTTGCAGGTGTGAACACACCAGGTGGGAGGTGAGTGCAGGAAATCGGGTGACGGAGCATGGGAACTTGGTCCCGGGGTATATAAGGGAGAATAGCCTTTAAGGAGTTCCACAAATTGGCACCAGCTGTGGCTTCATTACAGAGCTGGAAGGGGGAGGTGGGTGTGTCCTGGAGGTTACAGAAATTACATGAGAAAGGGAAATCTTTTTAGATCTCTTTTTCAACTAGAGGAACTCTCACCTTATTGATAGAATTCCAGAGTGGGAACCAATGATATGAGGACATCTTTGAAATGTCTGAATATATTCTTCGACATCTTTGAAAGTGACGAGGAGACCTTGGCCTTAGGAGGCCTTGGCCCTCTTTGTAGCCAGAAAGATTTCACCTACAGATTTGGGTTCTCCCTTTTAAAGTCAAGGAGTCAGTCCTTCCAAAGGACACCTCCTATCATTTTACCCTCTCATCATACCTCACGTGCTGGCATCTCCAAGACCCTCTGTTCCAGGTTGAGAGTATCCACTTTGGCCAGGCTGGTCTTGCCAAGAACACCACCACAGGAAATCTAGAGCCTATAATGCTATTAATAACATCATCTAGGACTGTGTTTGCTGCCCTCATAGCCTCTTCCCACCATGACTCACTGAAGCTTTTAACACATTGTATCCATTAAGCTATAGTTCCCAAAGGTCATCTTCTCTAGTGCCATTAATTTTTAGGGGACCAGGCAAACCTTAAACTTGTCCCCCCTAATTGGACCCCTGTTCCCCCACAATCTATTTGAAAGCCTTTCACCATGATTCTTGAATGAGATCTGAGACCACTGCTGGTACCTAACACTTCTTGGCACCTTGTCTGTTAGGTTCTTGGAAGAGGAGATGGCTATGGAGGTGAGTGGGAATGGGAGTGGGAGGATTTCTCCCTTCACTTTGCTTTTTGTGTTTTCAAATAATGGGTTTTGAGGGGGCGGGAAAGTTTAACCAGACCATTTATTTTCCATCTCCCATCGATAAAAAGTTTACCACTCCCCACTGGAAGAATTTATATCTTTCCTTTGAATCTACAGGAAAATCTCCCAAACCCAGACCACCACCATGTGGATTCAGCCATCTTCTGATTCACCTCCAGATTGTCTCCTCCTAACTGCTCAAGCCACAGGTTAAGGGCGAAATGTTCAATGCCCAAGCAGTTAAGTGGGGAACACGTTTATCTAAGCAATTGCATGCAGCTCTCTATCTGCATACAGGGGGTCTCTCCCAAGCCTTTCCAACCTCAGCAAAAGAAGACAAAGCCCCAGCAGTCTGGGGTATATATCATTCATTCATTCCTGTGTTCAACACTCATGGCGGATCCCCACCAAGACAGTGGGAGAGCAAGGACTGGAGAAATCCTGGAAGCTGAAGTCTGAGGAGGATTTCAAATTCAAGTCAGAGATGAAAGAAACATCTGGACTTGGTCCTCAGGTACATGCAGTATTCTGAACTGAGGCTAGAACCAGAGACCATTCTAATGAAAGGCCTCTACAGGTGGGCTCTCACAGGTGGGCCCCAACTCAGTTTCGTGTATATTCATTCATGAAATAGCTCTTTGGGTCAACATGCAGAAGAAAACCATTTCAGAATACTGACAATGAGGAGAGGAAAGGGAAGCCAAAAGGCTTGTGAATGGGGAGAGAGGAGGAGCCAGGGCAGAAAACCAAGAATCCCTCCCTGCCCTCCTTGCTGCCAGGGAGGTCTGAGGGACTAGTTTCCACCTGGGATCCCAAGTCCAGAACAAAAGCAGCGGGGCCACGGCGGGGGAGGGAAGGGGGTCCTCAGCACGGGCGCATGGGGCTGCGGAAAGATGGGGGCTAGCGTGCCTGCTGGCGGGGGGCACCTCGCAAGGCGCTGTCCCCAGCCCGACCCCATGAGGACCCGGGTTTGGCGCAGCGTCCGGGGTGGTCCCGGTGCCCTGGGGTTCCGGGAGGCTGGGCCTCCACAACCTCCCTCTCCGCCCCTAGGTCGGGTCCGCGCTTTCTGCTCCAGGTGAGGGCACGGCGCGGTGTCACTTTACCCCTGTGCAGAGGGTGGTCCGGAGAAGCCTTGGGGCAGGGAGGGGCAGCAGGCAGCAGGAGCGGGACAGCGGAGCCTCACATGGGAGCGTACGGGCGGCGAGTCCGGTGGGTCCTGCAGTCCCGACTGGGCCGCAGCACAGCACCGCGGCGCTGCCCGCCCCTCCTCCGCCAGCCCCTCCACCTCCTCCCAGACTCTCAGCCACATCCTCTGTGAGCTCACTTCCAGCTTCGGCAATTAGCAAAGCGCCTTCTCCCCGCCGCCCTCCACCCGCCCCCGCCCCCCTCCCTCCTGAGTCCTCCGCGAGCTCCCTTTTCGCTTTGGCAATTAGCAAAGCCCCTTCTCCGCGCCGCCCCGCCCCCCTCCCTCCTGAGGCCCCGCCCTGGCTGGGGCGCGGGGGGAAGCCCCGGGGGCTGCAAGCTTTGCCAGCGCTGGCGCTGGGCAGCCTCCTAGCCTGGCTCCTTGAGCGGGTGTCCACCCGCGGCCTGGCTGCAAAAAGATCATCAGTCCTGTTAACCCTGGCTGCACTCTCCCGTCAGTTTGCTGGCTTCCTGATTGCGCCCAAAGCCATGAACCAGCTTCCCCAGCACAGGCCTGGGCTGAGATGCCTGCCCAGGATCTGTTTGAGCAGTCTACTCATCTCCAGGCAAGGATGGCACTTCCACATGGATGTTTGGGTTTTTTTATTGTTTTTTGGTCATTGGTTATTATTACATGACCTCCAGGGTAGGTGCTCCACAAAGGGAGTGAAAACAGGATGCATGATATACCCCTCACCTCCCATGCTGTCTTTCTCTTAAATAATAAGCACTGCTGAACTATCTTAGATTCTGTACCTTCTCTCCAGCCATGAACCTATCACTGTCTTTAACTCTTGAAAACTTCATTAGACAAATTAATGTGGTGAAGGAAGCAATATGAGAAAGCCTATTAATCTGATGAGCATGGAACTGAACAAACCCTATAGATACTTTCCCTTTGATTTCTAGCCTATCAATACCTACAGTGAGTCACATACACTCAAGATTATTGTTTTTATTGTATACTTCATATATTCATTGATTTTGGACTCGTTATCATTTCGTTGAAGTGTTAAACTATGGTAATAAACAAACTTTTAATTAACTTTTCCTCCTATGATACAAATATAACTTGCACTTGAGCTTTAGCTAATTTTATGTTCTAAAATTGCCAAAACAAAATGATCAAGGTTTCTAGATTATTTACTGTCTTTTCTACTATATAATATTGTTCTATCTCTTCTGTATAAAGAAAATGAATGCTTGGGGCTCTTGGGTGGCTCAGTGTGTTAAAGCCTCTGCCTTCTGCTCAGGTCATGATCCCAGAGTCCTGGGATAGAGCCCCACATCAGGCTCTCTGCTCAGCAGGGACCCTGCTTCCCTTCCTTTCTCTCTGCCTGCCTCTCTGTCTACTTGTGATCTCTGTCTGTCAAATAAATAAATAAAATCTTTAAAAAACGAAAATGAATGCTTGATAACTAAATGAATGCTTTCCTGAACAAATTAAATATGGCAATAGCATTTTATTTTATCATGCTTCACATATTAAACTATAATATTATATCACTAGTCTACAAATAATCTACTCGCATAGTCATTTGGAAGCTTTTAGCAAAAGAATTCTTCCTCCTGATTGTAGTATAAAAGCCACAGAAATATACAGAAGACTCCTAGGATAGAAAGTTAAATCCAGTTATCCGTGATGCCTTGAGTAGGACCTGACCTATGTATGTCCTGGGATGCACTAGTAACTGTTACATGTGATAGGATTATATTTAATATATACAGTTTCATTTACTTCACAAAGGACATATAAATTTGAGAATAAAATATTTGATGAATCTATAAAGTCTATATCTATTTGTAACTAATGTGGTAGAATTAAGATGTTAATTTGAAAAAAAATTCATTGAACACATACACATATTCAATTGTTTTTATATATATAAACAGCATTATTTATTTATGTAAATAAATGCATTGTCAGTAAAATCCATTTACTTATCAATCATAAGGGTAATTTTAAGTACTAAGAATAAGAAATATGTGAAAAGATAAGTGTTCAAGAGTGCAGTTTGTGGTAATTAATACAATATGATAGGCTCATAAAAATGATATATTACTTGAACTTAAAAGCTTCTATAATTAAGCGATGACCACTTGAAATTTGTAATTAGTCTTGCTGCAGTTTTTCCTTGCACTTATTGCCCTTCCCCAGAAGTTCATTAAGAATTTCTGTGAATGTCCTTATGTTTAATCTCATTCATAGATTCCACTGCTGCTCACAAAACAAAGCCAAAAAGAGAGGTAACTCTATGTGGCACTCCATCCACAAGCAATACATTCATAAATAATTAAAAAGCTCTCTACTTCATTTGTTACCCATTCAGCTGATAATTTAAATGAGTAACTGAGGCCATTTTATCAGCACTTTTAATAGAATGCGACTCAGAAACTTCACAGTGTTATTTAAGAAGAAATGCTCACGTGTTAAGGTTTTTATTTTTTTAAATCAACAAAATAATTTTCAAATATTAAAAGCAAATGTCTCCTTTTCCTCCAAGTTTCCTTGCTATGTCAAAGTTACAAATAAATACATTAAAATCGTATTTTGAGTAGTAGATAAAAACAAAAGTTTTGAAACTGTGGGTTCAGTGTCTGGGTTAACTTGTATAAATATCTGAACTCAATGTATTTAGACTTTATTAGATTTTTTTTTTAGACTATTTAAAAATACATGCTGAGATAATGACAACATTATTTTATTCATTTTAATAAATAAATTATTTTATTTAATTATGTTTAGATATTTATTTATTAAATTAATGATTTAATATTTAATAATCTAAATTTGAAATATTTTAAATTCTAAAAATATTTATTTAATTAAATTGATATATTTAATATAAATATTTAATAAATTATTTAACCATTATTATAATTATGCAATACATTATGTATTGTGTAATAATTGCATTTTAATAAATAAATAAATGTATTATTTACATTATTTTATTATATTTTATTTAGTTGACAAAGAGAGGGAGAACGCAAACAAAGGGAGCTGCAGGCAAAAGGAGAGGGAGAAGTAGGCTCCCAGCTGAGCAGAAAGTTCAACCTGGGGTTCCATCCCACGACCCTGGGATCACCACCTGAGTCGAAGGCAGATGCTTAAGTGACTGAGCCATCCAGATGCCCAAGGCTTTGTATTCTTCGCTTCTAAATATTGATGCTCCTTCATCTCTGGAGTTAGTAAATTGATGTTGAGAATTCATATCAAAGAATTGATAGTAGCTGTTAAACAGAAACATGTAATTTAGGGGAAAAAAAAGAACAGAAGGAAGAGAAAGGCCAAAAGTCAAAAGCACATTAATATAAAATTTAATTAGATAAAAAAGCTGATATGCCTGAAGGGGGCTAATAAAAGAGCTGCAAAGAGCTGATAGGATTAGGAAAATTGTCCACTCCTGGTCATTTCATAATTTTAAACTATTCCTTATTAATAAATATACATAGTTCCAGAAACACAAGCACATAGGAACATTTCCACCAAGTTTCCTCTAACAGCATTTACAAATTAGACGTTCAAACAATGCAGTTCATTACATGTTGCATCTGTATCTTAAAGTTTAAACACTTTCTGTGACACATTTTCTAACAATTAAAATTAAAATATATATATATATATATACCTTATCCCTAAATGGAAAAAAATATATATATATATATATACATAGAAACCTTATTCCTAAATGAAACCTTTCTTTGTTTATTAGCTTAAATAGGTAAATTAGCAACAACAACAACAACAAACAGCTAATATTATAAAGGTAGGAACAATTTACCTTTTCATTTATTGCTATTTTCTAAAAATTCCTATTTTATTTTTTTCTCAAGTCTGTCATAATAATTTTCTAAATCTCCTGCCTTATTCAATTTTTTTCTTTTAGTGGAAATCTCTATTTCATATTTATTTTCTCTTCCTCCACTCTTTGCTCTAATAATTCAATGTATTATTAGATTTTCTGTTTTTCTCTTTATCCAGATATATCTTTTCTTTCTTTTTTTCTTTTTTAAATAATTTGATTTGCTGGCATTTTACATCAGTACATGCTTTCTTATGGATGTTAGAAATGTCTGTGGAACTACTAGAAGAATAAACTTTTTTACCTTTAAGAAGTTTACAGTCTAGAGTGCCTGGGTGGCTCAGTTGGTTAAGTGTCTTCCTTCAGCTTAGGTCATGATGCCAGGGTACTAGGATCCAGTCCTGCATCAGCTGCCTGCTCAGCAAGGAGTCTGGTTCTTCCTCTCCCTCTGCCCCTCCCTCTCTCTCTCTAATAAATAAATAAAATCTTTTAAAAAAAGACTTACTGAAATCTGAGACTGAATTACTAAATTCAGTCTTAATAGAAGACAGCTAAACAAAGCAATGATCACAACTGGAAAATTTAGCGAGATCATGATTTAACATTTTTGGTTGACACAGGACCTCTTTCAGTAACAACTTTCCCTAAATATCAATTTCTTTGTAAGGCAAAAAATTTTGACAAGAAATCCAGATCCTTCTGATCGTTTTCATATCAATTTAATGTGACATCCTCAGAGTATATAATCAAATATGTAATTATTCTATCTGTTGCCTTGTATATTGCCTGTATCTTTTTCAGACTCAAAGTTCCATTGAGGTAGAGTTTTTTTTTTTTTAAAGCAGAGATTTTTAAAGTGTTTGATATATACAATATGCTTAATAAGTTTTTAAAAAACCTATGTATTACAGAAGCCTTAAACAGGCTTTAAAAAAAGAAGGTGATATTAGTGGTCATATCAAACAATTTTCAGGTTTCAGTCATGTAAATAACTACATTTCTCAGAGACAGAGAAACATACAAATGATCTGGGTCCAGTAGGATAATGCTAGCATGTGTTGTAAATTCTTTTATATGACCTTATTCTTGCAAGAATTGGTTATGTGGCAGAAAAAAAGGTATCACTATCTTATACTTTATTATTTAAAGAGATTTATGGAAGTGTTAATTTCTTACACTACCCCTTTGTTTCAGTGGACCCAATTTCCGTGGTAATGGTGAGAGGAAAGTAGGCAATTTAGGCAGCAGCCAAAATCACCTACAAGGCACTATAAAATAAGGCTTGTTCTAGATCATGGGTCTGTCCAAAGGGGATGTTAAGGGGTAGAATGGATGATGGATGCATTGTGGACTTATAACTTTAAGATTAATACTGTTATGCCCCAATAATGGGTCTATGATTAAAGGAGCGAGACTGATGTAAAGCAAAGGTCAAGCAAAGCTTTATTTCATGCGAAGCATCAAGAATCTAACCGAACGTTTGGGGCCACACCTCTTATGAGAGAAGGCAACCCTTTGCTGTTTCACAGTCTAGCTTTTAAGGGCAAAGGCCATGCAGTCAGGCCTGGCCACGCACAGGTGACCAATGAGATTTTAACACACACAGGAAACTCCACAGTGAGGCTAGGTGACCAATTGAGGTTCAATTTACCCTAGTATAGACATTTGACCCAGCCTATTACACCTTGATTAGGATTAGTGCCAAAAAGGTTCCCAAAGAGCAGAGGAGTGGGGCATACTCATTAGTATCTAGGGAGACAATATGCAAACACCCCCCCCCCCTCCGCTCATTGATGTCTCCACCTGGCCTGACCCACCCTTGTATATGGGCTTTGTTACCTGGAGCTGATTTCCAGGACTTGTTTTTAAGTGAATCCCCTGGGGGAAGGGGAGCAAGGACAGTTTAAGGGTTAACCTCAATGAAAGCCTCTTGCTAAAATATAAAAATATAAAATAGGTCCTTACATTACAACAACTCAGTAGGGAAAGTCCCAGTGTGGTGATAAAAGAAGTGAGGTAACTTGCATTGCACATTTTTTTTTAAAAAGTGTAAGTTGTATTATTCCGTGCCATGACATCATACTTTATCTTCATCTCTGTCTACTAGTTTAAAACTAGTTAAACAAATTCAACAATTTTTTAAAAAATATTTTATTTATTTATTTAAGAGCAAAAGCCAGAGAGAGAGAGAGAGAGAGAGCATGAGCAATATGGGGCTCGATCCCAGGACTCTTGAGATCCTGATCTGAACCAAAGGCAGACACTTAACTGACTAAGCAAATGAGACTCCCACAAACTCAACAATTTTATAAAATTTTTATTTGTTGGGGTGCCTGGCTGGAACAGTCAGTAAAATATATAAATCTTGATCTTGGAGTTGTACGTTTGAAATCCACCTTGGGTGTAGAGGTTTTATTTAAAAATAAAATCTTTAAAAAAATTTTTTTCATTTTTTTATTTAAGCCATTGTATGGCAGTGTTGATCACTATATTGTACACCTGAAACTAATATTAACCTTATTTTAACTAACTACAATTTAAATAAAAACTTTAAAAATAAAATAAAAATAATAATCATAAAAATAAAAAAGAGGAAAAATTATTTGGCAGGAAATTTTCTTAATTGCATTATTATTTATTATTATCATAGTCTGTGTGTGTCGGTGGGAAGTGGCTGGTATTACAGTGAGTTCCATATCTGTGTTACACTGAGGTCCATGTCTGTAGTCAGTCTTTTTTTTCTTTTAGTTTATTTTCAGGGATCCAAAATTCATTGTTTATGCACCACACCCAGTGCTTCATGTAATAAATTCCCTCCTTAATACCCACCACTGGGCTCACCCAACCACCTGCCACCCTCCTCTTCAAAACCCTCAGTTTGTTTCTCAGAGTCCACAGTCTCTCATGGTTTGTCTCTCCCTCCGATTTCCCCCAGCACACTTCTCTCCATCTCCCAGTGTCCTCCACGTTATTCCTTATGTATTGATTCTTATAAGAACTTTTATTTCTTTCCCTATTCTGCTTTGCATATGCTTACCTTAGATGTTAAAATGTTATAAACCTCTCCTGCCTGGTCCATTTTCTCTCTCTTCTCTCATGATTTCTCATGCTCTCCCTGCCAACCCCACATGCCTTACAATATCTGGATATGACTAATTTCTTCCTGAGCTACTTTATTCTACTCTGCCATATGGTTGCCCTTCCCTCTTCTGTACCATAACTTCTATCCCCTGCATTTGTGCTTTAACAATACCTAATTCTTTTCACTGCATCTGTATCTTTGAGGTCAATACTCAGTAGTGCAATCGCTGGGTCATAGGCTAGCTCTATTTTACTGGAAAGAAGGGCCATATGCACCCCAGTGTTCATAGCAGCAATGTCCACTATAGCCATTCTGTTGAAAGAGCCAAGATCCCCTTCAACAGACAAACGGATAAAAAAGATGTGATCTATGGATACAATGGAATATCACTCAGCCATCAGAAAGGATGAATACCCAACTTTTGCATCAACATGGATGGGAATGTAGGAGATTATGTTAAGTGAAATAAGTCAAGCAGTGAAAGTCAATCATCATATGGTTTCACTTATTTGTGGAACCTAAGGAATAGCATGGAGGACATTAGGAGAAGGAAAGGAAAAATGAAGTGGGGGGATTGGAAGGGGAAATGAAACATGAAAAACTATGGACTCCAAGAAACAAACTGAGGGTTTTAAAGATGAGAAGGATGTGGGGATGGGTGAGACTGGTGATGGGTACTAAGGAGTGCACATATTGCATGGGGCATTGGGTGTTTTACACAAACAATGAATCATGGAACACTACGTCAAAAACTAATGATGTATTGTATGGTAACTAACATAACATATTTAAAAAGAAAAGGAGGGGGACAATACCTAACACTCAATCTTTGCTAGTTTCTTGTTTACCTCCTTTTAAGAGTAAGCTCATTAGTGTTTTTTGTTTGTTTGTTTGTTTTTGTCTCAACTAAAAGAAGAAAAATAATACACATTATTTTGAAAACTTTTTGAACAGTGTACAAACGTTAGTCAAGTCCACAATGTCTCATCTCTTCTTCCTCCTAACATGGCTAAGATGAAAAACCCTTTATCTGGGAAAAGATCATTCTCCTGCCACCTTGTGTAAGATTTTGGCTTTAGCTTAGATTATCCTTTCTTTCCTTTTCTGAAAATAAGTTGAAAATATTAATAGCCTCAGTTTCTTCTTCCAAAATATGACTGCTTCTTTACCAAGTGCAAAAGCAACCCATTTTGACCATAGTAAACAGCTTGGACCTACTTTTTTTGGCTCACTGTTTTAGTGAGACAAGTGGAGTGAAGATGACACACCATTTCCAAATGTATTAATAATTGGTAGACCATACTTCTAAATTGAAGATTTGTTGCCATTAAACTATGACCAGACTCGCTATAATTACAGAGGTAAATTCTTTATATTTACTATATTTGAAATTACCATATAATACCAAAATAAAATTATGATTATGTGAAGAGTCTGTAATATTAAGAAGATGACTTTGAAATGATTGCTTATCTAAATGAAATTTCCCATTTTATAATCTTGTATAAGCTTCCGTTGTCATTTCCTATTTAAAATCTATTAGAAGGCACTCTTATTTTCCCTTAAGTGGGAAGTCAAATGTGGAACAAATTCATCCCAAAGGAACTGATTCTATATTCCACTGAAGACCAGGTGGCTTCCATGTGGCATTTTGCCTCTTGCATATTGTTCATCTCCTACAACAAATGGGGGTATGCTCTTTAGTAAACTAATTCAACTCAATTAGAGGCATTGTCTTCAAGGGATAACATCATAGAGACTAGAATCAGAATCATACTTTTGGGAAAATTGGGCCCAGGATTTTTGTTTTGTTTTGTTTTAAGATTTTATTTATTTATTTGACAGGCAGAGACCACAAGTAGGCAAAGAGGCAGGGCGGGGGGAAGCAGGCTCCCTGCTGAACAGAGAGCCTGACGCAGAGCTTGATCCCAGGATCCTGAGATCATGGCCTGAGCCGAAGGCAGAGGCTTAACCCACTGAGCTACCCAGGGGCCCCTGGGCCCAGGTTTTGATGGCTTCTTTCCTCAATCTTATAAAACCTATTTGAACTCTACTGGATGCCAGAACTGCTTAAAAATATTTGGTCCCTTGTAATTTTAACCTTCCAGTATTCAATGCACCTGATCCATGTAATATCCTATAGTATTTTTGTCAAATGAATACTCTCAAAGTATGTTTCTTGGGAGACACTTTTCAATTGGTTGCTTACATTTCTGCATTTATTATTTGTTCTAGGCCATCCTTTGAAGATGGTTGTATTGAATAGACTTGGAAGACAGAAATAGTATCTTTTTTTTTAACTTAACCTGTTGTGTTTGCAAATATTATCTGCCTCTGTTTTGATTCTTCTTGTGGGAACTGAGGCTCAGAACTGATATATAACTCCCACCCCTACACACACACACACACACACACACACACAAATACACACACACACACAAATACTGTTAATATTCTGGCTACCTCTATTGCTGTGAATAATAAACTATATTATTTCTGAACCATGAGTCTGTGTCTTCTATCAACACCCAAGAAACTACGGCAGACTCATACACCAGCTTTCAAATAAGGGAAAATAATCTCAGATGCTTTATATTTTTTGATAGTGTTACCTACTTCTGAACATATGACTGAACACATATAAAGCTGGAGCCCTTTCCATTTAGAGCTTCTTCTGTGGAAGAACTATGCATTCACTAGTAAACAAAAGTAGATTCATCTTTTTTTTTTTTCCTCCTGACACCATTTCCTCTCTCACACTGTTGCTCAAATTGGATGGAGTCTAAGGTCCTTTGAGGAAATTTTTGTTTAATGACTCAAAATAAAATAGGAAGAGTCTAAAGTGCTAAAAATACTTCTAGATAAAAGGTATAAGATAATGCCAGAAAGGATAATAATTTTATCTAACAACTGCCTGTTCACCCCTTATTTGTTCATTAACTAATCTCCAAACTCCTGACTAAATCCCTTTTGTAAGCCAGAATGTGAGCTAAAAACTGGGATTTTAAAAAATGTTCATTTGAAATCCAGTTAGTTAACATATATGGTTGTATTAGTTTCATGTGTACAATATAACATATAGCACTCAGTGCTCATCATGACAAGTGCTCTAATTAACCCCCATCACTTATTTAATCCATCACTCCTTTCAGATCCCGTCAAGTAACCATCAGTTTGTTCTCTGTAATGAAATGTCTGTTTCTTGCTTTGTTTCTCTTTCTATGTCTTATTATTTCCCCTTTGCTTGTTTGTTTTGTTTCTTTTATTCCATATATGAGTAAAGGTATTTGTCTTTCTCTGACTGACTTATTTCACTTTTAGCATTATACTGTCTAGTTCCAACCATGTTATTGCAAATGGCAAGATTTCAGTCTTTTTTATGGCAGAATAATATTCCATTGTATATACATACCACTTATTCTTTATTTATTCATCAATTGATGGATACTTGGGTGCTTTCCATATCTTAGCTTTATAAATAATGCTGCTATAAACATAGGGGTGCTAGAATCCCTTTGAATAAGTTTTCTTATATTCATTGGGTAAATACACACCAACAGGATTGTTGGATCACAAAGGACTTCTATTTTTAAATTTTATGGAAATTCCATACTGTTTTCAAATATGGCTGTATCAGTTTGCATCACCACCAACAGTTCACAATTGTTACTTTTTTTTTTAAGATTTTATTCATTTGACAGAGAGAGATCACAAGTAGAGAGAGAGAGAGGAGGGAGCAGGCTCCATGCCTGGCAGAGAGCCCGATGTGGGACTTGATCCCAGGACCCTGAGATCATGACCTGAGCTGAAGGCAGAGGCTTAACCCACTGAGCCACCCAGGCAGCCCCCACAAGTGTTACTTTTTCACATCCTCTCCAACACCTTTTGTTTCTTGTAGTGTTGATTTTAGCCATTCTGACAGGTGTGAGGTGGTATCTCTTTCTAGTTTTGCTTTGCAATTTCCTGATGATACATGATGATGGACATCTTTTCATGTATCTACTGAACATTTGAATGTGTGCTTTGGGGAAACACTTGTTCATGTCTTCTATCCATGGTTTTATTGGATTATTTGTTTTTGGATGTTGACTAAAAACTGGATATTAAGTAACACACAAGACAGGTTTCTTGAGCTTAAATTTTATTTGCATGAGTATCATTAACAGGAAAAAATATGCATATGTGTATGTACAAGTGTGTTTATGTATACATCTATCTATCTATCCTCTATCCCATGTCTTCTAATTGTGGTAAATCCTGTAAGGTGGGGAATGGGATAGTCTGAAGAAATATGCTTCTGGATATGCTGGGTAAGCAAATTTAATTGCACTCAGATGCATTGGATATAAGTGAATCACTCAAATGAGTTATTTAATATTATATAGAAACAAATTAAAAGTTTATGTAGTTGAAAATAATAGGTAGTTAAAATAATTTTTTTGTTTGTTGTTTTTGTGTCTTTTTTTGTTTATATATACTATGGTGTGAATGTTTATGTCTCCCAAAATCATATTATGGAATCTAACTCTGGAAGTGATAGTATTAAAACTTAGGGGCCTTTGGGAGGTGATTAGGTCATAAGTGGGATTACAGTCCTTTTAAAGGAGACCCCAGAGAGTTCTCTTGATTCATTCATCATGTACGTTTACAGTGAGAAGATAGCCATCTATGAGGAAGTGGGCTCTCCCTGGATCTGCCCATTCCTTAATCTTGAACTTCTCCGTTCTAGAACTGTGAGAAATAAATTCCTGTTCTTTATAAGCTATTAAGTCTATATCATGTCCGTTATAGCAGCCTGCATGCAGAAGGACACTATGACCTAAAATGAGAGCAATAAATATAAAGTTTCAGTAAAGTCAGTTGGTACAATGTTTTTTTTTTTTTTACTTAGAGAAGACATGCTGCTTCATGTTAAACCTTGATATTGTATATGTTTCTTGAAGGGCCACTTCTTACTCCTTTGTGTGTTTTCCACAAAGTCCAGGATGATGCCTTACATAAAGGTAATATTTTATAAATACTGTTGGAAATATATACTTCTCTAAAATCTTATTTTGCCTACAGATTACTTGGATCCACTTTGCCTTGTGTAGAATATTTGAAATATATTAAGTACAGAATGTCTCTCTAAATAACATTTAGAATCATCATTAGTTTATGACTCCTGACTCATTTGTTTATGCAGTGATACTTACTTCAAGAACACTGTAATTTGTAATATAATTTTGAATTAATCACCAAGCTAGTTTATTTTAACTTATGAAAAAATAATTTCTCATGTTGGTTTAATTCTGCTCTTATGTTATGGTCATGACATTTTCATTAAAATAAAGTAGAAAATAGAAGTAAATAATTAATGAAAAATAAAAAATAATAAATAAAAAATAAAAGCAAATCTCTTGTGAAATGTTAAACTTTTCTTACTTATTTTGTTTTGCTTTTCCTCTACCATGCTGGCAAAGCTGTATGTTGCAGATAAGTATAATTTTCTAGGTGGTAGGTTTGTTACTTTTACTAAAATTTTCAAAATATAAAGAGTTGAATAGTCATGGATTGTTTATTAAACTCCTTATCTACACATATAAAAATAAAACAATGATGGTGACCTGGGTATTTCTAAAATTGTATTCTGTTTTTCCATATTATGGTTTACAATGTAATTAATAAAGATTCTGCATATATTAACATCCATCCCCTTCTATCTCATCTGTATGTCCATACAGAGCATGTATGATTTCTATTCATTTCTATGTTGTGGTGAAGAGATTGTCTGAAGTAGCCTATATTTATGCAGGTAGATCTTAAGCTACGGTGCTCTTGTTTATTTGCTTGTTCGTGATCAGTATGTCTGAAAGATGATAACTATTGCATCAGGTGTGACGATTAAAAAATATTATTGGTGCCTGATACACTGTGATGAAATAGGTAAGTCAATTCATAATTTGTTAATTAAATTAGAAAAGAAATTCCTTTGGATTTGTTCTTTATTAAAGTTTTTTTTTAACGAATTCCTTGGGATGTTTTTTGTGTAATATATATCACATGCCTCAACCTTTAAATTTGAATGTAGAAAAGAGTTATCAGAATGAGCCTAGAAAATATTGTTATGGGGGCGCCTGGGTGGCTCAGTGGGTTAAGCCGCTGCCTTTGGCTCAGGTCATAATCTCAGAGTCCTGGGATCGAGTCCCACATTGGGCTCTCTGCTCAGCAGGGTGCCTGCTTCCTCCTCTCTTTCTGCCTGCCTCTCTGCCTACTTGTGATCTCTCTCTGTCAAATAAATAAACAAAATCTTAAAAAAAAGAAAACATTGTTTTGAAATATTTTTGTTCTGTTATATTATGTTAACTTAGGAAATAATGGTAGTTATTTTTATTAGCATTTCCTACTTTCCACATGCCCTTACAGATGAGATATCATGTTTTTCCTACTCTTTTTATCGTGGTTGTTATATTCTTCATGATCAATAACAATCAATAAAAATTCACAACATTAATTTTCTTAGGGAAAGTGATATTTTAGCAAGAATCCATGACCAAAAATTTTAGCTGTTGTTCTTCCAGGAGATGAGACTATCAATGTTCCCGAAATTTCAAGAAATAGAACTTATTAATTGTGTTGGTTGATGTTTATTGTCTCTGAACTTAGAGGTGCATAATTCAATTTAAAATTTATTTTGGGGGCACCTGGGTGGCTCAGTGGGTTAAAGCCTCTGCCTTTGGCTCAGGTCATGATCCCAGGGTCCTGGGATCGAGCCCCGCATCGGGCTCTCTGCCTAGCAGGGAGCCTGCTTCCTCTTCCCTCTCTCTCTGCCTGCCTCTCTGCCTACTTGTGATCTCTATCTGTCAAATAAAATAAATAAAATCTTAAAAAAAACGGAGTGGACCTTATGGGGGTGCTTATCTGAAATTGAGGGACATTATAAAAAAATAAAAAATAAAATTTATTTTGAATTGAAAACAAGATCTTACTGAAGTTTAGGCATCCCACTTTATATCAGGCCTCCAGTACATTCTAATTTATTTATAGAAAATATCATAAACATGAATGACACTTTTCCTATTGCATTTATATGAAACTGCAATGACTCAAAGATGTCAGATTTGAAAAGCACTACCTTTCTATAATTTCTGTTTCCTAGGAGGAATGGATATACCATTTTAGCTCAATTATCCAACAGTATTCAAAACCACCATGAATTTTAAAACATAGTTATTACACCCTAAAAATCAAGTATGAAAATGTATAAACAACCAAATCTCTATCTGTAAATGAAATACTCCCACACAGACGGGTTTTAAAACTTTCTAACTTAAGGAATTTGATAGCACAGACTCAGGGTAGTAGTTTCAGTGCCTACAGTATACTTTCAGGGAGAGAGTAATGTAAGCTCTGAGTCACTTTCTGCCTAGAGATGACCTAATAGTGGTTCTGGCATTGTTTGTTTGTTTTTGAAAATACGTTCCTGGGCGTCATTCAGAAAATGCAGAGTTTGGCATCTATATAAATTAAGGATGATCTTTTTGAACTTTTGTCTTTCATTACATCAAATTACCATAATTGGACAGAAATTCCACTAAATTAAGCATTGTTAGGAAATGTGTAAATTGGAGCTACTCAAATTAGTTGCTCTTTGAACTATGTGCTGTTGGTTCAGGATTAGATAAGGATTTTGAAGGCAAACCTAAATCATTGCTTCCTTTTTTGAGAGATTCTCAGCATATTTTCTTAAAATTAGCTGAAATAAACAATGTGTTTAGTCGCAAAGTGATTTGCATTTTTGCACAAACTCCCTATCTCCTTGAGAATTATAACAGATATTTCATGAAACATCATTGATCTTTACTTTGTTACACTGCTGTAAAGTACATTCAGAGTTGCCAGTTAAAGGTGTTAGTGTTGAGATGAAATGTCATGCATTTTTCTTCACTTCCATGCAAATGAACACAGTAATTTATTAAGACACAATGAAGAAAAAAAAATTGACAATGAGTTCCAGATTTTAAAAATCACTTGCCATTCAATCCAAATTGTGAGTTTGATCGGTTACCGAACACTTTATAATGCACCCCCGGTAATTTTACAGAGATTACTTTTTTCTTACCAATTCTTGATTATTCTGTCTTGCAATGCAGAGAAAGCTAACTAATTTAAAATAAACTTCCGTTAATTTTGATTGTTATAAACTTAAAATTGACTAATTTCCATATACAGAGTTTAAAATGTTCACAATTTACATTAAATATATATTCTGTGTATACCTTGGAAAAATTATACTGAAAATTGAAATTAAAATGATGTTGTATATAGCTGCAAGAAGCCGCCTGTCCCATTTCATCTTACTATATAAGTTGTGTCAGGTAATTTATAAAATCCCTGCTGCATAACAAATCTATTTTTTGTTGGAATGGGTAGTAATGTTTCTTCTTATTTCGAAATAAGAGTTGGTCTATGAGTGCCTCTGCAACTGTATTTTTCCTAAGTGGCTTCATGGTCTTGAACTGAGAAAGTTCAGAGCATTAAACATCAAAGTAATATATTTTGACATAATTAGACATCAAGGAAATGCAATTAAAATGACACTGAGATATCACTACACACTTACCAGAATGGCTAAAATAAAATATAATGACAAGCCCAAAAGAAAAAAATATACCATTTGATGATACACAATGGCAAGTTGTACCATAACTTAACCATCTCAGACTAGTGTAGTGTTAAATTTGTTTTTCTAAGCCATGTTTTGGGTCACTTACCACTTTTCAAGAATATAAAGTGCTATCATTTTACTTAAAACTGTGAAATTTGGTCAGATTTAAATTTCAATTTATGTTAAAACATTCTGTAAACTGTGTTAGACTTTGACATTTGTTCCCTCAGTTCAGTGAATAACACTATATCATATTCTGAAAAATACGCTAATTTTTTATTATTTTGAAAAATATCCCTTTTTCCTCTTATGTTTATTATGAATATGAATTAATAGTAGAATTTGATATGGTCCAGTATGACCATAAATACTTTATTGTATATTATCAAATTTAATAATGAATATAATGTACTTCTTTGGACAATTTTTAAAGACCAGTCTACTCTTAAAACAAAAAAAATGGAGATGCACTTCTTTAGTTCACACAAATTTCATTTTATTATATATGACCTCAGATAAATTTCAACAAATCATAATTTATTAAAATCATGTCTACTTAAAAATCTCATAGAAGAGTTAAACCATCAAAAATAAAAATAAACACACACAACACACACACATCACCCATGTATTGGCAAATCACAATTGCTGTAACAATACATTAGGCATTCCACAGTTAAGGGCTATCAAAATTTCCATCAGTGACAAAAAGATTTGTATCCAAATGGACTGATTTTCCAGAATCCAAGAAAAAGTCTCCTAGGATTTATTTAAAGATAAATATTTGAACAAATACTTCTTAAATTTAGGAAATTCAGAACATACGATTAAAGAATATTTGCAGTGCAGACTATATTCAATCCTTCCTTCAAAATGTGCCTTTGAGTACATAATTCTGTTTTCTCGATCTCAATTGAGCTGTCTTCCAAGGAAGTTTTCCAAAATGTGTGTCTCTGTGTGATAAATGTTCTAAGACCTAACATGCTTCATTGTATTTTTACTGTGCTCTCAAATTTAATCAATAATTTGGATTGATGTATAATACCTAGTTTCAAATATCTTTTCCATCTATAAAAACTCCCAGCTGTCTCTTTATATGCTATTACTATTGAGAATTGTGCTGTCAGTATTATTCTTGTACATTTTAGGTGATCTGTTCTTCTCTTGGGCATCATTTATGCTCTTCTCTGTTTTTGATATTCTTAAAACTCACCATAATGTATACGAGTGGTTTTTAGTGTGTGTAGTTTTTGTTTTGTTTTGTTTCTGATATCTCATGTTTGGCATCATTTTAAGTCTGGTATCTTTTATCTTTCTTTAATTCTCCAAAATTTATCTCAGTACTTATTTAAATATTTTCTTTATTTTTTTTTCTCTTCTGCTGTATTTGGGCAGAAGTCATTAATTTGTTTGTTTTTCCCAACTCATTTATTCATTTTACAGCTATATTCATCTTAGTCTCCATTTATTGTATTCTTTATTTCAACAATTTTCACTTAATTTATATTCACAGTATAGTATCTTTCTTTTCCTTGTATATGTATATCATTATTTTATCATATACTTTTAAGCTATTTTTAAAAATATTTTATTTATTTATTTGACAGTGAGAGATCACAAGTAGGCAGAGAGGTGGGCAGAGAGAGAGGAAGAGAAGCAGGCTACCTGCTGAGCAGAAAGCCCGATGTGGGGCTTGATCCCAGGACCCTGAGACCATGACCTGAACGGAAGGCAGCGGCTTAACCCACTGAGCCACCCAGGCGCTCCTTTTAAGCTATTTTTTAAAAGTACAGTCATTCTTTTTTTTTTTAAGATTTTATTTATTTATTTATTTGACAGAGAGAGATCACAAGTAGACAGAGGGCAGGCAGAGAGAGAGAGAGGGAAGCAGACTCCCTGCTGAGCAGAGAGCCTGATGCAGGACTTGATCCCAGGACCCTGAGATTATGACCTGAGCTGAAGGCAGTGGCTTAATCCACTGTGCCACCTAGGCGCCCCTAAGCTATTTTTTTAATTCCTGTTCCAATAACACTTGGATTGGCATATAAAGTTAACCACATCATATTTTTTAGGTAAGTAATTGTACTTTTTATGTGCATAGTTATTTTGGTCCATGAGTTCAGCTCTTCTTAGGATCATCAAATCTCTGTAAAGTCTGGGTATGCTAGGATTTCTAAGCAACAATAAAATACATTGAAACCTGGTAGCTTAATTATAATAATGTTTTCTTTCTCAATCATTCATAATAGTATTCCATTCTGAGTAGCTTCCTTCTATTTTGCAGCTTTAGTGTTTGGAAAAACTTGAAATGTGATATTACTGTGATAATGTGAATTAGTCAGGGTTTTTCAGAGAATCGGGAAGAGAAAAAAAGGAAGATATTCTCCAGGGCCAACTCTAGAAGTGACTATTAAAACATCTGTCCAAATTCAATTGAACAAAACTCAGAAATGCCATCTCCAGTGAAATACAAAAAAGATTATATATAGTTCTGGGCACACACATCTCATTTGACCCAATGATGTATATCAATGAAAGACTGAAGGCCAATCACCACTCCATGGGAGAATTTAAAAATAAATTTACTAATGAGGCCAAGAATTCAGAATCACCAATACTTCAGAACTAATAATAACTGCCTTCACTTGATTTTATTCTATAAGATAAATCCTATGATCAAGTTTCAATTTTAAATTCTTACAATTTTAAATTCTTAAATCCTTATGAAGAAGCATCATTTGGAGGGAGCAGTTTTCATAATTTATCATCCATCAGCTTTTTTTTAAAGATTTTATTTATTTATTGGACACAGAGAGAGAGAAAGAGAGAGAGAGAGAGATCACAAGTAAGCAGAGAGGCAGGCAAGCAGGGAAGGAAGCAGGCTTCTTTTTGAGCAGAGCCCGATGTGGGGCTGGATCCCAGGACCCAGAGACCATGACTTGAGATGAAGGCAGAGGCTTAACCCACCACCCACGTGATGAGAGAGCCACTCAGGTGCCCCTCATCCATCAGTCTTAATTGATTGGAGGAAAATGTGTGGAGGAATAATGCCTTAGGGAGCTAATCTCTCTAAAGAATTTTCAAGTCTTTACCCCTTCAAGGTTTTTGTAAAGTTCTGATAGCCTCTAAACATCTAGTGGATTTCTACAGTGACAGGCCTGTTAAAACCTGTCTTCAAACCAGGAATAGAGCTTGAAACATACCAGTCAAGGGCAACTTTGAGTCTTTTAAGGAATTTATCATCATTTCTTTCTTTTTGGTTAATATCTGAAATAGTTCCATATTACACTGGCATAATTTCTCCAGAGCTGACTTTGAAGGAGGCATTCAGTTCCAGCTAGTTCCATATTTTGGCAAGAACTATACTTCTATATTAAAAAAAAAACATATTTTAGGGCACCTGGGTGGCTCAGTGGGTTAAAATCTCTTCCTTCGGCTCAGGTCATGATTCCAGGTTCCTGGGATTGAGTCCTACAGTGGGCTCTCTTCTCAGCTGGGAGCATGCTTCCATTCCTCTCTCTCTGGCTGCCTCTCTGCCTTCCTATGATCTCTGTCAAGTAAATAAATAAAATTTTTAAAAAAACATATTTTATACCAGTTATCCATGTTTATTAACTAAGATATCACAATACAAATAATACAAACAGTTGCTCTTTATTAATACCTTCAACCAAGATGAAAAATATGTCATATTTTCTCCAAAAATTTTATATCATCTGATAGGTCAGATATATATATAAAATTACTTTTAAAGTTTTAAAAATATCAGCAAATATTTTCATTTAAATGCAAATTTGAAAAAAAATCTACTTTTCCAAACACGACTTTTTATCCTATTTATTTTGAATTTTGTCAACAACTGATAAAATGTTTAGCGAGACTATAAATGTTAGATCGAAAAAAATGATTAATAGATGTAGGTTCAAATTATTATGTTCCATTAAAAATGATTTAGTCTTTGATGAACATCTGTTTGGTAATATGTTGTATCCAGATATAGTAAATTAAAGACATATATAAAATTATAGGGAAATGACATCTTTCGTTCCATTATGAGTAGAGCTTTTAAAATGCTATTTGTCACAACCTGTCATCTTGTCATTATGTAGCATTATGTAGCAATTAAAAAATGTATACTCTTCACTTAGAAGTCTTTTAGAAATCTAAAATATGACTTTCTATGGTTTGTGTCTCCATATTGCTTTATTGCCAGTTAAAACAAATCCACATGCTTTGATTCAAAGGTAATAAATTCCTCTTATTTGGAAAAAGGATGTTTATTTTTGTTCTCTCACCCTTAGCAGGTGGTTTCATTTTAGCACACTTCAGAGTTATAATTTCATGCTTATTAAAAATATTTATTTTGATCTACATAGATGAATGAAACTTTTATTTTATTAAATTATTTGCCAAAAAATCTGTGAGTTTTAAAAATGTATTTCCTTTGAAGGGTTATTTTAGAGCATTCAAAGAGGATCTAAGAGTGTGGTATTATGCAGTTTTTAAGTAGGTATGAAATGGTTAATTATAGGATTGTTTCTTTAGGCTTATGTATATTGTCCATTATATGCTATAAAATATTTTGAAAGTAAATTTAAAGTATGTTTTATGTAGTTTATTTTTTGGAAAAAAATATTGAAATGACTTATGAAATTCAGTATACTCTCAACATTGATTTATTTTGAAATTTACCAGTTGTCTACTGAACTATTATATGGCAGATATTACTTCAGACTACACTGGTAAATGAAATACTTGGCTTTGTAGAACTTTTATTTTAATGGGTGAGACAATTCAAAGCTATAAACCTTAATAAAAATGGCATAGTGCATTCAAAAAGGAAGAGTACAATGGGGAAAAAGAAAAATTCGATCAGGGTGAGAAAAATCAAGGTTGCTAGGCAGGGGATGGGGAGTTAAATCTTTTAATAGAAAGATCAGGGTAGTTACAATGAAGCTGACAAATGAACAAATGTATGGAAAGGTGATGAATTTGCGCAGAACTATCAGCAATAAGGTCACTCCAGACAAAGGAATTGGCTATCTTGAAGGCCATAAGGTTGGATCATGCCTGGCATATCTGAGGAATAGCAAGGAGGCCACTGTGAGTGACTGAAGAGTAGCAGGGAAAGAGGTCACAGAGGTTAAATGAGTGGCTAGATCATGTAAAAGCTTAGAAGTCATTGTAAAACTCTGGCTTTTATATTTGGAAACTTACTGTGTGATAGAATTTTTGCTAATAACTGAGAGTTCAAATGTCCATAAAATTTCAAGGATTCTTATTCTAGTAAGACAGAATAAAGAGAAAGAGTTCATATTTTCACATGGTGTAAGAAATGCTCGGAGATCCAAGTGTAGGAAGCTATGGGAGCACAGAAGAAGGCACTAAAATCACACCATATATTTGATGACTGTGACTATATATAAATTTGTATTTTCTAGATTTTTTGTAGTCATGGAATCACACAGTATATACTATTCATGGCCTGGATTTTCTTTTCTCGGCATCATTACTTTGAGAATCTCCAATTGTCTTTGCTCTATTGATGGACATTGATGAACATTTCCACTGTTTTCAATTCTTAAAAATAAAGCTGCTATGAAATTCACATACAAGTCCTTGTATGAACATAGGGATTGTTTCTCTTGGTGAAATGCCTAGAATAAAATGGCTATTTGTGTAACTGCAACATATTTTTCATTTAAAAAAATTTTGAAACTATTTTCCAAAGTGGTTGTATCATGATATATGCCAACAACAGTTTAGATTTTTTGTTTCTTCTCAATCTAGCTCAGACCAAGTACAATTAGCCTTTATAATTTTAGCCATTCTAATAGATATGTAAGCATGTCTCATTATGATTTTAATTTTTATTTCTTTAATGTTTAAATGTTGAGAAATTGGCCATGTGCTTATAAGCCATCCATATACTTTTGGTGACATGTCTCTTCCATTATTTCCTTCACATGTAAAATTGGATACTCTGTTTGGTTATTAGTAAGGTTTTTTATTTTTATTCATTTTTAAATAATCAGAGTAGATGTCCATTATCAGATATTTAATTTGCAAATCCCTTCTCCATCTTTACGGATTCTCAATGGAGCTTTGATAGCTGTGTCTTTCAAGAAATATGCTACTTCTTTCCTGGTACACGGAGGTATGACTAGAACATTATCAATGTTGACCTTTGCAAAGAAAATCATGGCTTAAGATATATGTAGTCTGCAGTTGTTGGGAGTGTTCACCATCCTTGCCTCTAACTCATCTCTCACTGCCCACACATTCAGGTATAGGGGAATATTGATTGACAAAATATTAATTGCCAAATAACACTAGTTAGAGAATAAGAAAAATGCAGGCACCTGATTATATAATATTCCTTAAATAAAATATGTTTTTATAAGTGCTATTGGAAGTAAATTCCTCAATACTTTAATCACACAGAATGATGGAATCCTAGATTTTTTTTTCTTGTATTTACTAAGAAAATGATCATGCCTCAAGTATATTAAAATGGAATAGGGAAAATTAAAAATTGCTTTAAGTCGATTTGCGTGTGTTGTGCGTATGTGAGAGAGAAAGTGAGAGAGAAAGAGAAAGAGAGAAAAAGAGAAAGGGAAAGACAGAGAGGTGGCTGCAGTGCATTGATGAGTTGCAGGATAGATTTTAAAGTTTTTTCTTTTGCTTTCTACATTTCCTTTTCCTTAGGTTCAAGAGAACAATCAGTAATATCTCAGATGCCTGCTGGTAACATCAGCAGAAAGAGTTAGAGGTTCCTAGAAAATTAAAGAAGAGATATAGTTTTCCTGACATAAGAAAAGTCATTTTTTGTCCCCAGCTATTTTCAATGATCTATACCCCACCTGTGAACTTGCCCCAGCACACTTCTTCCAAAAATTCCTGGGAGGTTCTTACAAAGAAATGCAAAAACCTCACTCCTAAGGATTTTGAGGGAACAAGGCAATGGGAAAACTAACAGTCACCACCAGACCAGGAAATAGCCTAAGCTATTGAGACAATAAATCAGTGGTAAAACTCCTAGTGCTATTTCAAAAGCAATCAAGGCCTTTCATTCCTTGTCCCAGAAAATGAGCCCAAGACCCCATCTAGTTTCTATCTGCTCTTGAAGCCTGCAGAGTCCCTTTCCCTTGTCCAACAGTTACCTCTGCTTTATTCTAACGTTGAAGTTTCTGCCCTCGGTGGAATACAAGCTTCATTCAGGTGAACATGCAATACATATTGCACAAATACATATGTGGATGTGCATGCATCCACAACCTTATGACCAACCATACACGGGATAATAAAACTCTCCCTTCTGAGTATTCATCTTAAATACTAAATAAAAATCTCTCTCCTGTTCAAACAGTCAAGGCTTTGGAACTTATTCCCTGTGAACTCCTTGTATGTTGTAAACAAAGATTCCTTTGTTTGACAACTCCACCTGTTTCTGTGATTCACCAAAGACTGACCTCAGTTAGTTCAGTTACTGTAATGTAATATCAAGCATATCTAGTTAGTTGATCATTTTGTTCAAGTCTTACATATCTTACCAATATGATGACCATTTGTCTATGTAATCTTAAAATAAGGGTGTTGAAATTATTTTCCATTTGTCGTCCAAGGTAGAAGTTATGATTTTTGTTCTTAGTTTTTCCCTATATATCCCCAAATCTGTTGTTACGTATTAAAATTCAAGAATTATTATACTCCCGGGGCGCCTGGGTGGCTCAGTGGGTTAGGCCGCTGCCTTAGGCTCAGGTCATGATCTCAGGGTCCTGGGATCGAGTCCCGCATCGGGCTCTCTGCTCAGCAGGGAGCCTGCTTCCTCCTCTCTCTGTCTCTGCCTGCCTCTCTGCCTACTTGTGATCTCTCTCTGTCAAATAAATAAATAAAATCTTTAAAAAAAAAAAGAATTATTATACTCCCTGATGAATTCATCCTTTTACTCTTCTGTAATTTTGACTTGATCTTTATGTCTGATAATGAAATTTGCTTTAAAATCACTTTTCATTATCTTGATATAACCACCAAAGTTATAGTGTGATTAGAGTTAATATAGCATATTTTTTCTTTTACTTTTTAAAGCACTTCTATATTGAATCCTGACAAAGAAACAAAACAGCTTTTTAACTCTGGAAGCATCTTTCTAAATTATCCTTTTTTTTTTTTTAATGAAGCAGTAGCAATTTTTGTTAAGGGACCTAAACTGAAAGTAGGTTTAGAAATTTATTTATTTTTTTATTTATTTAGTAAAAGATTTTATTTTATTTATTGACAGCAAGAGAGAGAGAGAGAGAGAAGAAGCACACAAACAGGGGGAATCATGTGCAAAGGGAGAGGAAGAAGCAAGCTCCTTGGGGTGCAAGTAGTCCCATGCAGGGCTGGATCCCTGTACACTGGAATCATGACCTCAGCCAAAGGCAAACATCTGCTTAAACAACTAAGTCATCCAGGCACCCCTAGAAAATTTAAAAAAAAAAAGACCTTTTAAAAACATTTTGTTTCTTTCTTGATTTTTTTTAAATATTTTATTTATTTGACAGACAGAGAGACAGGAAGAGGAACTATAAGCAGGGCAGAGGGAAAAGGAGAAGCAGGTTTCCCACTGAGCAGAGAGCCTGATGTGGGGCTCCATCCCAGGACCCTGGGATCATGACCTGAAAAGAAGGGACACTTCTTGGAGGAAGCCACCCAGACACCTCTTTTCTTTGTTTTTAATATATGGCAACTGATGCTTCCCAGCCACGAGGAGCATATTACCCATTGATTAAATCTTTGATAACAACCTATTTAAAAAGGTGTGTAAATATATACTTACTCAGATTTATACACTTTGTGTTTTCTTCATAGTTTGGGGCTGGACCCCATGGTCACAACACTGCTTCCAGTCTTTGCCTTCCCATCTTTTGATACCAGGTATTTGGTCAGCAAAGCAAATTAGTATCAAAATTAATAAGCCATTGGCACCATATCTCTGGAGCAGGGCTTGCTCTTAGCCAAGGCCCAGAGCAGTTGACCTCCCCTCGCTAGTGCTATAGCCCCAAGGACTAGGTCCCTGCCACCAGAACTCAGTCTTACATGTTATGCTAAGCAGACAAAACCAAACCAGGAAAGCTCCAACAGCTTTCACTGGCCTGCCTCATCTCCAACTCTCTCGACGTCTAGGCAGTACCAGATGACAGGGAGGGGTCTTGGTCCAACATATGGGAGGGAAGGAAGTAGCCACGAGCAAGTACCTGCCTCTCTGTTCCTTTCTTTCATGAGCAGGTTGTAAGGAGGAGGAAGAGGAAGGGGAAGAGAGGTGAACTTCAAGGGGTGAAGGCCTCAGGTAGGCAGCTGGCTCCTGCCAGTAGGAAAGGGACAAAGGAGAAGGCAGTGAGTCTTGCAGGGAGGGTGGGGGGTAAGGGTTACAGCTTATGACGGAATCTGGACAGGAGTAATAGGGATACTAGTCATTTGAGTCCACCATTGGCAAGCTGGGCTGGGTGTCAGGGCAGATAGGCCTCCCTGGGCAACGGCACATGAGAGAAGGTGGAATTCTTCTCTGAGGAGCAGGTGAAGCTTTGGGTGTTGGGAAAGCATAGACAGTATTGTTCCAGGGCCAAGGACAGGTCCGGGTACTCCTGGTTGGAGGTCAAGGCCACAGTATGATCCAGGTCTTCTACCAGCAGCTTGAAGGTACCACATGCCAGCCACCCCTCATTATTGTGTATAACTCTCTGGTGCACTTATTGGCTTATCCATCAAATGACTCCTTCAGCAGCTTGAAAACCACCTCCACAGGCACTCCAGGATATGGGAGGCTTCCAGAGTGAAAATTTTGCACAGGATCACCCCCAAAAGACCAGAAGTCACTCTGGTGGATGTAGATCTGGTCAAACATGGCCTTAGGGACCATCCACTTCACAGGCAGTCCACTGTTGGTTCTCATTTTATAGTAACTGATGTGGTGATATCTCTGGCAAGGCTGAAGTCTGAGATCTTCATCATGTTGTCCTTTGTCACCAGCACTTCCCTGGTGGCCAGGTCTTGGTGTATGCACTTCTTGGAGGCAAGGTACTCCATGCCTCAGGCTACCTGGTAGGCAAAGTATACCGGGTGCTTGGAGGAGAGTTGCTCTGCTGCATTGTGGCTGATATTGTAACAGTACTCCAGGTCAGGAGGCCTCTGGGCCTGCAGGTACTCCTGTATGTTGTCTTTGGAGGCATATTCCATGATAGTGTACGAAGGACCATCCTGTGTGCAGGACCCAGCAGGTTGATGGTGTCCTTGTGCTGTCCAATCATCTTCATCATCTCCATTTCTGAGATTAGGTTTGACAGGTCTTTCTCTGCTGCATCTGACTTCAACATCTTCACAGACACTTTAGTCAAATGGTTGGATTTGTCTTTGTCCAGCCCAAAGTAGGCCTCTCTTAGGGGTCTGCCTAAACTGCCTACAACCAGCCTGCCTCAAGGCAGTTATGTACTCTAGATTATCCTCAAAAACATTAAACCACAAGCTAAAAATTCTCTTCACTAGGTCTCTGTCGCAGGTCTAATTTTCTTATCTTTCATCATTTATCTTTTTCCTAATTCTTATTTTCAGTATAGTTTATTTTGCTTCCAGGTGTTTCCCCGGGTTTCTGTATGCTGTTTCATAGGGAAGAATTATCCTGTCATAAAATTATTTCTTGAGCATTCATTACATCTCTCGGTTAAAATGGGTTCTTTTATGGTATTGATATATTTGAGTTTTCTCAAAATGGGAAGAATTTTCAAAATGGTGTTTTCCTCAAGGTTCAGAGTATGTCTTAGCCTCATCTTTACTCTTTTTGAAATTCACTTTTCAAATTCTTGTCCCTCTTTTTATCTTTTTAAATTAAAATGTTTCCTTTTACTATTTTTTTATTTGAGTGTAGTTGATAGTCAGTGTTACATTGGTTTCAGGTTTTCAAGATCTCCATACATTATTCTATGATCACTACAAATATAGCCACCATCTGTCACCATATAACACTATTATAATATCATTGACTATATTCTCTACACTGTCCCATATCTCTTTTTAAAATCTCTGATTTTTATGTTTTCTGTTATTCCAATTTTCGACCTCATTTTACTTGGTTACTTTAATAAAATATGCCTGATTACACACTCTATGCTGAAAACCATAGCATTTGATTTATAGTAGTCTTCTTCTTCTTCTTCTTCTTCTTCTTCTTCTTCTTCTTCTTCTTCTTCTTCTTCTTCTTTCTTCTTCTTAATTAACATATAATGTATTATTAGCCCCAGGGGTACAGGTCTGTGAATCGCCAGGTTTACACACTTCACAGCACTCACCACAGCACATACACTCCCCAATGTTCATAACCCCACCACCCTCTCCCTAACCTCCCCACCCCCCCCCCCGGCAACTCTCAGTTTGTTTTGTGAGATTAAGAGTCTCTTATGGTTTGTCTCCCTCCCGATCCCATCTTGTTTCATTTACTCTTTTCCTGTTCCCCAAACCCCCCACATTGCACCTCCATTTCCTCATATCAGGGAGATCATATGATAGTGACTTTCTCTGGTTGACTTATTTTGCTAAGCATAATACCCTCCAGTTCCATCCATGTCAACGCAAATGGCAAGATTTCATTTCTTTTGATGGCTGAATAGTATTCCATTGTGTGTGTATATATATATATATATATATTTCATTTGTTGATGGACATCTAGGTTCTTTCCATAGTTTGGCTATTGTGGATATTAATGCTATAAACATTTGGTGCACGTGCCCCTTTGGATCATATACAGTCTTCTTTACCTCTATCAGAACCCCAGGAAGCTTTATTTATTTATTTACTCACATAAACAGATGATCCAACACAAAGTTTTTTGATGTTCCAATGTATTATAATGTCTTACCGCTTAACACTATGCTTACTGCTCTCTTTCACTGTCTGACTAAATCCTCATCATCACTATGCCATTTAATGAGAAAGAACATTTGAACTCAGAGTTCTCTCCATATCAGGGAATGAAGACTCCACCCTTCTGTTTGTGCAGGTAAAATAAATGTTGATGTCTGTCCTGCACATACCCCATCCTGTTCACCAGAATATTCACCATCAAAATATATACACAATGAAAACCATACCTCACCACTTCTATTACCACCCAGCATGCTAAAAACACCATCATATGTTCCTGAATTATTGACTTGATTGATAACCCCACTTCCACACATACTGCACTCCTTTCTCCATGCAAATTTATTTTGGTACAGCAATTTAACCTAAAAATCAAGTCATATGATTTTATTCTGCTGTTGAAAGACTTTTGGTATCTTCCCCTTTCATATTAAATAAAAACTGAAGGCGTTTCAATGTACTAGAAGGTCATACATCAATACGTTCTTCCTCTCTCCACCACTATGAACTCCTCATTGGCCTCCTTGCTTTTCCTCAAAAGTAACAGACAAGCTGTTCACACAAAGTCTATATACTTACTTGCTCTGCCTAGAGCAATCTTTTCCTTTAATATTTGTATAACACTCTCCTTCACTTCCTGGGTCTTTGTGCAAATAACATCTCATAAATGAGATATAACCACCCAAAACAAAATAAAATTAACTTTCATCCCAGCATTCCCCAATGGCTTTTACCTTTCTTGTATTTCTTTGTATCACTTATCACCATCAACCATCAATCATTATTCTATTACTGGTTTATTTTCTTATTTGAGACAGAGAGAGAGAGAATTGGGAGGGTGCGCAGAGGAAGAAGAAAACACCCCACTGCCTAGAAAGCCTGCTGGGGAGTTACATCCCAGGACCCTGAGATCATGACCCAAGCCAAAGGCAGTCACTCAATGGACTGAGCCACCCAGGTGCCCCTCTATTATTGGTTTATTTCACTATTATATTTCAAAAGAATGTGAGCTCTTTGTGGTCAGGTATTTTATATGTTTTATTAATTGAAGTATTCTCAGAAAGGTAGCTGGCAGATTGTAAGGGCTCACTAAACTGTATTTTGTTGTTATTATTGGGCTCCTTTATGGGCTTTACCTCTTACGCTAGAAGTCTATCCTTCAGATGTAAGCGATAAGAATAGAGCCCTGCTGCCTGTTCAAATGTGTAAAAAGCCTGTATTAAGTGGATATTTTAAAAGCTAAATGAATGGCTTAATAGTTGTATATAGGGGAAAAGGGAACATATTTTCCACAGTTTAGAAGTGGAGTTCTTTTATAGAGTTCTTGTACAAGCCTACACTATGGAACGATAATGGGCAGTTGTACATTACAATTATACAAACACTTTGGTAATTTATATCCTTTTTTAGTAATTCTTGACTGGATCATTTAATTCCTTAGGAGCATTATAGCATTTCAACTTTTCATGTTCAATAAACTTATTGGGGTTGCTACCTTTTTTATTCAAATGGAGAAATAGTCATGATTTAATCTAAATAAAGTGTTATTGATTGTGTTGTTTTCTAGGAATGAGTCGCACATGCTAGTTTAAAAGTTTTGTTAAAGTCCCAAGTCTGTCACTGATAAAAGCCTTTTGTAGATTAGTAACTTGATCAAAACGGAAAAGTTATGTAACACCAATTGTTATACTATCTTTGTTTCCATCTTGCATTGTAATAACACCCATCTTAACTCTATTTAAGACAAATCATTGCCAGATGGATTTCTGGCATTGATTGCAGGATATGAAATCTAGTATAACTAAAAGTTTTTGGTTTTAGTAGCATATAAATCAATTTAGAAAAATATATGTATTTGAATATAAGATAAAGTTTTAAATTATTTGGCAATAATAAACTAAACTTTTTTTTTGTAAATTTTTATTTTCTAAAATTTCATTGAGCTCTCTTGCAATAAGAAACAAGTTACAAAAAATTAAGGTTTATTTACCCCAATTCAAAATTATTAGGAATATAATCATAGAGGTTGAAGTATTTAAAATATTGAACCCAAAATGTTTTATTAGGTAAATTCATGAATGCTGAGCATTCACTGTTAAAATATACTAATAACATTGATAGACTTGTAGAAGCCTAAAATCAAATATTTATTAAATATTTATATCCATATCTTTTCATAGCTTGGTAATTCATTTCTCTAGCATTAAATAATATTCCATTGTTTGCATGTACTACACTTTCTTTGACCTTTCACTTATGGAAGGATATCTTGGTTGCTTCCAAGCTTTTGTCAGTTATGAATAAAACTACTATAGACATCTTTGTGGGTATAGATTTCATCTTCTTTGGATAAATACCAAGAGCTGCTACTGCTGAATCATCTGGCAAGAATATGTTTAGTTTTGTAAGAAACTGCCAAGTTGTTTTCCATTCTTTATTCTCAATACACATGGAAGAACATTCCTGTTGCTCCACATCCTCACCAACATTTCGTGTTCTGTTGTCAGTGCTCTGGATTCTGGGTATGTACTGGTGTCTCTTTTTTGTTTTAATTTGCATTTTCCTGATGACATATGATGTGAAGCATCTTTTTATATGCTTATTTGCCATCTGTAATATTTTCTTTGGTGAGGTATCTGCTAAGGCCTTTGGCTCATTTTTAATCCGGTCTTTCCCCCATTGTTGAGTTTTTAGGGGTCTTTGTGTATTTTTGATTAACAGTCCTTTGCCAGATGTGTATTTTGCAAATTTTTTCTCATAGTCTGTGCTTTGCCTTTTCATTCTCTTGGCATTGTGTTTCACAGAGTAGACATTTTTAAATTCAGTGCTTGTGCTTTTGTAGCTAAAGTTATTGCGAAAACCAAGGTCATTTAAATTTTCTTCTATATTACCTTCTACATGTTTCATGTTTAGGTTTATAATCCAATCTGAGTTCATTTTTGTGAAGAGTGTAGGATATCTGCCTGGATTTATTTTATTTTATATTTTTAGATTTAGCTTCACCATTGCTACAGAACCATTTGTTTAAAAGATTGTATTTTGCTCTCTTGTATTGCTTTTGCTTTTCTATTAAATATAAAATATAATTGATAATATATATTCTGTTGCTTTAATCTAGTCTCTCTGTGGTATTACAATATCATGCTTACAATTATCGTTATGGTAAACTTTTTTTTAAGATTTTATTTATTTATTTGACAGAGAGAGAGATCACAAATGGGCAGAGAGACAGCCAGAGAGAGAGATGAGGAGAAGCAGGCTCCCTGCTGAGCAGAGAACCCAATGCCGGACTCGATCCCTGGCCCCTGGGATCATGACCTGAGCCGGAAGGCAGAGGCTTAACCAACTGAGCCACCCAGGTGCCCAATCGCTTTAGTAAACTTTGAAGTCAGTCCTCAGTCTTTGTTCTCCTTCAACACTATGTTGACTATTGTGAGTCTTTGCCTCTCCATATAAACTTTAAAATAAGTTTGTTAATATTAAAAAAAAGAACTTGCTGGAATGCATTAATTTTATAGATAAACTTGGAAACCAGTGACCTCTTGAGCTTAGCAGGAGATAGACCATGGATATCAGTTGTCACAGTGGTGCCTCTGGCAGAACCTATTGCAAATCCCTAGGCAAAATGAGACCTCAAGGATCTGATAGAATGTCTAAGAAGTACTTGATACATCCCTTGGGTATGGTTTATTGAAGTGTCCACCTGTCTGAAAGCTGGGGAATCTAGATAAGGGAGGGAAAATTAGTTATGATAAAACATATCAACAAACATCAATAAATTTTGTAAAACTAATTGTCATGGCTCATATACAATATGACCAACAGAGGGACCATCAGAAGGAAAGCATCAGTTATGTTTATTGTGAAATTTTTAATTCAAAATAAAGCAATGTGAGGGGAAGACACAATGAGAAAATTACCATTTTTTAAATGGTAAACATCTTACAAAATGGAATAGGTTTTATATTCTAAGTAGTATATTGAAAAGTAAAACATTGGGGCGCCTGGGTGGCGCAGTGGGTTGGGCTGCTGCCTTCAGCTCGGGTCATGATCTCAGGTTCCTTGGATTGAGCCCCGCATCGGGCTCTCTGCTCCGCAGGGAGCCTGCTTCCCCCCCCCTCTCTCTCTCTCACTGCCTGCCTCTCTGCCTACTTGTGATCTCTGTCTCTCAAATAAATAAATAAAATCTTTAAAAAAAAAAAAAGAAAAGTAAAACATTAAAAAATAAAATTTCAATGAAAAAAATTATTTAATTTTTAAAAAGGTTAAAAATAGCAGAACCATTTTTCTTATAACTGGAAAATACACTGTATATACATCTATCAAAATAACTTGTCATGGGGGAGCCTGGGTGGCTCAGTAGGTTAAAGCATCTGCCTTCGGCTTAGGTCAAGATTCCAGGATCCTTGGATCGAGGCCCACATCGGGCTCTCAGCTCAGCAGGGAGCCTGCTTCCTCCTCTCTCTCTCTGCCTGACTCTGCCTTATTGTGATCTCTGTCAAATAAATAAATAAAAACTTTTATAATAAATATTTGAAAAATAACTTGTCATGTCTGGAATCAGGAGCATATGGAAAAAAATAATATCTGAGGACAATACTTCTGCCATGTTTTGTGCCTTGCTAATATTTTTAAACAGTCAGGCAAATTTTAGCCTTATTGAAATACCTGCTAAGATACCTGCAGTGCCTTTTGGAGCCCTATGACTATAAAAATTAATTGCAAATATTCAAAATGTTTACTATGGTGTCACTATTTAGGGCCACCACCAAGTATGTTCAGAAGTAAGCATAACTGTTACTCTTCCATAAGGCAAAAGGGCATATTTTCAGGAGTTCCATCTGCTGTACCAGGAGGTGAATCAAGTAATGATTTTTGTCTATAAAATAATTCACTTTTCAATCTAACATTCCTCATTCCACATTATAATAATAAAAACTAGGAGGAGACTAAAACAAACAAACAAATACAACTACAACAACCAGCTTTTCCTACAGTGGAAAAGTAAATATAACCTTAGGAGTAGCCTGAAATTTATTTTTAAATATTTTAAGATAAACGTTTTTGTTAGAAAACCATATATTTTATATTACTAAGAAATAACAGGCAACGTTTTATGAACTTCTAAAAAGTCTAGTTACTTGTATTTATCTATTAACTCATCTCTTTATGAAGTAGAACATGATCACACCTCTTGTATCTACCCAAGTTTGTATGCTTTGGTTGTTTTATGTTTGCTATTTCCTTGCTTAATTTTTACAATATTTGATACATAATAGTATCTTTAAGTCCATCTATGATTTCACAGAATTTGTTTGAACTTCATAAAAATGTACCATACTTTTTGCACTGTCCTTGTTTTACTTCTCTATTAGCTTTCCAAGTTTTATTCACTTTAGAGTGTGTAGCTATCATTTATTTTTACTCCTCCATAATGCTATGTTTACAAATTTGTATTTATCTGTACTTTTAAAAATATCTTAGTTATATACCATTTCTCATCTCACGTAACACTCATGTTACTTCTACACTTATCAGATATTATGTAACTGAAAACCACAACTCAGCAACAATAGAACACCATTTTTCAAAATTAAATGGCTTACCAGAATTCTTTAATTCTATCCTTTATTTGTATTAGATGACCCTTTATTCTGGTATTTGGCATTGTTCATATGGAGGAAAGCTTATAAGTTGATATTCCATAAATAGAAGGATTTTTATGATCGATTAATTATTTTCATTTAGAATGCATAGAATATGGTTGATTTAATATTTCTTTCTTACTCTCTGCCTGGAACATAGTGCTATCTATGCAATAGCCACTAAAATATTAAGTTAATTACCTAGACTTTAAACTGCATATTAATAGGAATAGCATACAGAACTCTTCTCAGATTGGGACACCTGGGTGGCTCAGTCAGTTAAACGCCTGAGCCTTTAGCTCGGGTCATGATCTTAGGGTCCTGGGACTCAGTTCTGCAACAGATTCCCTGCTTAGCCGGGAGTTTGCTTCTCCCTCATCCTGCTGCTCCCCCTGCTTGTGCTCTCTCTCACTCTCTCTCTTACAAATAAATAAAATTAAAAAAATAAATTCTTCTCAGATAGCTAATATAGAATATCGTCTTTGTATTCATCAAAGGGAAAGTGCCATATAATAATGAAATCCAGACTACTTCAAATTCATTTTTTAACCAGTAAGAAAGTACTGGAAACAAGCCAAAAATGTCTTCAATGAATTAAAGAAATAGATTGATTTTCAATATCTTAATGTTTCTAATGTTAAATTGCAAGATTTTTATACTAGATATCAGTGTAAATATTCATTATACAAGGATATTCTAAAAATAAACCTGAGAAAACTACTTGACATATATGATGACAAAAACCAATGTCAGTTTGGGTAAAACTTACAACACCTACCACCTGAAACTCTTGTTCTATATGGTGCCATCTTGTGATGCTGGGCAGCGGCAGTGAGCCACAGCTTCCAGTCAGCTAGAAGATTACAGGGGTGAACACCTGATATTCTTACAAGCATTCTATATATAGAATATATATATAGAATATATATATTCTTCTTTTTTTAGTGTAATATTTAATAAATTGCATGTGATATTTGATACTTTGTTATAAAATAGGCTTTGCTTAAGATGATTTTGCCCAAATGCAGGCAAATGTAAGTGTTCTGAGTATGTTTAAATAAGCTTAAGGTAAGCTATGATATTTGATAGTTTTGGGGTATTAAATGCATTTTCAATTTTTTATGTGTTTCTCTGTACATAGCCCCCTTGTAAGCTGAGGAACATCTCTATATGTATATGTAGCCTTGGTATGGCTTACATATTATTGGCATGAAACATCTAGAACAGTACGTGTGCCATAGAATTGTCTACAACATCAAACAAGTTTCTTGAAAACTTGTGCCAAAGGGGTTATGTCTTTAAGGATTCTTATTTCAGAAGGGTTCTCTCAAACGTAAGATTTTTCAGAAGTTAAGTGAAAATCTGACCAAACTAAACATTTTTCCATTTTCCCTAGTGAGCAAAGATAGCTAAAATCTATCTGCCATTTTCAACACTGTACTCAACGATTGTAATTCTAATTTAAGAACAGATTATTTATATCAAAACCACATGTTGGCCTAATCTTATACAATATTCATAAGTCACACTCAGACCCTTGGACACTTTTATTTGTTGAGTCTATATGGTACTACGGACATTCATCTTTTTTGACCTCATAGCTTCATGTATGTCTATACTTTTGAAAATACATGCATCATAGTTCCATTGTAAAATGTCTGGGTTATAAAATGTGCTATGCTATCAAAATGGTAATAAGAACATACAAATGACCTGATGTAATGAACTGGACCAGATTGCCAGATATCACATTGCATACCAGAAAGATTCAGTGGTAAGTTTTAAAATGGCCAGCTATACACTGACTGAATTATAACTCATTTAGCTTCTTTCTTTGTGTACAGTATTATACATTAGTCAGTATTATAGTAGATAAGTACTTTGGACAGATGTAAATATGCTGTAATAAAAAATGTTTTTCTTCTTTCTTTTAGTCCTTTTTACTTGTAAGACTAGCCACAAATACCACGCCTCCCCCAAAATAATTTGCAATCCAAATTTATCTCTAAATGAATTTATTGCACAGAAAAATATGTATATATATATATATATATATACACTTACAGAAGACATGTTCAAAAATAGTTACACAACAGCAGGGCCCTAAATGTAAGCAGTATAGTTGTTTTGTTTTGTTTTGTTTTGTTTCTTTTAAAAAAAGAGGTTATGTGAAATATTAGGATTTTATTTCCAGGCGTAGTATTTCAAGACAGTTAACTACACCTATGGTGTCAACAGCCTCTTGTTGGCAGTATGATTTTATTGGCTCCATGGAATAACAGCAAGAATTTACTATTGCTTCTTTCTTTTATGACACACACAGAAAAAAAAAATTGACACATTTGCTCAAGACCAACCAGAATCATTTTAACCTATCAAAATTGATGGGAGGCCTTCACTGCCAAAGTCACTGCTGCGTTTTCACAATTCACTGCAGACAATCTGCTACTCCCATTATGATAAAGGAGAGCAGAGTCATAATCAGGGAAGAAAGCTAGATTAATACTTGTAATTATCATTGAATATTTAGCCTGCTATAGGATTATTATTATTAGTGTCATTTGATAATTTTCTCTCATTTTATTAAACACAACTGTGAGTAATTACCCTACCTAATATTTCTCTGTATTGGCTGACTAGCTAGCAAACATTCATGAAAATATCCATTAGCCACACATATAAAATGCTGCATTATGATGCTGTTGAATCAGAACATACCACTACCTGATCCTGTAGCTCTTTGAGGATTTGCAAATCAATTAATTCTATGTTTATTGGATTCTTCCCATACAATTAGAAAATTTATAATCGAGTCCATGAACATTATTAGTTTTACCATTTTAAACCAGCAATCACACTTTGATTTTTACAACAAAAGCAGAAATATAAACACACACATTTGGATCAGTTTTCTGTTAGTCTGTCTGGACTTCAAAATCCTATTCCTCAAGATGATGCACACCAAAGTTCTGGATTAAACAAGAAATTAGATGGCACCTGAACACTTGGTTTAATATTCTCAAAAGGACTATGCAACTTCTTTCTTACATTAAGACATTGTTTTACAAAGATCCACACTTTTATAATGTTAGTATTTTTAATAATCAATAAAGTCAATTAATCATGATTAAAAATCAAACATAAAAATTTCTACTTTTTGCTTTTGCCCCCTCCATTTAGAACTTATTTATAGCCTGATAATTCAAAGGTCCCTATGTTTATGAAAATCTGGACAGAAATAGCTCTAAGATCCCATTCAGAACTTGATATTAATCTAAGTCTTTTGGCTCCATTTATCCTGAGAGCAAAGAGTAGGACAAAGGATTTGAGTACTGTTAGTTTATCTGGGAGATTATCCAAGGTAGAAAAGAATGGGAAAGTGATACAGTGAAGAAGCAACTTTGTCAAAGAGGTACATTGTTGATATAATTGTTGTGGATAGAAAATGAAGGCTTGCTTTTACTGAAAGGTCCTGAGAAACTTCTTTAAGTTGTCCTCATGAAGACCTGAAAACTGACAATTTTACCTATGGTTCTTATTTCCACTTCACTGAGAGCTGTCCTCAGAGGACATTAACTCTCCTACACTTTCAGGTTGTGTTGGAGACATTCTAAAATGAGAGAGAGAACATGAGATGCTATCAGTGTTAAGTAACTGCAATTTCCCATGGAACTATCCACCACAGGTTTGGCTATAATCAGGTGTTGGGCCTTGATATCAGAGGGATTTGAGGCAGTATCATTTTAGGTTAATCATTATATCTGAAATTTCCAAAAACTTCAACTGATGAAACTTTGATTATAAACCTATAAATATAACAATAAATCTACAGTATTCAAATTATTTTCATAGAAATACACAAACAAAGCATCAACTGATTAATATTTAAATGTTACAAAATACTGAACTGAAAGAATTTGGTCATATAACAACGTGTAAGAAGTAGAGCTTAGGTTTAGGTTAGAAGTCAGGATGCATTTGGGACTCAGTTAAGAAATTGAATGGAGGGACGCCTGGGTGGCTCAGTGGGTTAAGCCACTGCCTGCGGCTCAGGTCATGATCCCAGGGTCCTGGGACCGAGCCCCAAATCAGGCTCTCTGCTCAGCAGGGAGACTGCTTCCTCCTCTCTCTCTGCCTGCCTCTCTGCCTGCTTGTCATCTCTCTCTGTCAAATAAATAAATAAAATCTTAAAAAAAAAGAAATTGAATGGATGTCTGACTATCTTATAGGTTTGCTAAAAATCAGTGACTTTGTGTTCACGTGTGGCTATGCGGGAATTTTTAACTTTCTCTAAGAAGTTATTAGATTGATTATATAATGGCAGTAAAGGATGGGGAAAAGCAAAGTACAAACCCCATAAAGACAAAGACACTGAGTATGAGAAAAGAGTAATAGATAAGAAGAATCAATGCATTTGAGGAAAATGGGAATTGAAATACACAATGATTGTTGATTTTTTTAGATGCAGAAATCAAAACTAGCTTGCAAGAAGGAAATAACAGAAGACATGTTGTGAAAAGGCAGTAACGTGGAATAAAGGAGTAGGGAGAGCATATCAGGTAATTTGGATAGGAAGGAGTTAGGAGATAACTGCTTGATAAATTTTATATGGCCCACTTAAATGCACAGATTTCTCTTCTTTAATTTATATGGAGAACAGGGTGTCATTTCTCTTCCCTTTCAGAGCACCCGAGGTGTACTCTTTCAGACTGAAAACCTGAAAAGCTCAGGACTCAGTTGCTTAAGCACAGCTGAGAGGACATATTTCAATTAAGATTTACAGTTTGCTGTAGGTAGTAGACTGTCAAAAGTGGTTTAACCATATTTTTCATTTAACAAGAAGACTACAGAGAGTGTTTTCTGGTGTTGGTTCAGAGTCTTAAGAAAGTCAAGTGAACTATCTTAGAGGTTTTCATGGCTTTTTATTCACAGTTGCAAAAATTGCTGTTGGAGTTCTCACTATTAAGCCCACATTTCTGGCAGAAAGATAGAGGTAAAAGAGAATGATATCTTGTACGACTGATACTTTGTCATATGGTTACAATGTAACTAGAAAAGAGACAATAAAATATTTGATGTTGTTTTAAGTTTCCTTGTTGTCAATCCCTCAGTGCTTTCTGATACTAAAGGAAAAAGTAGATGGATATTGACCTGGCAACTATCAACACCTGTCAGTCTCTCTTGGATAACCAATATCTCTATAATCTCTTCTTCCCAGTAAAAAAAAAATAAAATATATTCATAAACCACACTGTGCCATCTCAAGTTACTGCACCAAGATAAAATTACAATGATTTTCAGTTGTTCCAAATGGACAGAATACCCTTCCTTATGATATCATGTCTTATAAGATAGATAATTGGCTTGCTACCAATATACCCAGATGAGACTGTGGAAGAGACAGGAAAAAAATAATAATATTTATTTATTCCTTGGGTTGACCCTGTTTACACAGATGCATTACTATTAGAAAAGGTTGGTTTGGGACATTGGAATGAATTTACTTAATGGGTCTGTATGTAATTGGGTTGGAGAAAATTTTTAATTTCTACAAAAATTATTAGAATTCTATCTTATTCCCTTTTGATAATTTTCACATGTTAACAAAGCCAACGTTTTTGTCTAGCAGACAAGATCTTAAATCCTAACAAAACTCAATTTTTTCCTTTTTTTTTTTAAGTTTGAGAGCCTCATGTTCTCTCATGCTGCTTTAAATACAACTCAAAAAAACAAAAGGAGCTAAATGGGGCAGTAAGCCCAGACTTTTTATTTTAATTTATTTATCTTATTTTTAATTAAAAAATTAAAGATTGTATTTATTTATTTGAGAGAGAGAGAGCATGAGTGGGGCAGGGGGATGTAGCTGCAGAGAGAGACTGAGAAGTATACTCCCTAATGAGCAGGAAGCCCGATATGGGGCTCGATCCCAGGATCCTGACTGAGATCATGACCAGAGACAAAGGCAGATACATGTGCAAAATCCCTTTTTTTCTGGGAAACAATACTTTACAAGAGATGTTTGAAAAAGTACTGGGGAAACAACTTTAATCAGAGATACACAAATTTAATTGACTTCTGTAAAGCTACAGGGATCCAAATGATGGGAATCCCAGGCCATTTAGGTTGTGGACCACAGAGTATTCTTCTTTGTAATATTTTATTTTCTTCCATGTCTACTAACTCCAGTCCAAGTTCACTGATCTCTTTTTAGATAGTGCAAAACATGGCAAAGAATACCAAACAAGTGCCCAATATTCTACATTTATTACATCATTTCTAACATATAGAAGTGTGTTATCAAGGCTGGTTCTGTGAACAAACCTAGTTATGCTAAAGTGTGTTTTGTTCTCCAAAAATTAAATTCATGATTATCACACAATTATAAAATACTTGTGTCAAGAATTTTTATTCAAAAATTAATAAGAGAAGCAGATATTAAAACTAGTTCACATGGTTATTTGGGATATAAGCAGAGTTGTGCAGCAGAAGTGCTCTGGGCCCATAATTTGGGTTATAGAATTTATGTTTTCTAATGAAAAATCACTAACTTGCATTATTGTTAACAAGAATCCTGTGCATTACCATCAGTTTTCTCCATTATAACCTCTTGCTCTACAGTTTGTAAATAACTTTGTCAATAGCAAGCTAATAAACGGGGTGACTCCAATGAATTGAGATAATCTCCAGAGTTTCTGCTACATAATGAACAGGACTCCATTGAAAGGACACCTAAGAGTTTATTTTGCCCAAAAATTTGATCACTTTTTTCACTGTCCTTACCTATTTTCCAAACCTAGTTCTTTTCAGTCTACAGACAACCCTGTATCTGACTGACTTGTTAATTCTGGGAATGTCTTGCAGATTAATTTGCTTGCCCGAGGTGGTTCCTCTAATTGATGTCTAAGAACCCTAATTAGTTAAGAAAACTTTTTTTTTTAACATTTTCATGGCTATTTATTATTATTATTATTATTATTATTGCTAATATCTCTATTATAAATAATTCACAAGGGCATCTTTCTGACAAAAGACAAAGAGCTGGCTACTAGTAGAAAAAGTACATTTGACTCTGTCAGTGAAAGTGGTAAAGGGATTTGAGAAAATAAGGCAAAGCAGTGGAATTATGTGTTAAAACTTTAAATATTATAGACACATTTACTTAATTTCTAATACTGCTTATAATTAAAAAAGATGTTTTCCATGAACCACGCATTACAGCAAATATATTGTTTATACAGATTAAATTTTCATCAAAAGGGATGCCTGGGTGGCTCAGTTGGTTAAGCAGCTGCCTTTGGCTCAGGTCATGATCCCAGCATCCTGGGATCGAGTCCCGCATCTGGCTCCTTGCTCGGCCGGAGCCTGCTTCTCCCTCTACCTCTGCCTGCCATTCTGTCTGCCTGTGCTTGCTCTCTCGCCCACTCTCTCTGATAAAGAAATAAAATCTTAAAATAAATAAATAAATTTTCATCAAAAAATTATAAGTGTATTTTTTTGTAGGATCATGATAAGCATTTTGCAGATGAGAAAAGTGAAATTTAGAAAAGTATGTCTCTTCAAATCCCTCATACAATATCTGGCCTAGATAGAAGGGTATACTATCACAATTGAGGAAGATAATTGAGATTACTTAAAATGATAAACTTTACTGTATAGGGTTTTTTACAAGTTTGCCACAGATTCACATTTTTTAAAATATATATCTATTTGTGTAAAGAGAATGCACTGAGAAGTAAAAAGATAGTGATATATCAGTGCTACCAACTAATGGCTATAATATCATCACCTTATTTATGAACAATGAAACAGTGTGTAATATTTAAATAAATTTAAATAAATTCCTATTTATTTTATATATTTATAAATTTAAATGAATTCCTATTTATTTATTATTAAAGAAATTCCTCTAACAAACAGTATGTTTTGAAGGTTGCTAGCAGGAAAGTGTTGTACGACATGGAAGTAATCAGAAAATGTGATCTAAAATTCTGCTTTCAAGGGCGCCTGGGTGGCTCAGTGGGTTAAAATTCTGCTTTCAAGAAGCTATAACAGTAAGTACTGAGCATTAGCTATTATATGCTATGGATGAATAACTGAAATCTACATTTGAAACTATTGGTACACTATATGTTACCTAATTGAATTTTAAAAAGTTAATAAAAAAAACCACTATTTTATAAAACAATATTCCCAACAGGCTCTTTTGCTTTAAAATACTCACTTTGTTTCCTCTCCGAGAGAACACCAAATGGCGGATGACGCCGGTGGTGCTGCGAGAGGGCCCGGAGGGCCTGGGGGCCCTGGAATGGGAGGCCGCGGCGGTTTCCGCGGTGGCTTCGGCAGCGGCATCCGGGGCCGGGGCGGGCCGGGGCCGTGGTCGGGGCCGGGGCCGAGGCCGCGGAGCTCGCGGGGGCAAGGCCGCGGACAAGGAGTGGATCCCCGTCACCAAGCTGGGCCGCCTGGTCAAAGACATGAAGATCAAGTCCCTGGAGGAGATCTATCTCTTCTCCCTGCCCATCAAGGAGTCTGAGATCATCGACTTCTTCCTGGGAGCCTCCCTCAAGGACGAGGTTTTGAAGATCATGCCTGTGCAGAAGCAGACGCGCGCGGGCCAGCGGACCAGGTTCAAGGCATTTGTCGCCATCGGAGATTACAATGGATACGTCGGTTTGGATGTCAAGTGTTCCAAGGAGGTAGCCACTGCCATCCGCGGAGCCATCATTCTGGCGAAGCTTTCCATTGTCCCTGTGCGGCGAGGCTACTGGGGGAACAAGATCGGCAAGCCCCACACTGTCCCGTGCAAGGTGACTGGCCGCTGTGGCTCTGTGCTGGTGCGTCTCATCCCCGCCCCCAGAGGCACTGGCATTGTCTCGGCCCCTGTGCCCAAGAAACTGCTGATGATGGCTGGTATTGACGACTGCTACACCTCGGCCAGGGGCTGCACTGCCACCCTAGGGAACTTTGCCAAGGCTACTTTCGATGCCATCTCCAAGACCTACAGCTGTGTTCACCAAGTCTCCCTATCAGGAGTTCACGGACCATCTTGTGAAGACCCACACCAGAGTCTCTGTTCAGAGGACCCAGGCTCCAGCTGTGGCTACTACATAGTTTTATACAAGAAAAATAAACTGAACTAAAGCTTGAAAAAAAAATACTCACTTTGTAATGAGAGTCATTACTTTTGTCTAGCCAAATCTTATAGCACTGTTTATCCCTTCCCTGCTTTATCCCTTCCCAGTATCAATAAAGGCTCACTTGGGTTACCTAGAAGCCATGAGAAAGCTTGTAATAGATCTGGCTGGTTTTCACCAGCAATTTGACCACCATGTGCACAGGGAAGTCTATTGATAAAGGCTTTATTGCAATAAGTTGCAAATACATGGATGATTTTGAATTCTCTTTCTTGAGGTCTTGTTTCATGATAATAAATTTAGGGTGGCTTATTGGAATGGATGTTATTAACATATCTTCATAGTTATAAGCACATGGAATTGTAAAATAGATGAATGAATGTGGCATTACTGACAACTGTCCTCATTTTGAAATCAAATTACAGTGTACTAAGATGAGGAAGCAAAGCAGATTTGGGATTATGAGTGAAATAATTTTAAAAAGTATTAGGGGTATGATCGGACTATTGGGTAATTCAGTAGAAAAATGTCTACTGATTGAGATTCTGTGTTCCCTGATTTCAGAGAGAAGTTAAGATAAATAAGTAACACGAGGAGACTAGGAAGCCAAACATAAGTGATAATTTTGTGCCAGGGTGTGTATACATCTGTTTATCTTCTTGCTTTACCACTAAGGTTGCTCCTAGAGGAGAGTTTAAATATGTGTTGGAGCTAATCTCTGTGGATTACACAAGAAACCACATCCTACAGCTCTCCCTGAAACACCCCTTATGATTTCAATGTAATTTGGTTTTTGCATTTTTAGAAATAACAAAATACTTTGCAAACTCATCTACTTTATTACCATCACAAGTGAGTCAGCTGACTCCACATTTTAACACAGTGACAGTCACAGAGGAATGGAGGAATGAGTAGAGTTATCAATATATGTGCTTTTAAGAAGTATGACAGGGTAGCAGCTATTTCCAGGAACCAAAACATGGGTCAGCAGCTGTGCAGGAAAAGTGATGGAATAAATGACTCATTTCAGAGGAGTTCTATAACATATTAGTTCTATAATGTATCTTCAGCCCCCAATTACCCGCTTTGATCTAAAGATAAGGATTTACAGTTAAGGTCCCATTTATGATTTGACTGGTAGGGTCTGAATCATGTTTACTATTGTTTTGACTATTACTTGAAACCTATAGTAGTACTTGGGATATGTGTTGTGTATTCTGTGAACATGTGCTATTTTTAGATTAGATAATTTCTGTCTCGAACCCCTGTTCATTTGTTTGTTTTTGTTTATTTGATAGTGGTTTCAGTAAATGGATATATCTGAAAAATTGCAAAGCCACTATTAAAACAAGTTATTATTATATATAGCATGGAATTGCACATTCCTCCTTTGAATCCGACAGAGCTTCACCATATCCTTAACAATTTGGGAAAAACATGCTATTATTTTTCTTTATAAAATTTCTCCTGTTAGGCTGTGATGGTTGTCATCAGCAGTAACTCCTCTGAAGGCTTTGTCAAAAGAGTTGAAAAAATTGGAAAGGTGTGTGAATGAAGCTGTTTGTTGAATATAAAGAAAAGAGCATTGAAATACAATTCACACTCTTACTTCTCCTTCTATGCTTTCAGATGTTTGTCATTTGAAAATTTTGCTTCTAGAAGAGATGTCCTATATAATTCTTACTTTAAGGAGCAAGTTGCTTTTATAATTTTTTTATTATTCTACCATTCCAGTATTTCCATTTAAATTAAATTCAATACCATTTAAAAAAAATCAAAAGTGCAGCCAGTATTCAATTCCTGGGCTAAATAATTTTAGAAAGCTTTGTGTTATTGAACCTACGGGGTTTTTATGTAGTTTTAACTCTTTCTTTCTGTGATTTTTCCCATTAGTCATGTAAGTGACTGCAATATAACAGACATTGAGGATAAAGAAGGACTGAATAGAACAATCCTTGGCCTCATGAAGTTGAGAATCTAGCAAGGGAGTCAAACAATTCAATCATTCAGAGACAATTTATTGAGTGCCTGGCCTAAGATGAGCACAACAAAACCCCAGGCCAGAGGAATCATTTTAATGGGAGAGATAGATAATAGGTAAGCCAACTTTAAAAAAAAAATCGTACTGCTTTTTCTTTAATAGAGATGCATATTTGAACTAAATAAGCACATTTTTAAAAGAGCAGTGATTGAGAAGAGGTTTTTAAACTGAGTGGTCCAAAAGGGCCTCCCTGAAAAAGTCTGCTTTGAACAGATTTCTGAATAATATCAGCTAGGAAGCTGCGTAAAAATCTCAGGGATGGGTGATTTTTCCAGTCGAAAAACTGTAAAGGCTCCAAAGTCACAATAGAGCTATAAGTTTCTCTAATAAAGTAACTTCTGACAAAGAATGAGAAGAAATAACTAACCCAGGTTTGAAAGAAAAGGGACAGATTTTCTATGGAATTCATATTTAATTAAAGCTCTAAAGGACAAAAATACAATAGAGCAAAATTCTGGTCACGCTGATATACCTAACGAAAGTTCATAAACAAGCTTTGGGTAGCAAAGAGTGTGTGGGAATGTTGGTAAGAACAGTGGGGAAGAGTCATCCCTGAACATGTTCTTAAATGAAGCAATTCTTGGGTTGTTTTAAAGGGTAAATTGGAGTTTGCCTAAGTGATTAGAGAAGGATGCCTCAGCTTATGGAAGTTCAAAGCCATAAAGATGTGATAAACTACTGCAGATATTTTCATGTATATTTGTTGTTGCTTCTAGTAATGGTGATCTAAAAACTCCTACTTAAGACAACTAAAAATCCAGACAAAATAGCTTTTAAAGTTAAAAATATCAGAATGATTATAAAAATAAGTGAGGGATTACTGGGCCAAAATACGAAATACAATGAGAGCCTAGAGATATATGCCCTGAAGCCATTTTAGCTATGAGAGCATTTGAAACTGCTAAAACACACTGAGCTGTGTTGTTCATAGACTCTTGATACTAGAGAAACAAAATTCAAAATCCAGCAGCAATCAAATTTGAGGACTTTGGTACAACCCAAATTTAACTTGAGATCCCCAAAGCACAAGGAGAAGCAGAAATAAGACTATAGCCTACCTTGCCTTCTGTGTAAACTGAGAAAGTCAATCACTGAATTTGGAGTATGATTGTCTTGTAGAGTCTCAGATATAAGAGAAAATCCTACCAAGGAGGACCATACCATTATTATAGCTCTTAATTATCCCTACTCAATAAGAGTTTCAAATATAATGTCTTGAACATAGCAAAATGTAACAAAGCACACAAAGAAAAACCATTAACAAGATTTGATAGACAAAATGGGATTAAGTATGATGTTAAAATGATCAATAAAGATTGTAAAATGGCTTGATTACTCTGCTCAAAGAAATGAGAGGGGAAGCAAATTGAACCAAAAACTGACACTAAAAATGATATTGAGAAAGGTTTTATAAATGAACAAATGGATACTCTAGAACTTTAAAGATATGACAGCTAATTTAAGGTACCACAGGGGTGCCTGGGTGGCTCACTTAATTAAACCTCCAATTCTTTTTCCTTTTTTTTTTAACACCTTAATTTTATTTTATCTCTTTCATTTTGCTCAGGTCATGATGTCAGGGTTGTGAAATAGAGCCCAGAGTTGGGCTCTGTGCTGAGCCTGGAGCCTGCTTAAGATTCTTTTCCCTTCTTTTTCTATCCCTCCCTGCACTCTCACTTGCTCGCTCTCTCTTGCTTGCAAATAAATAGATAGATAGATAGATAATAGGCAAAGAAAAATAAAAGCAGATTATGAAAATAAATATAAAGATTTTGAAATGAAAACAAGTTCAAAATAAAATAGAGAAGACCTACACAGCTTAAAGTTCATTCAGAAAATCTACTATTAAAGAAGTCAGTATGACACAATGTTAAGATATCAAAAGATTTGAGCATGCACTTTTCAGAAAGGGTAATCCAAATGGCCACTCATATATAAAAACTGTTTATCTTTATTATGAATCTGGAATTAAATTAAATTAAATTAATAATAAATTAAAACCTAAAATGACATACTATTACACACTTACCATATTGGGCAACAGTAAAATTGCCTTGCAAGAATGTGAAAGAATGAAAGTGCCCATAATAAAAACATTTGAGGTAAGTTGGACAATATTTAGAAAACTTAAAAATAAAAATAAAAATTTGGTCCATTCCTAGAAATACAACATGGAACTAAATGAATATTTTCACCAGGATATGCAAACAGATGATTATAGCTATTTCATTCATAACAGCAGATCAGTAGTGGTCTATTTGCACAATGTTACATTAAATAAGAGAGAATATTAACAAACTGGGAGGAGGGGCTAGGTTGTTATCATAAACAGATCTTCTATGGTGCTGATTATGTTCTATTTCTCAAAATCTTTAAGTTAAAAAAGTTTTCACATTATATCTAGATAGATAGATGATAGATAGATATCCCAGAAGCTGCAATGCTAGGCTAAGACCAGGCTTTAAAGGGCTTTTCTATACTCTACTAAATACTTGAAACCATTCATTATATCATAGCTCAGTGTTCAAATCTCCATTTGTTTCCTCAGGTTCCTAATATTTACCTTAAGGTGACCTGATCCAGACTTTTGATCACCTTTGTCTAAATATTTCTATTTTAACAAAGTCCTTTTTAACACTGAGAGACTAAAACTTAGAAAAATACTCTTTTATCTCACTAGAGTGGAAAATATATAGTTACCCATTAACTAATGATATCCATGTCTACATTAGATCAATGACATTTTTAATTCTTGGGAGCTTTTGGTTAAATGAAATTTTTAAGCTTCCTTTAAATGAAGCTTTAAGCCATCACCACATGAATAAAATTAAAGAACCAAATGAAAACAGGCCAAGTATTTACAGAGTAATAGAATGTGCAATGGTAAGAGTACAATTCTGAAATCATAAAGCCTAAATTAGTGTGATGCATTTTTGCTACCCATGTAATCATAAACCAGTTATCCAAATGTGTTAGCCTCAGTTTTTTCACCCATGAAATGGTGATGATAATACTTATTATGCTGCGTTGTTGTGTGTATGTGATGAAGCATGGAGCATGAGAATCTCATATTCCATGCTAAAATGATAGCTATTTTTATACTTATAATAATTCTAGTAATAGTAATTAAATTGTTCAAAATGGTAATATTCATTTATATTGAGGCATTGTATTGACTATTCATAGACACATTTACCAAAATAAATTTCATTTTACTTTACCCCCTCTGAGGATATATATTCCCTAATTCAATATGAATCTCTTTATGAATAATAATTATCATAATAAATATGCTGATTTGTCTTCTATTTGTTTTTAGGGAGGTATCCTTTACTGTTGAACATGAAACTTAAGCAAGTCTGTCTTATTCAAAATTTGCATGCTGTTTTCTTATGAAACTAGATTATAGAGTTGTATGAAATAAATTCATGCAGTTAAGACATTGATGTTTGGAACACTGGGTGGTCAGTTTAGTATTTCAAAAGAAGATTTTAAATTTAAACCTTAAAACTGAGCTCTTTCAGCCTTATTTATAGACCATCCTTCATGTTTCATAAGTACTCCTCCATTGTAAACTAAGTAATACTTTTTGTCACAGTGTATATAATGAAAATGGATTTTATATTCTATTATTTCAGAGTTAGTTGCAGTTTCTACTGCCTTACTTCATTTTTTGAAAAATAGATTAATTCTACAAAAAGTTTTTTCCAGGTTTATTGAAAAAAATCGACATATTTGTAAATTTAAGAAATGATTTCTTATAACATTGCAAACATTTAACATTGTGTAAATTTTGTACAATTTGATAAATTGGTATACATCTTTATTGCAATATAATCTACATAAAAATGTTAATACATCTACTATCTCGTATAGTTGCCACTGTTTTTTATGCATTTATCATAAGGAATTTTAAGATCTACTCTCTTAGCAACTTTTATGTATATAGTATAGTAGAGATAAACTTCAGAGGTCTTGTGGGTTTTGTTCCAGACTGCCTCAATAAAGTGATTATCTCAATAAACTAAGTCAAATTATTATATTTTTTGGTTTCCCAGTGCATATAAAAAATTATGTTTCCCAGTGCATATAAAAAATAAAAACTATACTGCACTGTTCAAAAGCATTATGTTTTTAAAGAAAAACAATGTATATACCTTAAGTACACTAGTTCTGAGTTTTCAGTGGGTCATAATTACTGATCACAGATCACCATAACAAATACAATAATAATGAAAAAACTTGATATATTGCAAGAATTACCAACATGTGACAAAGAGACACAAAATGAACAAATGTTGTTAGAAAAATGGTGGCAGCAGACCTCTTTTATACAAGATTGCTATAAACTTTCAACTTGTAAGAATGTGATATATGCAAAGTTTAATAAAGGGAAGCACAATAAAAAAAAGTATGTATATCTTATTAACTATGATCATCATGCTGTACATTAGATCCCCAGAACTTTTTCATATTATAGTTGCAAGTTTGCACCCTTGGACCACCTTACTCCACCCCAGGTTCACCCCTTGTCAACTCAACTCTAAGTTTCCATTAGTTTTCCTTTTCCTCAGATTCTGTATGTAAGGGATATCATAATACATAAATTAAAAAAATATACAAAATCTTTGAAATATTTCACTTAGAATAATACCTTCAAGATCCATCCATGCTGTTGTAAATGGCAGTATTTCTTAATTTTTCATGGTTAAGTAGTATTCCGTAGTATATATTTACCATACTTATTTTACTCATTCATCCATTAATGGATACTGAAGTTATTTCCATCTCTTGCTTAGAGTTAATAATTTTATAATAAACATAAGAGTGCAGATATGTCTTTGAACAGTGAACTTCGTTTTCTTTAGATAGATACCTAGAAGTGGGATTACTGAATCATATGGTAATTTTACTTTTAATAATATGAATAATCTCCATACTGTTTTCCATACAAATTTATATCCCTATTACAGTGCATAAGTTCCCCGTTTTCCCCAATATTTACCAAAATTGGTTAGTTTCAATTTTTTGGTAGTATATATTCTAATATCTTGCTGCGTTTTTCAGAGGTAAACAACAACAACAACAACATAAGGACTTTGCCCTGAGATTTTTACGTTGAGCACTTTTTAATGCTCCTGTTGGTCATTTATATAACTTTTTTGAAAAAAAAAGTCTATTGAGATCCTTTTGCTATTTTTTTAATCATATATTTTTTTCTATTTGTATCTGTTGGTTATTAACCTCTTTTCAGATATAAGATTCGTAAGTATTTTCTTACATTCTGTGGATTGTGTTTTCATTCTCTCTCCCTTTTTTTGGCAATGCAGAAACGTTAGTTTGATGTAATACCATTTATTTATTTTTGCTTTTTTTGCTTGTGTTTTTAGTCTGGTATCCAAAAAACTATTGGCAAGACCAATGTCAAGGAGAATTTTTCCTATGTTTTCCTTTAGGAAATTTAGTTTCATGCATCACCTTTAAGTCTTTAATCTATTTCAAGTTCAGACTTATGAGTGATATAAGGTTCCCTTTTCATACTGTTTATGTGACTATTCAGTTTTAAATATCATTTATTGAACAGACTATCTTTCCCCATTACATATGTTGGCCCCTGTCAAATATTAGGTGACTGTATGAAAGGATTTATTTCTGGACTCTCAATTCTGTTCTACTTGTTTATTGGTCTGTTTTTATGCCAGTATACTTTATTGTTTTGAGCATGAGGGCTTTGTAGTATAGTTTCAAATCAAGAAGTGTAATCTCCCTTCTTCATTCTTTCTCAGAACTGCTTTGATTATTTGTTGTCTTTTATGGTCTCATATAAACTTTAGGATTCTTTACTTACTTCTGTAAAACAATAATATTGGATTTTTTTTTAAGATTTTTAATTTATTTATTTGACAGAGAGAGATGACAAGCAGGCAGAGAGGCAGGCAGAGAGAGAAGAGGAAGCAGGCTTCCTGCTGAGCAGAGAGCCTGATGCGGGGCTCGATCCCAGGACCCTGGGATCATGACCAGAGCCGAAGGCAGCGGCTTAACCCACTGAGCCACCCAGGCGCCCCTAACATTGGATTTTTGATAGGAATTGGATTTACAGATGGTTTACGGTAGTATGGACATTTTAACAATGTTAATTCTTACCATTCATAAATATGAGCTATCTTTCCATTTCTGTCACCTTCAATTTCTTTATCAATGTCATAGTTTATGGAGTACAGATCTTTCATCTTCTTAGTTAAATCTATTCCTAAGTATTTTATTATTTTTGATGCTATTGTGAATTAGATTGTTTTCTTTATTTTTTCAGATAGTTCATCATTAGAATGTTAAAATGCTCCTGTCTTGTGCTTACTTTGGCAGCACATATACTAAAATTGGAATGATGCAGAGAAGATTAGCGTGATCACTGAACAAGGATGACATGACAAACTGGGAAGCAGTCCATAAAAAAAAAAAGAAACAAAACAAAATTCTTTTCTTTTATATATTGATCTTGTATTTGGTAATTTTACTAAATTTGTTTATTCAAATTTTTTGTGAATTTTTTAGGATTTTTTAACATGTAAGTTCATGTTATCCAAAAAAAGAAAATTTTACTTCTTCCTTTTTTTTTTTTTTTTTTTTTGGAGTCTCTTATTTCTTTGTGTTCCTTGTTTCTCTGGCTAGGACATCCACTACTGTGTCAAATGAGAGTAGTGAAAATGGACACACTTGTCTTTCTTCTGATCTTTAAGGGGAAAACTTTCAAAAGTTTTGATTGAATATGAGATTAGCTCTGGGCTTGCAATCTGTGTTTTTTCTTTAATGGGTTTTTTAAATTATTTTTTAAAATTTTTTATATAATGTGTTTTTATCCCTAGGGGTACAGGTCTGTGATTCACAGCACTCACCATCACTCACCATAGCACCTGCCCTCTCCAATGTCCATACCCCCACCATCCTCTCCCAACACACCTCCCCCCAGCAACCCTCAGTCTGTTTTGTGAGATTCAGTCTTTTATGGTTTGTCTCCCTCCTAATACCATCTTTTTTTATTTTTTTTTCGTACGCCCGAAACTGCCTATGTTGCATCTCCACTTCATCATATCAGGGAGATCATATGATAGTTGTCTTTCTCAGATTGATTTATTTCGCCAAGCATAATACCCTCTAGTTCCATCCACGTCATCACAAATAGCAGGATTTCATTTTTTTTTGATGGCTGCATAGTATTCCATTGAACATATATACCACATCTTATTTATTGATTCATCTGTTGAAGGACATTTAGTTTCTTTCCATAGTTTAACTATTGTGGACATTGCTGCTATAAACATTTGGGTGCATGTGCCCCTTCAGAATGCCACGTTTGTATCTGTAGGGTATATACCCAGTACTACAAGCACTGGGTCATAGGGTAGTTCTATTTTCAGCTTTTTGAGGCACGTCCACGCTGTTTTCCAGAGTGGTTGCACCAGCTTGCATTCCCACATACAGTGTAGGAGGGTTGCCCTTTCTCCACATCCTCGCCAGCATCTGTCATTGACTGACTTGTTCATTTTAGCCATTCTGAACGGTGTGAGGTGGTATCTCATTCTGGTTTTGATTTGTATTTCCCTGATGCCGAGTGATGTGGAGCATTTTTTCATGTGTCTGTTGGCCATTTGAATGTATTCTTTGATGGAACATCATAGTGAGCTTAGGGAATCACCAAGTTAATGAAAGAGGTGCCTCTTGTAGGTGAAGTAAGAGTGAGAGAAAGAAAAGAGGGCTTATCCTAGATTGGAGAACTCGGGGCTGAAAAGGACCCTCATCTGGGAGCAGAGAAAGTGGTCCAGAATCAGAGGCACAGAGGACTCCCAACACCTTCCACAGAAGCGGAGCACCTAAAGACATAGTGCCATTACCCCTGAAAATCTAGGCATGGAGGTATTCTCTTTAGGCAAATAGGCATCGGAGAATAGTTTGTCCATAGCCCGGTCACTGACTTCAAGAGGAAAAGCTATACCAGCTCTCGAAGCAGGCCGGATAGCTCAAGCAACAGCAGCCAAGCCAAAATCCTTATCCCCTGCATTTCTGAACAATGACAGAGCAGCGGTTCTGTCTAGAACCAGGAGGTATTCAGAAGTCAATTGTTGGGTCCCGGGTTGTGTCCATCAGTTCAGACGCGGCCTTCAGATCAACTCATGATTCCAGGGCCTTGGCATTGACTCTGTTCTCAGGTTCTCTGCTCAGGGGCAAGTAAGCTTCTCCCTCTCCAGCTCCACCCCCTGATTGGGATCTCTCTGCCTCTCTGTCCAAACGTGCATGTGCATGTTCGATAAGATAACAAAGACAAAAACAGTGCACAATAATTGACTGGGGCCAAAGGATGTTTTATTGAATTTGGACCTAGGTTCCTATGGAGGGCAGCCAGGTATAGAGAACCTCCCACCATCCTAAAATGCCCGACCTTCGCTTGGAGCTTCCTTGTTCATTCTCCTGTTCTTTGCCTTCCTGGATCTCCTCACCAACCTGCAGCATCCGCTGTCTGTCGTGCTGTACTGACCCCTTGTTAACACATTGTGCATCCTCTCGGGGCTCCATTGGAACATGCCCATCTTCCTCAAGAGGCACTGTTTGCTTATCGCATGGAACCATTTGGGGGATGGTCATGAGAGGGTGAAGGCAGGCTTGTGCTGCCACATCTCCATGCAGTTCCACAGAGGGTAGCTGATCCACCATGAGGGAGTGCTCAAGGTTCTTCCACATTCGAATCCTCTTCAATGCGTCCTTTTGCACATACAAGTTGTCTTCCTGAAATGGGCACGGAAGTCTTTCAGTTGGCTTCATTGGGCTATGGGTCTCTTCCAACATGCTCTCCGTTGGCTTCTGTGGACTCCAAGAACATGAGTCCGTCCTGGACCTAAGGTTCTAGGGTGTAGACTCTGCCTTGGATGCATGGTCTTTTTGGAAGATTGGGAGGCCTTGTTGGCACCGTTTCTGGAGACCATTGAGGTACTCGTGTGCTTTCTGTGGAAGACTCCAGACATGTCTTTGGCACGGTTGCGGGGGTTCACTTTGAGCTTCCCTTGGGTGGACCTTTTCCTGTTGAGATGCTCCATGATTTGGTGGGAGGGTCTCACCCTTACGCAGGGCTCAGATTTCCTCCCCTGAGGCATTGCTTGCGGTCTGTTAGTTTCTTGGCTTGTCGGTGCTAAGATGGAATGCGGCATCTTGCCTTTCTCCGAGGTCCAGAGGGCTGGTGCTGACACTCACGACCAAATACTATGAATTGGGCCATGGAGAAGGTGACACCGACTCGCTTCGCAAACTGCCTTGGTGAGAGACCCAGGCGGCTCCAGCAGTTTGGGACGGCCTGGGGTCCTCTTGGCCCACCCATGACTACTCCAGTCAAGTGTAGTGATCAGGCCTGGGTTGATGAGGAGTGGTTGCTATGACCTCAAAGCTTTGTGACATCACAGATGCTGGCTTCACTGAAGCAGCTGTCCCTCTCCCATGACCTTGGTGTCCTATGGCTTTAAGTAGGAAGCCCCAGGAAGGACAAAACAAGAGCCCTCTGAACCTGATCAAGAACTCAGGATGTCTTGTGGTTTAATGTCAAACTTCCCCTTTCTGGAGACATAGAGGAAGGAAAATGACATTCAGTATACCTTCCTTTAGGCCAACATATCCCCGGAGACGGCAAGGTGTCCTTTTACACTACAATTTCTAGATATCTCAAGAAAAGGTGAGGTCGCGTGTATGAGCAGCTCTCCGTGGGGTTTCTCGTCCTGTGGGTGAGAGCGTACTTTGTCAGCGTCTTTTGCTTATGGGTCAGTGATGACTAAGGTACGGAAAGTCCCTTTCCGAGGTAAAAGGTGAGGGCATCGCTATATGGTGCCGTCTGTGTCCTCGTCTCCTAGTGTTCTGAAACACGCGGCTAAGGGATGAGGCCTCTGTCTACCTGGCTTTCCCTTAAATACCTTTGCAAAGTCTTTGAGGAGAGTGATATTCTGCATCTGAGCTAACTCTCAATGAAGAGGCCTGGACCGAAACCGTTGTCATTATTAGTTAACTGTACTTGTTGTGGTAACGGGTATAGACATGTGGACCAAGACTCTTTAGTCAGAAGGAAAGGGACGGCGTATATAGACGGCTTGCAAGGCCCATTCGAGCAGACCTTTGGAGTGAGCCGCAATGCCCTTGCAAGGACTAGTGGATCAGGAAGTTTGGGTCCATTTCGGCACCTCAGTATTCCTCTGCCATCGAAGTGAATGAACCCCTGGACCTTGCCTTGACATGAATGTCCCATGCCCTGCTGTTGGGAAATGGAAAAGGAAGGGAATACTGACGGGCAAAAAGTCAGAGAAGGAGACCTACCAGGAGTCACTCAGGACTCTGAGAATCCAGCTGAGGTTTACCAAAAAGAGAACTGCTTAATGGGTAGTCAGGAGTTGTGGAATATATTAAGAGGAGCACTGGACGTACATGCAACTAAAGCATCCCTGAATACTCTGTCAAAAACGGATGATGGATGATAGGCAGGCTTTCTCAACAGAACAGCAACAAGAACAACACTTATATAAGGCTCACTTGAACAGAACTGAGGATTGAGCTGCTATGTCCTTGCAAAGACTAGTGGATAAAGAAGGTGTGGTCCATATTGGCAACAGAGTATTCCTCAGCAATTAGGGAGGATGAACTCTTGATTCTTGCACTGGCATGAATGCCACAGGACTGGGTTTGTGAAATGAAATGGGCAAGGAGACATAGGGAAATATCATATGGCTTCTCTCATATGTGCCCTAGGACGAATACCACGGCCCTTAGTAGAAAGAAGGAAAAACTGAAGGGGATAAGTCAGAGAAGGAGACAAACCAGGAGTAACTCAGAACTCTGAGGAATCAAGCTGAGAGTCAAGGAAAAAAGAGACATGCAGGGAATGAGGGAACGGGCTAATGGGTGTTGAAGAGTTCTGGCATATCTTAGGCGGAGTACTAGGTCATATATGGAACTGAAGCATCAGTGAATACTCTGTCAAAAATGGATGATGGATGACAGGCTGGCTTCCTCAACAGTACAAAATAATACAAAAACAAGCTGGCCCTTTCAAATGCAGGTGAAGACAGACAGAGAAAAGGAAAGAATTATATTTTTATTATGTTTAATTATTGAAATGGAATATAATTTATTTCCTAAAATGTCATTATTTGAATTGGGTCTTTATACTAGTAAAGTGGAGTTCATCCACCTCCTCCATTTGTGGAATTGATGAGAAGAAAATGGCATTGCCTTCTCTAAATGTCTAGAAGAGTTGAACAGGAAATGATTTGCACCTCGCCATCTGTGTGTTGACAGGGGTTTGATTACTGCTTCAAACGCTTTAGTCACTACTACAGATCTGAGATTTTGTAGGTTTCCTGACCTAATCTTTGGAGTGAATATGTGTCTTGGAATTTATCCTTTTCTCTCAGTTCTTTTCTTTTGGGTTTGCTTCATTAGTGCTATTCTTCACTTCCTCCCCATCTTTTGTGTGTCTTATCTGTGTGTGTGTGTGTGTGTGTGTGCTGAGTGTGTTTCAAATAACAATTATAATTAAATTGATGGAGATAGGAAGTCGGTATTTAATGGATAGCAGTTCCATTTGACATGCCTTGAAAACTCACATTCCCTCTCTTTCAGCCACATTTCCTACAAAGAATGTCATCTTTTGTCCTCTTTGATAAACACATATTTTCTCAAACCTGACCTCAACAAACACCACATTTTGTGTGCCTGGGTAGTGTCGTATTATTTGTCCATTTTTCCCTTGCTTTTTCATATGTCTCTTGACAGTCATGAGAGAGTGAAATTGTATGTTATTTGTCTTTCTGGGACTGATAGATGTGACGTAGGCTAATGCTCTCCACAATTCTGCCACATGAGGCAAGTGGAAAGAATTCATTCTTGCTTATGGCTGGGTAAGATTCTGTGGGGCTTTTTCAGGACAGTGAGATGGTAGTAGTGTCTGGTAACTCCAGACTTGTCTTTATCCAGGAACACAACAGGAAGATTACCACATCAACTTCAACATGGCAGAAATGAACTGGAGCCCACAAAGCAAACTCCATAGCAAAAGAGAGAATAAGTTGCAATCACTATGGGAGAAGACTGGAGACATGGTTTAGGGGAAAAGTGGAAAGTTGGTAATTCAGAAGGCAGTGAGACAATGCAATGGGCAAAGCCACAAGAGATCGGAGCACACTTGGAACCCACAAGGAGTACGTTCTCCAATTCCATTGATTCTGACCATCAGGGGGTCTGAATCATACTAGTTCATGCCAACAAAGGGCCTTGAGGCCTGGAGATTTTAGATCAGCAGCCTTGGCATATCAACTCAAAAGAACACTGTATTTCTCTGTCAGAGAACACCAACAAATAGCCAGGTGAAGACAGCCTGGAAACCACGATTAGAGACAATACCAGGTGACACAGTGGGAAGATGGTGGGTTCTGGCTGTACATTAGTGAGAGGCAGTGTTCTTGGAGATGATTTGATGGGGCCAAAAGAAATTTGGGGCTCTCGCACAGGCAGCATCAAGCCCGAGCTACTGGCCAAAGACAGGTTGGTGAGGGCTTTAATTGCCTCTCCTGCAAACACGAAATTCTCACCATGGAACACATAGGGTACTGTGTTCCTCAGTCCAACTTGCTTCATTTTAAGAGAACAGATTCTCCCATAGGGGACTAGAAGAAAGCCCTGTCCATAGGCTGTCCCCTGACCACAGAATGCTACAGGCATTCATTCTGTTGTGAAGGTTGAATTTCTCCTTTCACAGGCACACCAGATCCCACCAAGCTAAACCTCAGCCTATTCAGCCCAGACCCCAAACACACCAAAAGGCTGGCAAAGAGAGCCTCTGCAGATGACTGGTCTCAAGGACAGGGGGCAGCTATGATACAACAGCAGAGGGCATGCATGCCACACACACATACCTGAGACTCCCTCAAGGGCCAGCCCTTGGGCACTCCATGATATCTTATTTCTAAAGAAATTACCATCAGGATAAAAAACAGAATGGATTTTTCAAATACTGAGAAAGAGTCAGAGACCTATATCCAAGACAAAGATGGAAGAATCAATTGTTGCCAAGGAAGAAGACAAGAAATTATCATGGCCAGGTAATCGGAGTGAAACCTCACATATAACACGCCCAATGGAGGATTGAAAGCAGAAAGATATCAGGGAGTCTCAAAACACATAGATTAAACTGATAGAAATAAAATAAAATAAAGTAAAATAAAATAAAATAAATAAAGAATTTCTAAAGAAAAGATTGGTAGCAGACTGAAGGAAAAGTCCAAGAAGCTGGCAGAAGCAAAGGACCAAATTTTTGACCTGGCAGAAAAGGAATGGTAAATAAGGAAACAAATCCAAAGAAAGAAGGAAGAATGATGAAACATGACAATGAGCTTAGGAAAGTCATTGACTCCAAGGAATAGAAAGAGGTGCTTATTGTAGGAGAAGTAGGAGTGAGAGAAAAAAAAGAGGGCTGAACATGGATTTGAGAATTCAGAGCTAAAACTGTCCCTCATCTGGGAGCAGAAACAGAGATCCAGATTCAGAGGCAAGGAGGACTCACATCACCATCCACAGAAGCATGGAACCACAAGACATAGTTTCATTCAATGGAGGAATTCTCTTTACCTAAATATGCGTGGGAGTGTAGTTTGTACATAGCCAAATCACTTACCTCAAGAGGACAAACTATACCAGCTCTCAAAGCAGGCCAGGTTGCTCAAGCAACACCAGCCCAAGCCAAAATCCATTTCCCCTTCATTTGTGAACAATGACAGAGCAGTGGTTCACGTCTAGAACTAGGACATATTCAGAAGTCAAAGGTTGTGTCATGGATTGTGTCTATCAGTTCAGAGGCGGCCTTCAGCTCAACTCATGATCCCAGGGTCTTGGCATCGACTCTGGTCTCAGGTTCCCTGCTCAGGGGTAAGTCAGCTTTTCCCTCTCCAGCTCTACACCCTGATTGTGATCTCTCTGTCTCTCTGTCAAATATGTGCATGTGCATTGTTTGACAAAAAGACAAAAACACAACCGGGGTACAAGGATTGACTGTGGCCAGAGGATGTTTTCTTTAATTTGGACCTAGATCTCTATGGAAGGCAGCCAGGTTCAGAGAACCTCCCATTATCTCAAATGCTAGACCTTCGCTCAGAGCTCCAATGTTCATTCTCCAGTTCCTTGTCTTCCTGAATATCCTCACCAACCTGTAGCATACGCTGTCTGTGGCTCTCTAATGGCCCTTTGTTGTCCCACTGTTCATCTTCTGCTGCCTCCATTAGAACACGCCCATCTTCCACAAGAGGCATTGTTTGCTTATCCCATGAAACTATTTGGGGGATGTTCATGAGAGGGTGAAGGCAGGCTTGTGCTGTCACATCTACATGTACTCCTCCAGAGGGTATCTGCACGACCCTGTGGGAATGCTCCAGGTTCTTTGACATTTGAATCCTCTTCAATGCGTCCTTTTGAAGATACAAGTTGTCTTCCTGAAACGGGCATGGAAGTCTTTCAGATGGCTTCACTTGGGCTATGGGTCTTTTCCAACATGCTCCATGCTTGCTCCTGTGGACTCCAAGTACATGAGTCCATTCTGGACCTAAGGTTCTAGGATGTAGAATCTGCTTTTGGTAAATCGTCAGTTTTGAAGATTTGGAAGTCATTTTGGCTCTATTTCTAGGGATGCTACAGCTACTCATTATAAGGTCCGCTAGGCCAGAGGGAGTCATTTTGTGTTTCTGCAGTAAACTTATATTGAACCCATGCTGTAAACAAAATTGACCCTACTCCTCCCAGAGGAGCTTACTCTCAAAGCCTAGATACAAGGGTGAATCAGGCCAGGTGAAGACATCCCATTAGAGGGGCACGCATATATCTACTAGGGTAAATTGAGATCCAATTGTCCACCCATGTGTTACCTAGCATTTTTGTTTTTGTGGTGTAGCAGACTTAGCACGACTGTGCAGTTTTTTCTGTATTGTTATCTCATTGGCCACGTCTGTATAGCCTGGCTAAACTACCGCTATAAATGTTAGTCTCTGAGGCTGGGAGGGGTTGCCTCTTTGCAAGAGAAGGCCCTGACCGGTCAATATGATTCTCGATGCTTTGTGCAAAATTAACGTTTGCTTGACCTTCACTTTGTATCAGTCTCGCTCTTTTGAATAAGGACCCTATCTTTGGAGGGCCACCCGAATTCAAATGATGAGAACTGAAACAGCATTGGAATTTTTGGAAAAGCCTCTGGAGGTAAGATCATGGGATCCTGCATGGAGCTGCAGTGTACAGTCTCCTACCAATCTTCTCTTCAGGAGTTCTTTAGGTGCTTTTATCTTTATCAGTTTTATCTCTGTGGTTTGAGACTCTCTGATATCTCCTATGTTTTCTGACGTACAGCGAGTATCCAGGCCCCTGCTTTCAATCCCGCATCGGGCGTTTTCTATGTAGAGGGTTCACTCTGATTGCCTAGCCATAATCATTCCTTCTTCCTTTACCTGGGCATCAATTGATTTTTTCATCTTTGCATTGGATCTAAGTCTCTGTCACCTCTCTGTATTCGTTAAACTCATTCTGCTTTCTAACCTGAGGGTAATTTATTTAGGAGGAAGAGATCCGGAGTACCCAGGGCTGGCCCTTAAGGTTTGTTGAGTGCGTGCGTGTGTGTGTGTTTGTGAGTGTGTATGTGGCATGCATGCCACTGCTGTTTGTGTTGTGGCTGACCCTGTCCTGGAGGCCAGTCATTTGCTGTAGCTCTCCTTTCCGGCCGTTTGTTGTTTTTAGGGTCCGGGTTGAATATGCAGAGGTTTACCTTGGTGGGCTCTGGTGTGCCTGTGAAAGGAGAAATTCGAGCAACTCAGCAGAACGCAGGCCTGCAGAATGCTGTGTTCAGAAGAGAACATGTGGTCAAAGCTTTCTTCTCGTCCCCTATGGGAGAGTCGTTGTCCTTGGACTAAGCATCTTGGACTGAGGAAGGCAGTTTTCCAAGTATTCCACTGTCGGGATTTCGAGTTGGCTGGCTAGGCAGCCTATGTCCTCACATACCTGTCTTGGCCAGTAGCTTTGTCTTGATGCTGCTGTTGCGAGAGCCCAAAATTTATTATGTCCACATTGAGACATCTCCACGAACACTGCCTTTCACGGAATCACTCCCACTACTCACCATCTTCCCAGTGCGTCACTTAGTATTGTCTCTCTCTGATCATTGTCTCCAGGCTGTCTGCTCCTGGTCGCTTGTTGGTGTCATATGCAGGAAAAAGATGGTGTTCCTTCAAGTTGATGTGTGCCAAGCCTGCTGATAGGAAAACTTCAGCCTTCAACACTTGTGTTGTAAAGTACTCGTGCCCTTCAGACCCTCTGCGTCTCACAGTCAACGGCACTGGGAAACAGGTTCCTTGTGGGTTCCCAGTGTGCCCTGCTCTCCTGTGCCTTGGTACTCTTCATGGGATCCAGCCCTCTGATCCACTAACCAACCAAATATCCCCTGAGCCATGTCTCCAACCTTCTCCCATCATCTCTGCAACTTCCGTTTTCTTTCGCTGTGGAGTTTATCTTGTAGGCTTCAGGTCAATTTCCACCCCAATGCAGTTGTTGTGTTCATCTTCCTGTTGCCTTCATAGCTGAAGACAAGCATGAGGTTATTAGACACTACTACCATCTCACTCTCCTCCATGTCACCGCAATTCGTACTGAGACATAAGCAAGAAGGAATTCTTCCACTTGTCTCTTATGGCAGTCTTGCGGAGAGCATTGGGCTTTGTCACATCTATCATTCTCAGAACGACATCAGACAGACGATTTCACTAACTCATGACACTCAAGAATCATACGAAAAAGAAAGGGTATTGGTACAAACAGTATGACTCTAATGAGAAATTCAAATGGTGCTGTTCTTTGGAAAGCAGTTTTGTGAGAACACGTGTTACTTGAAGAGGACAAGAGATGACATTCCTTGCAGGAGATTTCCTGAAACTGATGGAATGTGAGATTTCAAGGCATGTCAAATTGAATTGCTACCCACAAGAGACCGAATTCCATTCTCTCGTATTTTAATAATAATTGTGATGTGAAACACACACACACACCACACAGCATTAACACATGCACATGCAAACACACAAAGATAAGACATGCAAAATATGGGAAGGAAGCGAGGAATCGTACCAATGAAGCAACCCCAAGAAAATACCATATAGGTGAAAGGCAAATAGAATCCAAGTCAGAAGCCAACCGAAATGAGAAAGTGAACTATTACCTATCAATAATACATTCAGTATCAGGACTAAAGTCTCCCGTCAATACAAACAGTTTGTAACAGTGGTTGAAATTCCAAATTAAAAAAAAAAAAAAAAGGTAGAAAACATCCATAAGAAAACAGCAAATATTAAACTAGCTCGTCCTTCTGTTGACCATAGGAGATTTCCTTCGACTATAAAGATACTCATAGCTTGCAAGTGAAGAAACAGGGAAGACATAGGTTATGCTATTCCCAAGGAGAAGAGAGCCAAAGTGTTTGTGCATAAGTCAGCGAGAGTCATTTTATGCCTTCCAGAGACAAAAGATAAGCGGAAGTTGTTTTGTCTTGATGGAGCATCAAAACAACAGAAACCTGGAAGAATTGCCAACATATACACCACGAACAAGGGTGTATCTAAACGTTGGAAGCCTATGAACACACAGGAATGGAGATGGCTGTTCTGCCCCATCTCTCTGCCCTTCAACCACACTGCCTCCTTCTTCCTGTGGAGACCTCTCATGGCACCTGCCTCCAAGCACAGGTGATTCCCATTGATGGGAAGACCCTCTTCTCTCCCCCATCTCCCCACTCCAGTTACTCCCACTTATTCGTGAGCTCACAAGCCCCATGGTACACACTCTCCATGCAGCATGCTCTCTCTTTTCTAGCATTGGCCTCCGTTTCTAGCTGTGCTTGTGTCATGGATGTCCCTCCCCAGCCAGCCTCCAAGCTCTCCTTCCCTTTAGCTCCAATACCTGACACAGTGCCTGGCACATATCACTTAGAGCTTCCCTTGGGTGGACCTTTTCCTGTTGAGATGCTCCACTGGGAGCTTAGCCCCGCACCCCAGCATGGGCTCTGGCCTCAGAAGTGAGGGGGCGGGGCCAGCGCAGAGAAGGGTCTTTGCTTATTTCCAAAGCTGGAAGTGAGCTCTCAGAGGACTCAGGAGGGAGGGGGGCTGGGGCGGCTGGAAGAGGGGCTTTGCTAATTGCCCAGGCGGGAAGGAGGGGCGCACAGCGCCAGTGTGCTGTGCTGCAGCCCATTTGGGACTGCAGGACCCACCATACTCGCTGCCCCTGCACTCCCATGCTCCAGCCTAGCCCCTGAGGCCGCGGTGTCCTGTTCCCGTTCCCGCCGCCTGCTGCCCCTCCCCGACCCATGGCTTCTCTGGAGGACCCTCTGCTCACAGGTAAAGTGACACCACGACACGCCCTCACCTGAAGCAGAAAACGCAGTCCAGGAGCTGGGCGCAGCCTCCCGCCAACCCCAGGGCACCAGGACCACCCCAGACGCTGCGCCACACCCTGTCCGCAGGGGGTCAGGCCCGGACAGCGCCACAGGAGGTACCCCCCCCCTGCCAGCGGGCAGGCTAGCCCCCATAGTTCTGCACCCCCACGCGCTTTTCAGAGCCTCCTGCCATTCCCAGGGCACCCAGAACCCAGAGAGTGAGGCCTTGGGTGTTCTCTAGTGACAGATTCAAGGCAATTCTTCGACTTTGGGACTCAGAGTTAACATAGTTTTCATTTGTGATTATTATTTTTGTGTGGGGGCCGTCGCTTTTCTTTTGACCTATGCTTGTTTTCACTCCCGGTTCTGAAGAAGCCCCTAAATCCTAACCCTTTGAGGACTCCGAAAGCTCTCAGAGCAGCAGTGCTGGGGGACAGTGTGGACACATGGTTTGGTTTCTCCTCTGGCCTGCTTCTGTGGCAGCCCCGCTCTGTCCTCCTCAGACTTCAGAGCAATATCTGAACAAGTGGAGAAGCAACCAGGGGGTCAGGAAGGTGGCCACCGAAGAGTGACTTCTCTGGAGGGTGGCTGAGCTAGCAAGTGAGCATGTTAGTCCAGCTCTGCCTGCATTCAGTATGGAGCTGAACAGGGGCCAGGGAAGGGGAGGAGGAGCAGAGAGCAGGGACAAAGGGACCAAAGAGGAGATTCAGATGAAGGGAAGTAATGGGGAGGAAAGAGAAGAAACTCTAGAAGACAGGTATGTAGAAAGGAAAAGGGATGAAGTGGGCATTGGGAAAGG